>NC_087371.1:33252170-33568596 GCF_031761385.1 Necator americanus | reverse complement strand
AGTTAATTGACGACATAGCATACCAATAGTTAGTGCTTGAAAGTTACTAGTAAAAAACAGGAATTCCATAGAGAAAACAAAACTCTAGAAAAATACAAAAAAAAAAACCAGCAAGAAATCTGGAAAAAAAAAGAAAGACAGGTGAATGAAACTCACTTTAAATCAGAACTAGCCGCATCCTTGTTAACTACAATGCCTGTTGGCGGTTCAGTAGAGAGTTGTTGTAGTTCTTTCATCAAACGACGACTACTCGCATCCAGCGACATTGCGGATATGTTCACTGAAAGTCTAACTGAAGAAACTAATTTTTATTTGAAAGTTTGAAGAGAACAGTTTACCTTATTTTAATTATTGTCTTTCAGTAGTCTCCGTCAGTATATTAAATGTGTTTAAGAGAATCGCTAGGCTAGTATGGATGGTGAGAAGTCTGGAAATGTAAATAGAAAGAATGAGAAACCAGTCAATAAATGTTGTTATAAGAAATTAGCAAGATAAACATGAGGTGATAATGTGATACACGCTATATACCATTAACAACAATACACAGAAGTATAGAAATGTATTTATGAAGTAAAGTACGAACCAACGATGATATGTCATGCAGGTGGTCACCTGTAAGACTACAACAACATTATCGATTGAACCATCTTACATATCACACGGGGGAAACGCGCAAACATCTGATATTAACACTTCTCTAACACATATCATTGCCGCAGAAATAGCACTTTTTCGTAAACATTCAATGTACCATTTGAAAAACAACTGACCCAGCAGTTTATCAGAGCAAAGATCGGCTATCAAAACAATCAACAGCTGGTAAGACCTATGATCGAATCAGCCGATGTTGCACTGACTTCAAAAAAAAAAAAAAAAACTGTGCATTTGAGTTATGCGAGGCAAAAGTATGTGGTTATCGTTCTGGGAAATAGAGGACGAAAAACAAGTGCAAAAAAAGAGATTAATTTATAGTAGCCGCGCCGCCGCAGAATCACTTTTTTGTCACTTCAACCGATCTGCACTTCTCGTTGTGATGATACGGCCCTGCCCTTTGAGGCACCAACATAGATTCAAACATCGATAGAAAGAAATGTAGGAACGAACTCTACTGTATTGTGGTCTTGATCACAACCTCGAAAAAAAAGGTGTTCAAAGTACAGTGCTGAGTCGTCTGCTAAGTTTTAAAAACTAGACAGCTGACTCCCATACTCTCATCACCCCTGCATCATGCTGAACCAAAACCACCTTTAAGAAATGTCAGTCTATGAGAACGCAAATTTAGAAAAGAAGGTAGTAATTATAGGAAATACCAAATTGCAATAGCACCGCGTGTAGGAAAACCAGTATTTGGAGACAACCAAAGAGAAAATGATCAAAAGAGCACCAAATATAAATGACGAAATACACTTTTGTTCCAGAATTCTATGACCTCTCAGCGATTATCAATGTTACCAGATTCGCGAACCAGAGTTCTTCGTCCAAAAAAATTTGAGAAAATATCATTTCAATCAATAGACCATAATTCAAGCCACTACAAGCTAACCCAATTCATCACAAAGTTTGAGAAGAGATACTACGGAATGAATGAAAAATGATTAACAACAATAATCGCTACAAAAATAATTTTACATAGACCGAATTAAAGGCAAACGGCCTCTATGCAGACACAATATTTCGCAGTAGGCGAAAATTGTTCCGTTGTTATCGATCAACCAGTAAAGAAGGGCGATAGAAAAAAAGTTCACGCAGTCTTGACTGCTAGAGCGCAGCGTATCGAACTGTATGAAGCGGTAGAAAAATAATTCTTTCTACTTGAAAAGCAACATTACACAGACTTGCGGCGCAACTGATCTCGGTGACTTTTCCTAGCTCGTAATTTACAAAGGAAACATCGATCACAATCCAGGATTTTTGCACTGCCATGGTTATGAGTTCGTGAACCTTTAAATCTCTCACCCTAGTCAACAAACGATAGTTTTCAATCATTTTCTTACGGATAGTTTCCCTAATCTGACACAGCAGAAATAACAAAAAATTAAGAAAAAAAAAACAATCTGACAAACCTTCTAACCCCACCTTTATATTCAATTAGCTAAGTGAGATGTTTAGGTCATTTCTTAATGCCTGCAAGAATAGTAGAAGTACTGGCAGCTAACATGATGATATGATTGTCAACATAAACCGAGCAACAGTCTTGAACCCAGGAAAGGTTCCTGGTTGAGAGAACTACCAGGGAGAGTCATTCTTCCTAGTAGTTTAGAAACAAATAAGATTTGAAGCTAAGAAGGAGATTTCCAGATGATTTTAAGCCCTATTATTCCGGAAACTTCTGCAAGAGATAGAAATTCCAAATAAGAACCTTTTGTAGCTGTTTTGACCGAAAAGTTAGGAAAAAAACAAGACGACAAAGGTAAAAACGATTGAACGATGATGGAGGGATAACGAAAGAACCGCAATTAATCAACCCGCTACGATTTGACTGCGAACAAACAATTTTTCTACAAGTGTTGCCACTCGTTCAATAGTCAGTGAGAAGGCGGGCATCTGCATTCCGACGCTGTTTAAGCTCGCTTCGAGAAGGTCTCGGTCCCAGTTTCATCGATGACATTGCAGCTGTAGTTTCTTCCATATCAGACGACTGAAATAAAGACACTTAGTATCGCGAATTATCTACTTCGGAAAGAGAAATCAGATAGATTCTTTGTTCAAATACTTCCCCCTCACACCATTACTGAAGATACATCGAAAAAATCTTGAGAGGGAAGAGCCTCGAGTTTTAATTTTGAAATGAGAGAAAAGATACTTTTTAGAAAAAAATTAATTCAAAAAAGTAGAATATCTTCTAGATTCAATCATATACAAGCTACATCAATCATCATGAAAATTGTATTATAGAAGAACCAGATAATAGAAGCATATTTTGCTCATCTTTGACACGATTCTTCACGAAATTTCAAAAGAAGTGTAGTTTCGGACTTATTACCAGAGAAAAAAAAGGAGAATCAATGCAACAGTTATTCCAGCAAACTTACAAAGATGTGTAGGGAAGCAACCTGTATGTGATACATCCAAACTGTAAAGCAGTTAATCATAAGTACAGAATAGGTTATAGAAACACTTTAATCTTTAAAGAATCTACTATCCGTAGGAAAAATAAAGACCTGTAAAACAAGAACATAACTCTCATAGCTGAATCAACAGAAAACGTAGTAGAAACCCCATGTACTCAAAACCAACCACAACGGAATAGCGACCACTGCGTAGTACGCAAAACAGAGCCAGAACGGCCCTAGAATTATGGACTAGACATATAAAAGGAGTGATGAATGGCCCAGCTGTACAGGATTCCCCGCCGAAAATGCTTTTGCGCGTACAAGGACGACTGCGGAAAGGGGGAAAAAATAACAAATTGCTAGATTATCATCGGTGAAGTGCAGAGGAGCTTATAGAAGTGACACTCGTCTTACACAACGGTTAAATGAAGAGGAAAAGAAACAAAACCCAATTAGCTGTTGTGATTTCATGCTGAAAACCGCACTTATCTAACAGTAACTTCTAAATTTGTGTTTGCTGCTGACTGATGGTATTTGCTTTTTGGAAAAAAAGAGATAATAACATGGCATGTATGCTCAACCCATAGAAATGTATTGCGTAGATACAGAGAAGTTCCGGACATGAATCCAGTTGTGGATGCCAGACTCTAGTGCGCTGAACCTATAGATTTAAGAAGATAATAATGAGTCTGAACGTCCCTGGTGAATCAGTCCTGATGCTCTGCTCTACCTTCTACATATGAAAACGCTGAATGAAAAATCAGCCTTAACTGATCACTAAAAGCCAAAGTTACCTATTTCTAGAAAATGAACAAAAATAACCTGCAAACAAAATGATACGAACTCACAGTTCAAGGTTAAAACAAAATGAACACATTTTCGTACTCGGTACTGTCGAGACGGTACTCTTCATTACTGACCTTTCAAGGTTATGTTTCCAGAGCGTTAAAAAAAAAACCCCCATCGTTATAGAACGGAAACCATGACCCATTAATGATCGAAACTGGTATTAGGAATCTTTTCAAATTACCATCCGCACACTAAAAATATAGCAGAACTAGTTCAAAAAGAGAACGGTCCACAAAGAGTACCTTATTAAAGTTTTATGTTCCACGCACTCCAAAAATTCACCTTCGAATCTTCGAATTTTTCCTCGAAAAGGAATAATGCATCCTGTTGCAGTAGAAAGACGCTATCTCCAACGGGGATAATATGTAGGCAAACGAGTCCAAAAACAATAAGAAGCAAATACATGAGTCATCCTTTTAGCCAAAGGCGCGGAAAATCGACCATCGTATATCTCATTGTAGGAAATGTCAACAGTTTTTTCTTAAACTATACGGAGAGGATTCGTTCGATTCGTCCGAGGACGTGTTCATGCCAATTTTGTGGTGCAGTTATGAATTTGAAAGAAAGAAAGAGAGCACAACTTGAAAAAAAAAACAGCTAATAAACCTCTTGCGCTAGAAGTGCATGTTTTTAAAGGCTGCTAGATGAGTTGAACAGTAATAAACAGATAGTAACAAAATATGTAGATCTACTAATTTTTATCGATAAAACAGACTGAAAACTACTTGAAAACTTTTAAGAATTAAAAATACTGCTCAAGAAATATATCAAGAACTTAGAAGAAATGCAATCGCTGGTAAGAAGCCCTACAGAAGAGAATTTTGCATTAAAATACTGAACAAAACCACTGACACTCACCTCCATCTTGACAAGTGTTGGCATATTCTCTTCATCCGAATCAATATCTATTCCCGTCAATGGCGAAGGACGCGGAACTGGTGTGAGTTTGAGGTCGGATAATGAAAGTTCTTCGCGCAATGCTGCTTTGCCTGCCGTCAGATGTCCTCTGCAAGAGAAAAAAAAAAACAGTTATTAACCAATTTATGACATCTCATAGCACTTCTTCTGCACAATGATACTTGAAAGTGCAGATACACAACAAAGTTATTTGCTAGTAACAACGAGGCAGGAATGGTTTTTTTTTTTCAAAACGGATTTTATAGGAATTTTCATCGTTCCAATAAATAATAATTCATGAAAATATAAAATACAGCAGAGTATTGCATACAATCTGCAGAACAATAACGTGAAAACATTCCAGCAGAGCATTCACCCAGTGATCCAATCAGATAATTTTTGCTAGGAAGAAAGCTCAGGGAGTGTACTGTTCTCGGAGTCATTTATTTTGATAAAACAATCAAATTTGATGAAACAGATATTTTTAAATCACTCTACAATTCGAGACAATTTCTAAAAGAATGTTTAAACAATAACAAATTGCAACATTTCATGAGTGATTTTCTGGAAGTAAAATTACTAAACTAGACAGAAAATAATTGACTTTTACCTCGCAATATATTCTTAGATTTTCTAACAGAGGAACCCGAAATTTTAGAAACATTGGAGCACGTAAATTTCTTTTTTTTCTGTATACATCACAATTCCATAAATTTTCGTACAAAAAATAAGTACAGAGAGGTGCAAAAAGGAACTGCTCACAGTAGACAACCAAGTCCAGATAGTTTTCCAACCAAAATATTGAGTTATTTCTAATTCCGCAAGAAAAGTATATGAATAAAGAAGAGTTAACTGCAGCATTACTCATATACTGTTACTAATACTATTACTATTGCAGAGAAATACTGCTATTTTATCAAACATAGAAGAAAAGATATAAAGAAAAACATAGTCGAGTCAAAATGACATGAAGCACGGTGCAGTTTCGCAAGCCCCTGCGCTCGAAGCGGCGCAGATGAATCGACGCGGCACCATCTCGAAGTGGAGCAAAGAATGGTGCCAGCAAGGGTCCCATTTCGACACAAACCACTAGGTCCGCCGTCCGGTTCGGGCGCAGGCGCTTACGTAACTACACCACGCCTCCTGTCGTTTTGACCCTACTACAAATATGTTGACAATGGCAACACTTTACTGGATACAATAATTCCACGATTAAGTTTAAAAACATTATAATTTAGTAGACACAACTAGGAATCCTGCCCAACTTTTTGAACCTGAGTATCAATAGTTTTGCCGTGTGGATGATTGAAGTACTCTACACCCAACATAGGACTAATCATCTCAGCTTTCAGCTAAAGGGCTTGGCTTTGGGGATAAAACAGCACCACCCTAGCATGCCAATGTTAAGTACAACCAGGAAATGAAAAGCTTTCACGCAAAATAGACTGAAGTAATATGGAAAGTAACTGAATCTCAATCCATGAAATGGATGGAATAAGTTCAAGTGGAAGCAATAACTGAAGATGCATTAACGCATGATTAAAGTAGAAGAAAAGTAAAAATAAATAAAACAAATGCAAGCAGCGAAAACATACTTGAATCTCTTCACTGTCTTCTTCAACTCCTTCAACTGTTGACTTTGCATCATTCTCAGAGTATCTCGCGCCTAAAACGTGTAATAACCAGATTAAGCAGTCGAAACAAATAGAAATTGCACATCTCATAGTCTAAAGAGGTCGATTTTCCAGTGATAAAAAGTCATTAGAATGTAAAATAAAATAAAATAAAATTGAAAAAGAATGGAAGTTATAACAGTGAAATAGGTGGATGAAAAATTGTTTATGAACATATGCAACAGAACTCTCTTTAGGCAATGGTAAGATCAGAACTAAACATATACTTCAAGCATCTCAACGAATAGTTTCGATTAAAAATGGGGAAACATTTATATATTTACGTTCGTTATTGATATTTCTAACCTGCAGAGGTCGATATTCGTTGATCAGATGGTGCATATTGATGAATATGGTCTGAATGTCATTGATTTTCTCGTTCCGTTCTGGATGATCCGGACATCGCACAAGAATATCGAGAAGATCAAGGAAAGCAACCACTACGCTTCTAAAGTAAAAAGACATTTCAAAAGCAGAAGGAAAGGTACTTAACAGAAGAAAAGGACGCATAGATAAAAATACAAGTGTCTACACAAGGTACTCAAAAAGATCGAATTATTCCAACATATTCAAATAGCTGCATCGAAGACAAGATATCAGAGTTTTGACGTTGTGTGGAATCTACAGCGTAAGTTCAGAGCTGGAGTTCGATCTTTGAAATGTTGATGAGAAAGCTGCGGGAAAAATAAATAAAAGTCAAATATCGACATATCGAGGATCAAAAATTAGAACGTGAACTCGAAACCGAAAGCAAAAAAAAAGAGATAAGGACAAACAAAATGAAAAGTGGATTGCACTCTGACGAAGGGGTACGTCACCCGACTAGAAACTATTTACCAACATAGAATAAGCTATTGCAAAGAGGTGTAAAAGTATCAACGTTGACACTTCCATTTGAGAACCAACCACATGTAAGTACAGAGGACAAACCTGTTTAGTTTTTTCATCTCCGTCTTCCAGTCATATTTCGTCGGATACAATTGTTTGATGTTCTGTGATGCAAGGGATCTACAAACATTATCAATAGAAATATTTTCGAAAAAGAAACTACTCAGGAAATCAGAATCCCAGTCTATAACATTCTACGTTTATACGACGTTGAGGTGGAGTAACAATTTAATATGACTACCGTTTAAATAAGAACGATAGGTGTGTTTTCAAAAACAAAGAGGTCCAGGTACGTAAAAGACTGGTTGTCCCTCAAAGTGTGATATTACTCATAAACTTCCGCGTCTCAACATTGCGATTATTGTTGGTCTGTGCAACTTGTGTTTCGATCTTGTACACCATGTTAAGTGTACTGTATTTCATGTTGCTTCTTGAGGTCCTTGCTCAAGAAGTGGTGACCCCCCTTACTCTGATGATTTTCTATGTAATTGAGTAGTAGCTTCTTCGAGTTGTTCCTTTCCAGACAAATTATTGAAGAAGACTTATCATCTATTAGAAGTGAGAACTGAATCATTGCAGCACAAAAGAACTACTATACCACCTATTCTTCCAGCATTGTTTTGCTCATTGCAGACATAATCGCTGATCTAATTACAATGCTAGCTTCCTCAATGAATTCTTTTTTTTTTTTTTTTGTGCAGCAGCTCTCCCAACACTCAAGCAGAGACTGAGTTCAAGGTTCGATTACAAGCGCTGCTATAAAAAAGAAGAAGAAAGAGAATGCAAAAATCAAAACAAGACTTTCTTTACAACTGCGGAAGAAAGAAGAATGGTGTGAGCTTCAAAGCAAACAGCAAGAACATTTCATTGAACTCTTTCTCATCTTAACTCTTTCTCAGATCATTTTTATAGTTTGTCGCGTCATCCCATTTTAAGAAATATGAGGAAGCACCCAGGAGGAACGAACAAGTCCCTATCCTTCATTCAGCGAAATTGAGAGCATAGCGCCGTCGTGCAGACGACATCGAGTGGGGAAGAAGAGTCGAACAAGATCGGATGCAACTCTATTTCACAGAAAATGACAATCTTAACAAAGACATTCGCAATGGTGTGATCATTTTTTCCCTACGTAAGTAACGGTGATTGAATTCCCGCTGCAGAGTCATTCACTGCATTTCCTGATTACATGTCTTACTAAGAAACCGTGTGGAAAAAAAGAGAAGTTGAACGTAAGATTTTATCAGAAATGATGCAATGCGTGATAACTAGCAGAAATCGAACGGCATTACTGTGTTACTCGCAGTCATCACTAATGATAGAAGCTTGATCTGCCAACTTTTCCGAAAAGAAAAGGATGGAAACAATTCGAACTAGTTATCTCATAGCGTACAAAGACCGCAGACCGACTGTCTCCTTACATATGAGTGAACTCACCTAATTATATCATCCTCTAAACGATATTCTTCTCCGAATACAGTGAATACGGTTTGTACAGGTGGTGGCGGTAATACAGCACCCTGACTGATCCGTTCTGTGGTGTAGTGTTGAGCGTAGTCGGGCGGTGCAGGAAATGGGCTAACAGCCAAAGCACCGGCTGGTTGATTCATTCTGGAAGTCCCATATTTAGTTCACATCAATTACTCAAAACTAAAATAACACATATGCAACGGGCGAATGACCTTGCGATCCATGATAGCGATAGCTAAATACATTGAAAGTTCATGACTATTCCTGCGGCTAGGGAAATGACTGATCGAATAAACTGTGACATAGTAACAAAAAGTGTGTAGTGCTGGAATTTTGGTGAATAAAACATGACCAGCACTGTGAACACAACCTCATTACGTATCCATGTAAAAGGTAAACAGAACCATTGAAAAACGTTAACGATGAAGACAAATATGTAAGGTTTAGATCAGCCTATAATTTCAGAAAGAGGATAGAAGAAGAACGGAAGAAATCTGGGAAGCATAAAATCCATAACGTTCCTGAATAAAACAAAATAAAATACATATTGCTTATTTACTTATTTTAGCGATGAGTAACTAAATTAACCAGTAACTAGACTTCTTACTAAGCAATTCATGCGAAGAGAGCGAAACGCGAGAGATACTTTGTTCCTCCGAAATCTAAATGATTTGACACAATATTGTTTATAGTCGAGTCAATACAAACAGAAACGCGGAGCACTTGCGCAAGCGGCCGCGCTCGATGCGGCGGGCTGGAGGTAGCGGTTGGAATCGAGGTAGGCTAACCGCAGACTGTAGCATTGAACTGTGGTAGCAGGGATCCTCACTTGATCCTAACCGCTACGCTCATCCACAATGTTTTGCGCGCAACCATTTACGCAAACGCACCTTCCTTCATGTCGTTTTGAGTCTACTATACTTTCTTATACAATTATAGTAGGGTCAAAACGACATGAAACACGTACGCAATTGCGTACGCGGCTTCTTTCGAGGCGCTTCGGTGGAGCGTACCGGCTAGGAGCATGGTGAAATTCTTGCTGACATCCCCCATCGCTGCAGTTTGCGACGGTCCCAACTTGGTTCCAGCTGCTGCCTTCACCGCGCCATTTCGAGCGCGTACGCAAACGCACCGCAACTACACTCGTGTTTCATGTCGTATTGACCCGACTATACTAAACACATGCAGTCAGCGTCTCTAAATTCCTCCACATATATTCAATACAAGTGCACATGATATGGGATGAGACCTTTGCTTAACGAAATCCGAATGAACTTCTGCCTGCCTGGTTAGGAAATTTTGACACAGCCATTGCAGTTGCTGGGTGCTCAAAAAAGACATAGTGGCAGATCCGCAAACTGGTTCCTTTCGAGACAGAGACCATAGTTTTAGTCGGGTCAAGGCGATCTGTAGCTCGCTGCAGCCGCGTAAGCGGTCGCGCTGGAGCCGCAGTTGTGATCGAAGTGGGGTCATTGCTAACTACACTCGGACTGTAGTGACAGCGATTGTCCTACTTCGATCGCAACGCTGCATGAACGTCGTTTTCGCCTGACTGTACATATTTAGAAATGGCTTGAAAAACTATACGTGTTACTAACGCTTTCACCAGGTTTTTGGTCACGTAAATGGTCGTAATAAAAGGATGAGGATAAGGTCACTGGCGTATGAATCCACTTGGGATGCGCCAACGCGTTTTACTGTAATTCGGTTTTTGGAACGCGTGTTGGTCTATACAATGACTTGCGGGGACCAGCCAATGATCAAGTCAGTGTTTTTATCCTCCCAGACAAGTCTGGTACCAATTTATCGACCCCGGAGGGATGAAAGGCTTGGTTTGTACTAGGGCGGTTTCGAACCCTCGACCGTGTGGCTACAACGGGCCTCTAAATGACTGTGCCACACACGTCCTAATGGTCGTATTACATCCTGCAAAATGCCGGCCTTCGATACCTGAAGGTTTGGATCGTTGTGGAATGGGTGCAAGGTACTGGGTCATTGCAGACACACACGAAGAAAGCAACCAAGCAAGTGGTATAACAAAACCGCTGTGTGAAGTGTTCTTGCAGTTGTTCTTGGATGCACTCGTAAACCAATAATTGTGGACACACCTATATAAGGAAACTTTACGAGTGTCAGAAGACGAACAGCAGGTAATTCAAAAATTCAAACTATTAAGCAAATAAATTTATTAAATAACAAACAATTCTGATAACCTGTATTATGACTACAGCCTGTTAGCCTCACACATACAGTTTAGACATGACAAAGCGGCTATCCCGTCCAGAAATACAATGCTTATTTGTCAAAATAATTATTGGGAAGACCTCCGGTTAAATGTACCAGCTTCAAATCCTCGGAGTATTGTCTTCCAATGACTGTAGAGAACCGTTTTTGTATAGATTTAAGCAATTCTAGAAAGATCTACTGTGATGATGGAATCACTCGCCAGTATAAGCAAATAATCGACTTTTCTAGAACTTATTTGAAATATTGGGATTTGATCTCCTACACGGAGATTAGTGATCAGTGGTCAAAGGTACTTAGAAAAGAAATGGAGCACGGTCTTCAACAAGTTGACCAATAAGGAAACAACACCTCATGGACTAAATGGAATCATGAACTAAACGAAAAATTCCCTCTAAAATTCAATTTCTACGCGGATTATTGAGATCTGAAGGACTAACCGTAAATAACCGTCAACAAAAACCAAGAAAAATCTCAGCTGACCATTAGGTATTGCACATAGCTTCAGCAACCAAAATTTACTAAGGCTGCCACTTCACTAAGATGAAATTGTTTAGGATAAAAATGTTGACCAAAAATGTCGTTTGTTTAATGTATGTTTTTGTTTTAAATAAAATGAATAAAATAAAATATGAAAACATGAATAAAGTAATGTTTTGCCCGTACCTTAAAAAAGGGAACCATCTGAAGTAGATGATGGCTTTCCACATCGTCTGTTTTACAAGAACTCCCCATTTTCAGAGAAAAAAAGTAGCCAAATTCAGCGCTCTAGACGGAGAACTAAGAAATGCGTCGACGTCAAGGCGAGAATCGGGTGATTTCGATCCGGAACCCGAAAAGAAATATGGGAAGATTTCGGCGAAAGTTTCGCTGAAGATCTACCCATTTGTCAGACAACTACAGAACGATGTCAAAACATAAGATGAGCTGACTTGCCTACCTCATCAACGAGAGCAACCGCATGTACGAATCGTCGTAGGACCAGGCTTTTTCGTCAGGCCGTCTCTCAATTCAACGAACTCCTTCATCTCGAATTCCTATCGCTCGGCACTCAGCCAAGCTGGACGAATGCGTTCGTGGTTTCCATAGTTTTTCTTTTGTTTGTTCTTGATTTCAAAAGTTATACCTGTGACCTGGATTTCCCTCTGTTTTCTTCTTCTTGGATATCATTCCGCCGACAATCATCTCTTCCTTTCGGTCGATCTGTAGTTGCTTGAGAATTATAATTGCAGGTGGTGGAACCTTATTCTCAATTCTCTACTTCAGTACTCTATTAATAATTTCCAAATGGATACTGAAGTGGTGAAAGCTTTTAATGCAGAGGTGAGTTGGGTTTTTCAATTTAGTTTGTTCTTCTTCTATTACCAAGTGTTGCTTCCTTTTTCACAATTTGATCATTTCATTCATTGATCGGTCTTCGAGAATTGAGGAGTGTATTCTTCAAAACAGATAACTCTTATGTACCGAACAGCTAAGAATACGTTTCTCTATTTCATATGATGATTTGCAGCTAACATCTGTCTACGAATCAAAACCTCCTTTGAGCAAGAAGAAGATTCAAGATATATCTAAGGCAGCGTTAAAAGCGAAAGGATACTATAAACATGTTGTATTCAGTGTGGAGAAATTTTTAGCAAAGGTATGCATTTTCACACATTAGACTTTCGTTTAACATTCATTGAATCATTCCAAGCGGATTATTCTAAATCCTTATAAATGTAAAATTCCTAAATATTATTCAAGCATATCGGCTTCAAGTGGTGGGAACTCAGAAGCGAGTTAGTCTAAAGAAATTTCCCATTCAAGTTCTACCAAAGTAAATTCGCTCAGCTGCAAGTTTTTGGTGTTTATTGTTGTTCCCATTCATAGTACACTTTTCTGTTTCAATGCTTTGTTAGAATTTGTGCATGAATGTGAACACAATCATCAAGGAGTTTGAGAAGTTGAAGCAGTCTTCTGGAAGGTCCTTTTTACCTTGGAAACTGAGTATTATAATGCGAGAAGCAGAGAAAAACATCTTCGTTAACAGCTTCTGGGACATTTTTTCTCCTAGAAAAATCATCTTCTAACCATTTCTTCTTCGTTTCAGTGCAAAATCGAATATAAAATCCCATGTCTTTACGTGATTGACAGCATCATTCGTACATCCAAACATCAATTGAAAGAAAGGGATGTGTATGCGGCACGATTCCTTAAAAACTTCTCCAAGACGCTGTCTGATCTTCTTACCTGTCCTGTATCCGAACAGGTGAGTTATTACTATAATGTTCTGGTCATATTATCGCTGCTTGTAATCGTTCCTTCCTCATTAGGAGATTATTGTTTCTATACAGTTGATGCTTGTGTTTTTAGCCTCGTGTGGTTCGAACTTTGAACCTCTGGGGAGCTAATGGTGTTTTTAGTGAGGAACAGCTCGCCCCTTTCAAACAACAGTGTCGCGACATGGGAATAGGTATTTTCTTTTTTCCCTAGAGTAAAACAGTGGTTAAATTTTTTGGCATTGCCTAAACTGCATGTTTTCTATGAATCTATGAGTTTATTCTTCGAAATAGTGAAAATTTTAAGATACGGATATCGAGAGAGTGGAACGTCTTGTCAAAGGAGATGATGCAGATATGTCGAGATATGGAGGTGCGTACGGACGAGCAAAAGAAAAGGAGAGAAAGAAACATCATAGGAGCTCTGCTCCGGAATCGCCACCACATCAAGATTACGATCAGCCGGTGAGTCGTTTTCCTTTGGTTTATTTGTACAAATCTCTCTATTTAAATTGAAATTTTATGGGAATATTCGACAAGTCTGCAGTTTAGTTTCGTTTCTACTCTATTTATGTAGCAAATGCTTAGATTTAGGCACCTTCTACCACTCCTCCCATGCCGCCCCCTGCTCATCTCTTGGCTGCTGCTGCACCCACTATTGAAGCTCCTGTACCACCTGTAACTGTTGTTAACGATCCTGACAATGAACCATCTGATGAAATTCCTCCATGTGCGTCATAATACTTTTTGCACACCATTTTCCAGAGCCAGATCTTTTCTGTCCTCATATTTTTACAGTTCATACTAAGTTCGATTGTTAGTTTAGGTGGACTAAGCGAACGCAAGCTTCTCGAAATGATGATAGATGCAAATTTCGACTTTAGCGGTGCTTTCAAGAACGATATAGTGCTGTTAAGGAAGGCTCATGGTGTAAGTGCTTCTAATTCAATTTTGTATCTATCCCCAAGTTTTCATGCTCTAGCTTAGATTGTTTTTAGTTAATTTCTCGTGCGCTGGATGCTAGAATACGATCAGTAGGAGACAAACCGGAGATCAAGGTGTGTGAACATCAGTTTTCTAATCTGTCCAAACAAATTCACTATTGTTTCATTTTTTAGTTTTTTAATTGTTTTATTTTTTAATTGTACTGATTATCGTTTACTACATGCTTACTTTTACATTTAATCATGTAGCGATGCAGAATTGGAGCTTTTAAAGAACCCAGCAAACGGTATCGTCAGTAGAACTTCTGGTTGCTCATTTCAGGATCTGTTGTCGAGCCAGTTTGACTACAGTGACGAAGAAGACGATGGAGACGAGAGTAAAAAGACAAAAAGATCAGAAAAAGTCACAGAAGTGTGTCAAGAAGACCTTCTAAGGTTGTCCAAAATTTAGCTACATATCTTCATAATTTCAGCGATTGGGAATTTAGAGCATTACCTGTTTGACAGTGTTCAATAGCATTGCCGTAGTTCATGTTGACCATCCTGCTTTTTCTATAGCTGACTAATGCAATACAATATCATTGTTTATTTTTCAGTATCGCTAGGAATTTAATAGAAGATCCGAATGTGATTGCGGCTTTCAAACACATGCATGCTGAACGGATAGTTGCTCTAAATCAGGTGATTTGATAGGGCTTTAGGAAGTATTCTTTTTTGGTATTACTGGTGAAGCTGGGAGCTAATTTTTAGTTTGTTTAAATAACGCACTTTGGTTTTCCTTGTAGTTTACGAAAGACTTTCGTTACTTTTCAGATAGCTGCACAAGCCCAGCAACGTTCTTTATCAGCTACATCCGGAGCATCAGGAAGCACGACCGTTCCAATGACGTCATCATCTTCCGTCTTTCCTGGTGGCACAGTAACTAGTCTTCAACCACCAGTAACATCTGCAGCAGCACTGCAGGGAATTAGTCTCCCAAAGGGTCTTCCGGGTGGAATTGCACTGCCACAAGGTCTTCCTGTAAGTTGTATTGGTGTTTTGTAACTATAATGCATGCATTACTTTATTTTTGCTGTGATTGATTCCGCTGCTACCCGTAAAGATATCGAAGTACGATTTTTAGCGACTGGACGTTAGCCTGTTCCAGGCCGGACTGCCTAACCTTGCTACTTTGCCAGGAGTCCAAAGTCTGCCTAACCTGCAAGGTCTTGCGGGTCTTCAGTCACTCAATCTTGCCCATCTAACTGCTCTCAATCCAGCAAATTCTACTCAGCCCAATCAGGCTCTTCTTAACTTATTGGCCAATAATTCATTGGTTAGTTCATCTAGTGTCATTTGGCGGCTTTTTTGTGTTTGACATTCTTTTTTTTTGTTTTTGTGTGTCTTGGGTACTTCTTGAGTTATGAGTCTTGCATTTGTTCTGATTAAAATAACAATTTTTACGATGGGGAGGGTCTTTTGGTCGCTCTAACCTACTCTTTCCTTAAATAATCAAGCTCCAAATCAGTCATGATTCAAACACTTCAGCAAGATGTAGATTCTCCCATACCTCCTTGCTTGGAATTGATTTTACTGTGCTTCCGACATTTTCCTTTATTTTTTCTTTGGATGTTGTATTCTAATTCTCCTAGGTGTCGAAAATTGGCAGCTTGCCCAGTTTGTCATTCGCTAGTGCTAGACCAACCCCTGTTTCACTTCCTGGAGGGATTGATCCTGCTCAGTTGGCTAAACAGCAGGTAGTCACAGTAATTAAGTGTTATTATTGGGTTCATAATATATGTTTGAACTCAGGAGATCCTGCAACAACTAGCTTCTGTTGGAGGAAGTGGTACGATTAGCGGCGTTCCTCCACCATCTGGTCTAGGTTTGTTAGGAGCTGCTCCGGCGCAGCTTCTGAGCACACTTCCAGCTGCTCCTGTACCCATGATGACTGATGACAACGAGGTAAAATAGAGGCGCTTAAGTCGTTATAAGGCTTGATTCATTGTGATACTTTTATAAGAGTGACAAAGATACGAGGAAGAAAGACCGCAAAAGGAGTCGGTCGAGAGATCGTGGAGATCATAAGCGGCGAAGGAGCAAATCCAAAGAGCGCAAGCCAGAGAAAGTGGACAGAGAACGACGTAAATTAGGGTTGCCTGCTGTTCAAGAAGGATTTGTTACAAGTGAGTCAACTTTTTGCGCTATTTAATCCAATATCTGATTTGCTCTCCGCATAAGGGTACAGTATTTCATTATAACAACGGCGTATAAAAGAGCAAAATTGTTATGTTATTGCGTTCTAGACTTTTTTCTCACTTTTTACTTAGTGTTTACTTTTTCAGTTGCTTCTAAAACCCTCTGGTTTGGTCGTCTTCCCGTGAATTGTAGTGATTCTGATATCCGGGTTTGTAAATTTATAACGGAACTACCTTTTGACATTTAACATATCCGAGACGTGAATAATATTTGTATAAATTTTACGTTTTCAGGCAGCAGTTGCTAGTGCTGGCGATGTTATGCGAGTGAATCTCATCAGCTCAAGAGCCTGTGCTTACGTTACCATGAGCTCAAGAAAGGCTGCTTATGATGTGATGCAGCGGTTAGCAAGGGACATGCAAATTCAGAGGAAGAACGTGAAGGTACTTATAAGAATTCCTCACAAATCTAACTTCTGTCACATAATTTTGGCTATTATTATTTAGGTGGATTGGGCGAAAGGTACGGGAATGAAAGAGAACGAGTTAGCCAAGTACTGGGATAGCGAGCGAGGACTTTCGCTAATCCCATGGGATCTGCTCCCTAAGGATATGGAGCGATTTTGTGAAGGGTCTTATCTGGATGTCGAATCACTCCCACCTGAGAGAAGAAGTTAGAGAAATTTGCAGTGGAAACTTCGATACAGAATATAACATTATACTTTTTGAAGCCTTGGTGAATGACGCTGGAACTACAACCATAGCTTCAACAACAAATGCTGCCGCATCAAAGACGGATACCTCGTCACCGAACTCTCCGCAGTCCAATTCCATGCACGCGTCACCAATAAAATCCCTTGTGCCGGATTCACCGGCGGTGCTGCCTCCACTACCACAAGCAGTTCCACCACCTTCTCCATTTCCTCCATTTATGGGTAAGAAAGCTGTTTTAAAAGTTATCAAGCATAGCATTCCTGCCCATAGCATTGCAATCTTGAGAATCTTGGGTTAAGGACTCTATTGAACTATTCAGGTGCTCCACACGGAGGACACGGTCCGTTTATGGGACCACCCCCACAGATGGTTCCTCCACCAAACTTCGGTATGCGATTACCTATGCCTTCAAGTATCCCATCGGGAATGCCACCAGGAATACCAGGACAGGTGAAGACAGCTTGACTTTTCTTAGTCTCTTTATTTCCTCTTGTAAACAACCTGCCTTTCAGATGTTTGGTGTTCCTCCTGGAGGTCCTGGTGGTATGATGATGCCCCCACCTGTGCATCCGCCAGGAACTATGCCACCTCCTACATCTATGCCACCACCTACGTCAATGCCGCCGCCTACGTCAATGCAGCCGCCGATACCAGGAGTTTCTGGAGTGCCCAGACCATGTCCGCCAGTACCCTCTGGAGGATCAGGACCGCCTGGTGTCCCACCACCAAATTTCAACTCACCGCCAATGAGAGGAGGATTTGGAGGGCCAGGCGGTGGTGGATTCAGAGGTGGTCGTGGAGGCGGATTCGGAGGAAGAGGAGGATTTCAAGGGGATCGACCGTTTAATAACAGAGATGCGCCTAGTGCTAATGTTACAGTAACTAGAGGAATGGTTGATGACAGGCACGATCCAGACAGAGATGGAAGAAGACCATGGAATGACAGAAATGATCGTGGTGGCCACAGAGATGGTCCTCGTGGACAGTGGAATAATGATGGTCGAGATGGAAGGGGGGATAGAGATCAGGAGAGAGACCGACGCCGCGATGACAGTAGAGGAGATAAACGAAGGAGCCGATGGGGAGATTCAGAGGATCGAGGAGGAAATCGGTGGGAAGGGCGTGATAGACGGAGAAGTGAGAGGGACGACAGAGATAGGGACCGTAGGGACAGAGATAGGGACCGAGACCGAGACAGAGACAGGGATAGAGACAGCGACCGAAGACGGGATCGAGACAGATCAGAGAGGGCCGACAAAGGTCGACGGGAGCGTGAGGATCGCGAACGGCCTAGAACAAGAGAAAGAGAGGTAAGAATTTGTGTTTATCTCCTAGAATTTTAAAAAGAGAAGCTGACTGTCTTGGGCCTAGTAAACAGTTTCTCTGAAAGATTAGTGCTTTGTATGATAGACCAGTGTGTATTGAATCTGGCAGCTAGTTCCTCTGAAAGATTAGCATTTTGTGGGTGGAGCAGTCTTTCTGTAAGAGGGTTTACACATTCTTTCGCTAGATTTCTTTTTCTTGCATTGAAATAACAGTTAACGACTTTTTCAACAGTCGTATAACAGTAGTTCTTTTTTTGTGGAATATAGGATAGAAAGGAATTACTGTAAACATCCTATTTCATATCTACATGGTAAATAGAGCAGCGTAATTGTTTGCTTTGGTTGTACTATTGCTTAAAAGTTACGAAAGTTGTCAAATGCATATTCTAGTCCCCGCGGTATGATGATCCACCACCATCAGAGTCACTTCCTAAAAATGGATCCGAAGAAGCGATGGTAACTTCGACAACAGATGTTGAGCCAAATGTAACTGCGTCGAAACCTCCAAATTATTCCGAGGTCGATCAGATGGTGAGTCAATTCGTAAACATTTTTCTTGGCATTTCATGGACTTTTTTTTTCTTTTTTTTTCTTGTCTCATATACTGTGCAGGTGATGAAGTTTTTAACGGTTTCGTTTTATTTCTGTTCGAATTTCTACTTCAGAAGGCAGTTGCGAAAGAGGACGAAATATTAGACAATGCTTTATCGACACCACCACCCACAGAGGCGTAATTATCATATCTTCACAAAGTTTCCTGAATCTAATCATCAAGTATAGCCCAATTGATATTGTAACAGTGACTGTGTTGAATCTAATGCCATGAGAAAGGAAGTTTGCATGGGAATTGTCACAAAGCTCAATGATTCTTTGCGGCGTCATTTATTGTTAGTCCACTTTGTCCAAAATTAGATCTATTTTTGTTTATTTAAGAAAGTAATTCACTTCATTCATTGTTGCGTTGATTTAATAGTGCAAGCATTTCAATCCACAACTCTTTCATATTAATTTGATTGTCAATCCAAAGCTAGCTGTATTCAAAATTCTAATATTAGTTAGTTTGGGAAGGCTGTTAGCGTATCCGAGATACCTCCTTTGGCAAGCGGCTGTGATGACGTCATTAGGATCAAGTCGCAAGGCCGCATTTGCACACTATATACATCTGATATTTCATTACGCACTCAGAGAATGATCTATCCATCTTTTGCTCTCTTGTTAATATTGTTAGTCTTGTGTTTAATTGTTAATGTTTTTTGGATTTTTTTTTTGAGTGCTAGTGTGAATTAACATGTGTTTAAACAATAATAGAAAACTTAACACGAAGATGTTATATGACATTTGTGACACATTATTACTTCACTGGGATAATTGTACTTGTACAGCAGGAGAAAGGATGTTTTGACTTTGCTTCAACAAACGGTTGGTTCTATGGTCCGTGCTAAATCAGAAGTAAATTGTGGATAGGATGCAATAACTAGAGAGAAATGTGTCAATTGCTGAGAAGTATAAGCTTGTAGTCTTCTACATCCTTATCTATGTTCTTGATTTTTTACAGATGTTCTTCAGCACATCTGTACGGCATTTGGATGAGTTTTGATAATGAAATTGTTAAATTAGCAAAAGTGCAGACAATTAAGAATGATTGAAAAACTCCTTAATATCCTATTTTAATCTCAACTAGAAATTGAGAATCTAGTACAAGCGGTATATTTTACAAAAACAAAGTATTCTTTCGATTCGCGCATCCTCTTCTTTTTGGCGAGAAGTAAGCTGTGAAAAAAAGTGAGGGACAGGGAAAAATATAAACAATATTTTTATTATATAGTAGTTCGAGGAGGTTGCCTCTGTATACCACTTCAAAAATTAATAACGATTTGTGAGTTGTAGTCATTGCGGGTCGAAGAGGCACATTGCAGCATGTAGCAACGGCAAGTTGATTTCTAGGAAATATGCAAAATTTCAGTTCATTTACGTCATGACCTTTTGAGCATTGCTCCAACGCCGTTTGGAGTGAAACATAAGAAGAGTTTGAGGATAGCAACTAGTAATCTGTTAGGAACTTCTTCGTGAGAGGATCTATACGGATGTGTGTAGGCAGTTGCGTAAGCGACTGCGCTCGAAGCAGCGCGATGGAGGAAACGGTTGGAATCGAAATGGGACCACCGCGAAGTGTAGCAACGAACGGTGGTGGCAGGGGTCCTCACTTGATCCTAACCGCTATGCTCATCCGCAGTGTTTTGCGCGCAACCGCTTACGCAGCTGCACCTTGCTTCATGCCGTTTTGATCTTACTATATCTTGTTTCATCAATCCTTGGAACTGCTCACGCGACCACATCATGCTTCTAGTTGCTTCGACATTACTATTATTGTGACTATCTATCTTTCCTGGAGACCCTAATATCGTCAGTTTCGTGCTATGCTGCTTTTGAGCGATTTAGTTGGGATTGAATACCAGATTCTTAAAATCAAGAACAGTCAGGTCAATACAACTTGTGCACTGCAAGGGCTTCAGTGGTTGTGCTCGAATCCCTCCTAGTTCCAATTGGCCAGCAGAAATCAGTAAGGGTCCCATGCGTCACTTTAAGTACGACCACGCGCAATTCTATCATGCTTCTGATCGTTTTGACCCGACTGTAAAGTAATGAGTACAAGGGAAGCTAAACTAGCTAAATAAATAGGTCGTCAACTATCCGCATATTTCGGAAATCAAAATAGGCGGCTTAGAGGAATTTAGGGGCAGGTGTAGTGTAGCGGTTAGATGTTCCGCTTCCTGCACGATCCATCGAAGGCTCGAATCCGCCCTAGTGCTCACGAAGCCCTTCATACCTCCGGGTTCGAAAAATTGGTACCAGACTTGTCTGGGAGGATAAAAACACTGACTTGGGACATCGGTTAGCCCCGCAAGTCATTGTATCGGCCAGTTACATGCTCGTGAAGCTCAAACGATTCCGAATTGAAGTGAACGTGGTGGCGCATCCCAAGCGGATTGATTAACGCCAGATACTTTATACTTTTTATCCTTCAGAGGAATCTAGAAAGAATCTGGAGTATATGTCTCTCTATTTTTATTTCCGAGCGTTAAAGCGTCTATTATGACACAACCACTTTCAAATTCGATGATTAGGATCGGTACATTTTTGATAACTAATTTTTTCGTTGTTTTCGAACAAGCAGCTCATCCCAACTCGTATCTGATGGTGCCTTGATGGACCTGACTTAAACGCCCGTTTTATTACCATCCCATATCAGTTCGCTCACCCCACGCAATCTGTACTTCACTCTTTTCCACGGTTTCACCGAAAAATCTTATCTGTTTACTTTTTTGAAAGTTTCAACGAAACATTTATATTTCTTGGACCTTTTACGGTGATATCGCAGCCACTGTGGCCCCTGTAGCGCAAGTATAGCCAGATCATTCTTCTTCCATATTGTATTCTATGTTACCGATAGACTAAGGATTAACGGATACAGAATTTTCATTAGAAATTGGATGGAGGGAATATCAACGAATGATTAAACGGAATAATCGTGTTTCCACACTAAAATTTAAAAAAAAAGCAGAGAAGCAGAAGCAGCAAGCACAAAAAAAGCAAAATCAACAGTAAAATAGCAAAAAGTGATAGAAATTGAATAAGGATATGATTTTGTGAAGAAGCAATACTTTGAAATTTTTGACGGCTAATCTCATAATTTATGATCGAACAAAACCTCGAAAGCGAAATTTCACTATCGATAAGCATAGTTACCGTCGATAAGTGCTTAATTGCAACATATTTTATGCGAGATGCTTAGTTCTATTCGCGAAGTTTCTGCAAATTTCCAAAGGTCTTCCAGAAAAAAAAACAGTGTCTGAGACAAAATTTCTCTTATTCTCTGGAAGAATGAATCGGTGTGATTTAATAATGTCCAGCTGTATCTATACAGAAATTTCTGGATCATCGCAGACAAAAATTCGAGTAGAATTAATATTTTCCACCTTTTTTGAATGAAATTCGCTCTCAGTTCCCCTCAGTTCTCAATATTAAATGAACCCAAATTTTTGTTGCTTTTTTTCTTTTTAGCTGAATTACAACAGGAAGCACTGAGTCTTCATTTATGGAGGTAGCAGTTCACCCGAGGATACAATTATTTACGTAGATTGTGTAATGAAATGAGGACAGTGGAACTAGGCAGCAACAATCGCCCCTAGAGTAAAGTATTTCTCCTAAAGTATTTGGTAAATATCTGTTTTACACTGAAATTCGCTTGTTTCGCACGGCTTCACAATATTTTTATTTTATCATCCCATTTGTTTAGTGAATTCCTTCATCGGGCTAACTGTTGACTCTGTTCACCTTTTTTTCTCTCCGATTATTAAATTTGTGCGGTTTTTTTTAAAGCGCATTTTCTGTGCTCTTTGCACAGTAAGTAACTAAATAACTCTACCTTTTACGAAAAAGAACTTATTTATGGGAATTCTCCTGACTCCTCTGGTCAGTTGAGTTTGAAATGCTAAATAAGTGGCAACAATTTCCCCATTTGATCTTCTTTAAGGAAAAAAGTGGAATGCAGTTATTGTGGCCGCAGAGATCACATTCCATCTTAATTAGGTTATAACGAAAAATTTTTGAGATGATCCTTATTGAACTCATCCTCTCCCAAGAGAATTAACTGAAGATACGTAGTATTCCAACGTCGGGGTATAAGAAAGGCTCAATGTTTCCTGGAATATTTCTACTGGTTACATCCGAAAATCTCGAGTGTTTAGACCATGTTTCTAAGAACTGATTTCCTGGATTAAGCTGAAGGTAGCCAATAATTTTATTTTTTCTTTTCACCTACTCATTTATTGCTATAACTTCTTCCGTTGCTTCTTGCTACGTTTGCTGCCAGAAAATGGTTTAATTGAATTTTTTTTAATTCCGGATTTTTATTCCCACATCTTTTTCCTTCATTTGTTTCTTCACAGTTTTACGTTTTTCTCGATGTTCTATTTTTAGTTTAAATATCTGCAGAAATAAACAGAGCGACAAAAGACTTCAAGCTAATGCTGATAGCTTAATGCGTATTTCTTGTCCCGTTCTTTTTTCAGGACATCAATGACATTTTGGAGAGATTCCCTTCCTTCTTCCATCACGAAATAATCTACTCATTGCGTCTCAGAAATGTCACCGACAGGCATTATCAGATTGAGCTTTCAAGACAAACAATGAAATGCCGCGAACCACTTCTCGCCTACACATTCTCAATGACGCGAGCGATCCATTTTTCGTCTACATATCAAATTTCAGGATGGGCGAGATGTGCTTATATGGATATCACGTCACGAAAAGCTGCAGTAATCCAATAACGTTACGTCTAAATTTAACTTTTTTAGGAATGACGTAAAAAAAGATCCAATAATGTTTTATGAAACCACCTTGACTCTCCAAAACAGCTTGGAATGTTAGCTCATCGCTGAATTTTTACCAAAGTCCTCAAGGATCAACTGATGCGTTTAAGTGTAGACGCTAGCAAAATGTTTATTTAATTGTGACCACCACCAATGTGAATCCATGAATGATGACGTGAAGCCAGACGGCTCCGCTGCAGCCGTTTGTGAGGGATTTGTGATGGAACAAGAAATTTCGAATTAGCTATATGGATGGATCATGCCACAGCAATAAATTAACCACTTTTTACAGTGATTTTTGAAATAATGTATAAAAAAAACTGAAACATGACATAATAGTCCGCGATGGTTAACTGAATTGAAAATGAAGATTTCGACCTGTTATTAGTTCCATTCTAACGTAATTCTCCTGTAAAATAGTTCTTACGAGCGATAAAAATAGAAGTTTCTTCGCATTTTCGTTTCCAAAGAGAGACTTTTCTAAAAAAAATGGCCAAATGTCTAAAAATGTCTGAAAAAATGGCGGCCAAAATGTGGCACGTTAAGCTTTTAATCTTAGGATAGCTGTTAGAAATCAAACTCAAAATTTTCTGGAGATTATTTGAAATGAAATTAGAAAATAATAAAGAGGAGTAAGATCACTCGAGTTGTTTCGCCTCTACTCTTCAAAGTATGTGCTTAAGGTAAATTAATAATAATTTAGCTGCACTAATTTTCATCCAACATTTGAAAATTTCCCAGAAATATGTTTAAGAGCTGAGATAAACATTGAATCAGTTGTTGGTAAGCATCGCAAACGTGATAGACTAAATGATAATTCGTTCCGGATATTCGACAAAGCTCCCTCAGTAAAATATACGGATATCAGCCGATTCGGATTTCCGGTAAGTTTACGCTAACAACTCAACGGAAATTCATTTTTTCTGCATTTCGAGATATTTTTCAGAGATCGTGGTCTTCATCGATGCACTAGTATTTCGGTACCATAGTGACCCCATCGAACTATTTATGAATATCTGAAGTTCCGTCATGTCTCACTACATATGTCTAGCTATGAACTTGGCCTAGACTAGCTATATGATGGTTATTCTTGGATTTGCAGTGCATAATGAGCCGAGAAATAATTAATCAAAACCTGTTCTGTTAAATAAACAAAATAATTAATTAATAATTAATTTAGTTAGTTAGTTATATGGGGCGTGTGTAGTGTAGCGGTTAGAGGTTCCGTTTCCTGCACGATCTATCGGAGGTTCGAATCCACTCTAGTGCTCACCAAGCACTAGAGTGGATGGATGAAAATTCGTACAAGACTTGCCTGGGAGGATAAAAACACTGACTTGATAGAAGTTCGAAAGTTCGACCTTTCTTAAATCTTGGCATAGAGATTGCAACTTGTCGATAGTCAAATTTAAGCAGCAGCCAAGATTGTTAACAAACTTTATTACGGCTAACGTTTGTATCAGAACAAGTCATCGTCCCTTAGGATACACCACCCGGAAACAAAAACCAAAAGAGGCTAATTCGTTGTGCCTACCTCAGTTGCCGTGATGTTAGCGGATATCCGCGTGGTGCAGTCGCTCCGCTAATACTAATTAGGATGCGACCCGCATATGACCCTGTAGATCAAACCCGCAAAGATTCTGATACAGAGCCAACTCGTTGGTCACGGCTAAGCACTCTTCCTTTCTATTCATTTTTGCACCTCTTGCATTTATCCAAAACACTTCTAAACTTCTGCGAGCTATAATTTCAGGTTCGTACGATAGGATCGTGACAGCTATGCAGAAAGGAACATTTTGATGACATTGTCTGCGGTGAGCTCCGAGAGGAGTTGCTACATTCGATTGTTTCATCCCATTTAGATGTTCTTTCATGCGAACACAAAGGGGTCACCCTGTTTCGCCGATGTATTGGTCCCCACATGTTTTGCACGAAATTACATAGACTACACCAGAGAACATGCAGTCCCCTTCCTTTCCGAATGGGGATATTACACAGTCTGGAGTAAGACAAAAGTGATTGTACATTCTATTTCGAACTAGTTGCTTTTTGAGATTTGTTAGAGGTATTTCCACAATTCTCACTTGGTCCTCGGGACCGCATTTCACCAGACTAGCCCGTATAGCTTTACTCAAGTAGTCGGTTATGAAGGACAGACAAAAATTGCTTGAGTTTGATTACCTACAACTGACTTGACACATCGGCTAGCCCCCTCACGTCACAGTGTAAGCCAGTTACACATCTTAAACCTCAAACGATCCTGAATTGAAGTGAACGTGGGAGCGCATCCCAAGCGTACTGATTAACGCCAGACACTTTACCCTTTATCCTTTACCTAGTCAATTCTGTCAAATAGTTTGCAGTTGTAATGTTCTTCTTACTGATCCCCCCAGCTTCTTCCGCGACCACCAAACCTAACTCACAGATTACATCAAATTCCTGCAAAAGTTTACAATCGTTGTTATCTGCGTGTTGTTTGGCGGGGGCAGTAGAAAGGTGATTATCTTCTCCGGAAGTTGACATAAAAATTCCCCATCTCCTATTCATGAGTAAACAAGAACCATCCGAACCATGGAGCATTAGCCGTCCTCCCACTCAAAAAAGGATGATGTGCTGAATTCTGTAGAGAATTGGCGTCACCACATGGACGTTGGTTAGCGCGCACAAATTCTACGAGAGTTCAACAATCATCATGCACATGATTCTTTGACTTTTTGGCTCTTTGGACGAGTTGTCATGAGGTGAGGTGTTGCATGGGTGTGTGCTTATTACGTAATAACATTCCATTTCAATTATTTGATCGTGATATGAGTCGGCGAACTCTAGGAGAAGAACATAAAACTTTAAACTTCCCACATAATCTTATGGCAACGCCCTTTCAGTGCAGTTATCTTTGTTTCGCTTATCTTCTACACGCGCTTACCTTAATCTTACGCTTAGGACGTTTTCTTATGCGGTGTGTTATCGTTTCCCGGTCCTGAACTACCAGTTAAGACGTAATGAGCTGTACAGATCACATTCACCTGACAGTAGATATGACCCGTTATGACCCGAGAAAAGTAAACATTCTCGAATTTTGGCGTTGTTGCAGGGAATTTTTGCCGCCGAATAACCGAAGAAGGCAAACTTCTCAATCGATCACTATCAGTTACAGTTTGTATTCAACGCCTGTGAGTGTCCTGAGAAAGGGATTCTGCTTCGTTGTTGTGAACATTGTATAGTATGGTTAAAACGACATGAAACGCGGTGCAATTGCGTACGCGGCTTCTCTTGAGGCGGCGCGGTGGAGCGTAGCGGTTAGGAGCGCACTGGAACCCTTTCTGGCACCTCCTATCGCTGCAGTTTGCAATGGTCCCATCTCGGTTCGAACTGCTGCCTCTAATGTGCGGTTTCGAGTGCGTACGCAAATACACCGTGGTTCATGTCGCATTGACCCGTTTATAGTTATAGCGTCCACACCCATCTGTGCTGTCGAGGCTGACCGTAGTTCTAAATTCTTCGCATGACGGAGAAAGATTAGCTAATCAATTGATTGATTGATTCGCTCTAACCAAACCTTTTGCGATGAGCGAATACCTTTCAACTTCAGTTTGGAGTCGTGGACGTTTCGCTGACGCAAGAGCGGTCTACACAACGACTTGGTGGATCAACCGGGACTCAAGTTTCAACTCAAATTCCCTCATCCATGAACAAAGCCTGCCTCATCGACCTCATTGACCTTGAAAAGATGAAAATTTTGGATGGTCCTGGACGATGTCGAGCCCAGATGATCGCGCAGGTACGACGTGGTGATTTCTTACCACTGCGTTACGCTCGCATTCATTCTCTCCGATGTCCATAAAATCGTACTTGTCCGAGAAGAATGACAATACAGTCCTGATATATGGGCTGCTCCTCATAAGTCATGGTATAAGCTGCTCATAATACCTCCAGAATCCAAACGGGCTCGAAAGCTTTGGCGTATTCCGAGACAGGACACCGTGCGGATAAAGGATAGAGTGCACAGCGCTGATCAATTCCCTCGGGAATGGACTTACGCGATTCGACTTCAATTCAGAATCCTTTGAGGTTTATGAACGCATGTCCAGCTTACGCGATGGCTTGCAGAGGCCAACCGATGTGTCACTTCGGTGTGTTTTTCCTCTATCGTTGCAGACAAGACTGGTAGAAGTTTCCCGACTCCAGAGGGATTCGTGGCTCTAGGAAGGTTTCGGCCCATCGGCCGTGAACCCGCAGCCGAACCTCGCACCGACTGCGCTGAACCAAACCCCATACGTTGGAGTAATGCAAAGAATTGCGTTAGAAACTAGTATCAGCTCACCGATTGGGTCCAGTCAAATACGTGTAGGAGTTCTGTGCACTGTAACCACGCCCACACCCAGATACGTAGGGGTTGTGCAAAAAAAGCGCCGAGCAGTTATCTTATGTCTTATTTTTCCTCTTCCTTTGCATTTTTTTTTTAGTTCTCTCTGACACTTTTTTTTTGTTTTCTTCACATAATTTTCACAAATATAATTTTCTAAGTATATTATCACCTAAAGGGTCTGCGTAGTAATTGTAGTAATTTCTAACTCTAACAAGTGGTGGTCCGCTAACATCACGATTTTTTGGCTATCAAGGTGAGCGCTATGGTGATCTGTTTTTCTGACGTTGCCTTTGAATAATCTGTTTGCTAAGTCATATCCTGTGGGATAACGAGGTGTTTGAGGGAGTAAATTACACTTTTCCTTGATTTTTCCAGGCTCTGAAGAAGGCGAAACGTTAGCGAGAATAAAGATCATTAACAATTTTGGTTCTGCTAAAAAAAAATAGTACACGCGCAAACCTACACCATTTCGCAGAATGCGACAAAAATTTGAGGATATTTGATTGCAAATATCGATATTTCGGGAAGTATGATATGGTAAATTATGGTAAATAAATGGTATTTATGGTATGATTGTGGTATGGATTATTATTATTATTATTATTATTATTATTATTATTATTATTATTATTATTATTATTATTATTATTATTATTATTATTATTATTGTTATTATTATTATTATTACCTATTTATGGTAAATAGACGATCGAAACGTTGGAATTTATGTGCTTTTTTTTACTTACGTTGATCACAATTTTTACTTATGCTTAGGAACTTTCGTACTCCCCAAGGTAATTTGTAGAATTCTAAGGTAATCCATGGAAAGACTCTTCTATGGCTTGGTATTCAAGTATTTTTTAAGCACCATTGCTTTCTATTATGATTTTGTATTTGAAAAAAAGTATTACCAGTGCGAGCTGTCGAGTTTTCCGGCAGCTCGAACTGGTCCCTTATAACCAAAAGCTCCTTAGGCTGATCTTCTTACAATGACATGAGATTAATATTTGCGTAGATTTATGTCTTTAAATCCCACTTAACCATCTTCACTTCATCTTTGATCCCGGCCGAATTCAAATCGCTTAGATCAGCAGCAATTGGCTTCAACTGTTTTAATGAAAAACTTAGATGATTGTCAAATACCGTACTCTTCGGGAATAACGGTGCAAAAGGTACACGAATTGAAATCGTGATCAATTGCATTTACTTAAGCGGGTGTTTATTGAGAAAAAGTTCACAAATCACAGGAAAAACAACGGTTTTTTTCTGCAAAAACTGTTCTCTGTGGAAAATCATTGGTATAAGGTATAAATGGGTGCGTATAGTTGTTTGCTTGACAAGGAACTGAACATTGCGGTCTGTCGGGGATTTAAATACGTATACTATTTTAATAAGGTATTAGCTTATTCTTATTAGGTATCTGTGCTCGGATCATGTTAACGTCATAGATCAGATTAAAAGAAATCACGGAGAATCGTTGTTCTTCTGGGGGAAAAAACAGAATGATCAGAAGAAAATTCTGCTTCCGTCATACTAAGATTTTCAGCTTAACTTCTGCAGGAATGATTTGGAAGTATATGATAGAGAAATTGAAAGTTTTTCACGTCCACTTTCTTCCATTAAAGAAGAAATCAGTTCTTCTTACACGTAGGTCAACTTGTGTGAACATTATTGCTGACAGTAATGTAACGATAGTGAAAAAGTGAAAGATTAAAGGCATCACCCCATGAATCTGCTGAGGTGGTACGGATTTCAGGTGGAGTATTCGTATACGGGATCGTAGATTATGGAGAGGGGGTGATTCCGTCCATTTCTTCCTAATCGCCGTAAAAAAACTGCCCGGACGATACGGCTTCGGGCGTTCTGACGTGCTATCTTTTACAACGAGTTCGATTGGAGCGCGCCAGCCTTGTGCACGTGCCGCATCTTTCGGCCCGTTTTTTACGGCAATTAGGAAGAAATAGACGGAATCACTCCCCTCTCCATAATCTATGCTCCCGTATATGAATACTCCACCTGAAATCCGTACCACCTCAGATTCGTGGGGTGATGTCTTTAAATACTTCGTGTTAGGGATTGGATTTGCACGTGCTTCAGATTTACAACTGCAGGCTGTATGACTCCCGAATTATTCTGGATGAGCTGAGATGATTAATACATGTCATATTTTTGAAGCGGGGAGGAGACATGTCATATTTTCAAGCGGGGAGGAGGAGAAGGAGGAGGAGGCGGAGAAGGAGGAGGATGAGGAGGAAGAGGAAGGGAGGCGGATCGTACAGCGTAAAATAAGTGGACTTTTGGACAACACTAGAACTGTTTAGCCTTTAATATCACATCATCACCTATAACTGAATAGAATTCAGTGTTTTTTTTTGCCGTAAAATAGGAGGACTAAATTCTCGTCGCCGTACTCCTACACAAGTATTGGTAAACACCTTTTTCCGAGTTTTAATCAATGCATATAGAACATATTATGCGAATTATTCATAGATCGCATGTATAAGTTCACATTTCCGGCTTAAGGATGACTGGATTACGATAGCTTCCTGTATGATGTTTTCACATCCCGTCTATTATGCTAATTGAATGTCTTCTTTTCAATTTTAACCTCTTAAGCGTTTATGCCGTAAATATCCGTCATGGTCATTTGACTACTGTAGCGCTTATGACGTTATATGTATGCAAATTGTCGCAACGTCGTCGCGATCAATGTATAGACTCTGCTGTTACTGTTGCTTTGAGGAATTAGCAGTTCACGTTATAATTACCTCAACTGTAATGCATACGATCTCCTCTTGAAAACGTGAAAAGTTTTTGAAAAGTCTAAACTGTTTGCCTGCCTATTTTGTTCAAATTTGATGTCTTGAAAAAACTTAGAACGTAATAAAGCAGAGTCATATATGATTATATGATTATATGATAGTCGGAACCGCTGTTTCGACCTACTTTACTTTTGGACGGTTACTGAAATGATCTTCTTCACTTTTAGATGGTTCGAGAAGGGATCCTCATCACTTGAGCTGCACCCCATGAGCCAGACCTCCTGCCTCTGAGGAGAGCCCGGCTCCTCCCTATCGCACCTATGCGCAGAGCTAAATTGTTGGCGTTGCTTCGCTGCATGAGAGTCCTCATCAATTCAGGAACTAATATCCATTGCTCTCTCCTCTCTACAATCAGATTTCGTTCAAAATAAAAAGGATAAAGTGTCTGGCGTTAATCAATCCGCTTGGGATACGTCACTTCAACTCGGAATAGTTTGAGATTTGAACGAACGCCTGTGAAGCCTATACAATGACGTGCGGGGGCTAGCCGATGTCCCGAGTGTTTTTATCCTCCCAGACATGTCTGGCAACAATTTATCGACCTCGATGGGATGAAAGGCTTGGTGAGCACTAAGTCGGTTTCGTACCATCGAACTTACTGTTAGAGCGGAACTCTGCTGCCGACTATGCTACACCATTCCTAAAAATATACTAAAAAATATAGTAGAGGTTTAGAAGATGAAAAAATAATTGACGCTCGTGTGATACGAAGTGGGCGCAATGTACTTTCCAATCAAAAGTCACTCGATCACACACACACACACACACACACACACACACACACACACACACACACACACACACACACACACACACACACACACACACACACACACACACACACACACACACACACACACACACACACACACACACACACACACACACACACACACACACACACACACACACACACACACACACACACACACACACACACACACACAAAGACAGAAAGAGCAGAGAGGGTGTGTTGAGCAGAGAATGAGCTTTCCCGTGGCAGACGCGTCGCGTCTGCCTGGTCAAACATATTTATCCCCGAGTGCGAATTGTCTGAACATCATACGAAAAATGTAATGTAGGTTCCAGACACGGTATCCTCTTTTCTTTGCTTTTTTCATGCTGTCAAGATCAGCATGTACAGTTTCCTAGTCGCCTTATTCTGATTATGCTTAAGAACGTGATGTAGCTTAATCCGTATTTCAGTGGATATTTTCCAGTGAACCAGTAAACAATTTTTGTTAAGATCCGATGAAGAACTAGCTTTTCCATCCTTATCCTTTAGTGAGGCTTTTTAATGTATGAGAAAAAATTCTTTATAATCCCTTACAGCTTATTGCCATTTCTTTCCTTTATCACAGCTAAAAAGCTGTCAAAAAGGCGAAGAATTGGTTACTTGGAGCAGATGGAAATAGTTGCTTCTCTATATTTCGTACATCCAGAAAATTCGTAAGAAGATGAGGAAGAGAATAGAGAGGCGCTCAGCGAAACAATCCAAGAAATCTTTTTAATCTTGCTGAGTTTTGCCTTCTTAACCATTTTTGTGCTAGTTCTTATTCTTCTTATTCTAATCCCTTGCGCAATGATATACTAAACTGTACAATTCTTGGAGCAATTAATCTCGTCGTCTCCATATTCTCAGGAAAAAGATTTGTCTGGATAAAAAACTCCGCCGTAGTTGTTAAATCTATCAGGATTATGATGAAGAAATTTCAGAAAAGTTGCAGGCGGGAAAAAATATTTGTATATTTATATCTATTCGTAGAAGAATTCCGGTAAGGGGAAGTATTTCGTGAACTTCTTGTTTCACGTCTACATTAGAATGCATACGTCGTCAAGGGGCTGCTGTTTACTTCTGTTACGCACCGATCAAAGCGACACCTGCCCTGCATGGGATCGTTTTTCTTCTGGACAGGATTATTCTGGATTATGTTTTTCCTAGGTATACTCCCTTTTTTACAGCGCACGGTGTTGCTCAACCGTAACGTTACACCAAATAGCTCTTTTCTCCAAATTATGGATCTTGAACGCTCAGAAAAAATAGAAATGTGGTTTCAGCGATGAAACATCATGAGTTTAAAAAAGAAGACTCCACTCCTTCATCAGTTACGGCAGGTGTAGTGTAGCGGTTAGAGGTTTCGCTTCCTGCACGATCGACCGGAGGTTCGAATCCGTCCTAGAGCTCACCAAGCATTTCATCCCTCCGAGGCCGATAAATTGGTACCAGACTTGTCTGGGAGGATAAAAACACTGACCTGAAACATCGGCCAGTCCCCGCAAGTCATTGTATGGGCCATTTACACGTTCGTAAACCTCAAACGATTCTGAATTGAAGTGAACGTGGGGCGCATCCCAAGCGGATTGACTAACGCTAGAAACTTTATCCTTTATCATTATCATGTAGACCTCATCATGCTTCAAGTGCAACCTTGGGAGCAAACAGCATGGATCACACGTGAGTAACTGACATGTGAATCCCGTGGCTTCTTTCGGATGAACAATGACCAACAAAACAAAAAAAACACCTAGATATTTGCTTAGGGAAGAAGGAAGCTTAAGGTTTCAAAGTTAGGGCCGATCACTTGGTTTATGACTACCCTTACCCTAAACCATGGTAGTCAGGAAACTTCCTAAAAAATGGTAAGAAAAAAAAAAACTGATTGTGACAGGAGTGTTCTATGGAAGACATACATACATGTCTTTCTATCCAAACTCTGAGTTACCTTAGCCCAGATCCACTCTTGTAAATCATTTCACCTTTGCATGGATGTGTAAGCCTTGTGTAAGCCTTGTCGGTTAGGTTTGTATCGTTCCACATTAGATTATATATTGTATAGAGTAGCGTCTTTAGACCGAATCTTTTGAATTTCGTTGAACTGTATCGTAAACGTGAAGAGAGAGGTTCCGTAGTGCTTGCTGAAAAGAATTGAACTCCAATCGAATTAAACTCACAGGAGGATCAATTGTGATACATTTTAAAAACTAGAAATAATTTTTTCTAGAGAAAACTAGGCAGGATTCCTCGTTAAAGAAGTCGCTAAACCGTATCAAATGTTGAGCAAACTTTAAAGGCATAACTCCACGAATCTAAGGTGGTACGGATTTCAGGTGGAGTATTCGTATACGGGATGGGAGACTAAGGAGAAGGGGGTGATTCCGTCCATTTCTTCGTAATTGCCGCAAAAAAAAAACGGTCCGGAAGATGCGGCGCCGCACAAGGCTGGTGCGCTCCAGTCGAACTCCCTGTAGAAAATGGCGCGCCAAAACGCCTGAAGCCGTGTCTTTCGGGCCGTTTTTTACGGCAATTAGGAAGAAATGGACGGAATCACCCCCCCCCCCCTTCTCCATAGTCTCCCATCCCGTATACGAATACTCCACCTGAAATCCGTACCACCTCAGATTCGTGGAGTTATGCCTTTAAAGTAATTGATCGACCTATAAAAGTAATGAAATTAGAGCAAACATGAGTGTACCTTATACATTTTTCGTTCTCCGAACCCTTTGGGCGAATTCCCCGATAATTTTCTAGATTTGTTGCAAAACGAGTTACGTTATAGAGCTGTTTTAGTCGGTTCGTTTCCTTATAACCTACAGTCCGGATCCTCAAAAAAAAAAAAAAAACGTTTTCGAGACCCTCTCATACTTAATAAGAATCGTAGGGATCACAAAATAATACCTTCCTGATCTTTGTATTAACCATCAAAACTGTTCCATTTCCGAAGAGATAAGCTCAGATAAGTTAAGATATATCTGACAGACCTAAGCCGACCATGAACATCATACTGTACGCTACGTCATCGTTCTTAAGCTTCAATTCGGATTTAGCACAAAATTGTCAGAATCCGGACAAGCTTCCCTTGTGCCGATTGAGAATAAGTATTTGGTTAATTTTAGCTTTCTTTCCTTGTTTAGATAACCAGGACCCAGGATTTATAAAGTCCTGGTTATCTAAAGAAGGAAATAGACAAATTTATTTACACAGATTGAACTCGATCTCATTTTGAAATGTGGAGGAAAGTAAAGCTTACTTATTTTTTGCATTTTTAAACTTATTAGGATGTAGGGTTGCATTGAGTGTAACAATGAAGGATGTAGGGTCCCATATTCAACTTCAAACGGTTGCATCAATGACATTCGGCAAACAAAGGAGTTGGTTAGTCTGAATAATGAAGTAGCGAAGTACGAAATTATGAGTTTTACCAAAATAGTAATCTCGAATAGCAGACATTCGAACATTCGAATCTAGTCGTCGAATATGTTGACCTAGTTCAACCCAGTGCTCAAGCTTGCAGACATGTAAAATAACAGCTGTGGTAATGAAACAAACAAAAATGTTGTGTTCCTAAAAATTTCATAGAGTTTTCTGATTCCTGATGGTTAGCTCGAGTTTGTGGATGATGCTGTCTCGCCTGTGAAATCCATGCGTATGGAACAATGTTTAACTGAAGTTTGGATCCTTAGCTAATGCCTAAAATTACGGCGGATTCATATTTTTTCATGCTAAACGTTCTAGATTTGTTTCAACTCGGAACTGAAACGAACAGAAATCTCTTTACTACCTGAATCATTAGCGAAGTACATAGAAGGCTCTGCAAACTACTGTAGCTACCTTGGATTTGAAATGGCTCTCTATAGAATTCAAGGCCGAAACTACATATTCAAAATTTAAAAAAACGAAGTTGAAATATTAGTTCTCCAGCAGTTACAGTATCGTAGTTAGACTCAGCTTCTACCGTTATAACTGATGTTTGGCATTGACGCACTCTCTTATCGCATTAATAGAGGAAAACCTTTGTCAACGCGACTATTATTACCGGTTCTTCCTATAGTTGAGCAAGATAAAGTTACTGAATGCTTTTACGTTACGTACATACGTAGCAGCGATTAAACGGATCCCAATAGATGCTTAAGAAATGGGGATTTTTGAAAATCAACACCCCCTCACCCCCCCCCCCCCCTCAAAAAAAAAGTAACCTTACTTAGTAACCAGACCATTGACCGACTCCCTCCAAAAAATAGTAAGCTTACTTAGGAACTTAGCCGAACCATTTGACACTTGCTGCTAGCGTCAAGATAAAGATACAGTTGTGTTTTTTTGGGAAAATTTTCGTCCTAGAGATCTTTGTGGATGTGAGAGAGGAAGAAATTTTTTTCGGCTACAAAAAAAACGACAGCACCAAGTTCCACTATAATGAATTATTTCTCGATTCTCTGCAAAACATTCCAACTCAATCAAATATGTTTTCTTCTCTTCTTCTTTTCTTTGGTGCACCATTGGTGTATATATGAATGAATGAATGAATGAATGAATTACGTTGTTTTCATTATGATACCCTGAGAAGTGCCCCCGTGAGTCCACCCATTGCTTCAGGGATTTTGAAATTTCTCTAAACATTCCTTTCAACTAGAAATATCTCCACTTTTCCATAGATAGCACTCAACAGCAGCAACGGATATACATACTGGCTGCTGTAAGCAGCTTTCCGCCGCCGTCATAATTTTCCTTTTTGTTCCGCCCCTTCTCGCGGCGTGCTGATAATTTCATGGAGCATTTCGCAAGCGGTTCTATCGGTTTGTGCAAGACTGTTGTCGAAAACAGTTTTGCAGTTCTCCTACTCCTTCCGAAATTTCCTCGACACTGCTTCTACTTCAAATATGTTATCATTTTTAGTTATTGAATATCCACTTTGTTTTAATCTTTTGCAAAAGAAATTTTTCTTCTTCGAGAGTTTCTATAACTTCTGTTTACGCGCTCATTTTTGAGAGGTTGAAATCCAGAAATTTCTAACCCTGCTACTTCCAAGCAGCGCTCTAAAGTAAAGATTTCCCTCAATATTCCCGTACCGATCCGAAGTTAATCTGTAACCTTTGTAAAACTCAGAATTCTGCGAATAACAGTGTCTTGCTGCAGCAAAATCTTTTTCAACCAGTACTTCACAAGTGATCGCCAAGCTATGACACGAATATTCCATGTTTTTACACCATCACTTAAAAAATTTACCTATAAAGTGAGTCCAGGAGAACTACAGTAATACATAGTGTGTAGTCACCATCTCTTATTTGAGGTTAAATACTAAATGATAGAAAATAACCTATTTACAATCCCATCTTTCAACAAAACATCCAGCTAAATACTGTTATGGACGAGTCTATGGAAGTAGAAGTGCTCAGACTAATCATGAGGAATTTTTTTTTCCGCTATAAATCGGCAAATCCTCTGTTTTTTTTTTTTGCTCTTCGTGTAAACATCTTTCTCTTATTTCTGTTGTTTAAGCAACAATCTAAGCGGATTCAACATGATTTACAGCGGCTTATTTGTATTATTTACAAGGATGCAATCACTAACACATCATGTAACTCCCACTATTCAAATATGATGCTGCAAAAAATGCAAAAAATGCAAAAAAAAAAGGAAATGTTTCTAGAAATAGCTGCAAATTTAACAGTGGGAAATCTATGGTGACTCCGTCATGAAAAACACCCACAATATCTTCCCCATTAAAAACTACAAGGTATTCTTTAGTGATCAAATGTAAATAACTTATTTCGAGTTAGATTTGACAGAGGATCACAAGTACATTTTCGAGGAAAGAGCAGAACATTTGCATCGTCATCTACAATACAAGTACTTTTGTCGCGCAAATAACAAAAAAAAAAGCAATCATCGGAATTCATTCATTCGACTATTCATCATTCGAGATCATTCGCAGTATTCATTCGAACCTCTACTTCAGAAATTAACAGCTATGTAAGCATTTCCAGAATATCATATATAGAAATCGCCAGCTTCTAGCGGCAGGTAAAACCTCTTGACGCTCAAGAAACCTTTTTGTCGTCGATTTTTTTTTCTTAGTATTTTCTTATGAAATAAGACATCACAGATAATATAGCTCATAAAAACGTTCTCATGCGGATCATATGAAATCATTCAAGAAGCAATTTTAACTGATCTCCCCTAAAACCTTATCGCCTTTAAAGGAATATTTTTTGCACAGAGTTATGAGTCACTAAGCTTCCATTCCTAGCATATTTCAGCCGCTTAGGAATCTTAAAAAGTGTTGTACTTAGGAGAGTACAAAGAGTCATCACACTTTGTTAGTCGACTGATTCTTTGATTCAAGACAACAACATTCCTAACCTTTACGCATATATGTAGCTAGCTAACCTCAAAGCGTTAGATGCTGACGCTGATAATAACGTATTTGTTTCATCTCATTCCAGAAATGATTCCAGAAAGCATAGGAGATGAAAGATAAAGTGTTTGGTATTGTTTAATCTTTTAAGAATTCGTCAACGAGCGATTGGCTTCAACTTTGAAACGTAATCGAGTTTAGTGTGAGCATAGGACTATGGAATTACTTGATCACTTTTGAATTACTTGAATAATCGATGGATAAATTTTTATTTTATTTAATTTTATTTTTTTTAAATTTTATTTTTATTGAAGTCGTTCCAATATATGAATTATCTATTCAAAAAAGTCCAATTACCAGTTCAGCTACCTTGAGACTATGAAACGATTTGATGGCTTCAGGCGAATTCGATCCGTTCACCGTTGTGTAGTCACGGTTGAAACCTCTGCAAACACTGCGCTATACTTGCCCTTTTAATGAATATTCATTTAAAGAAATTTATATGTCAAAGCTTATCTGCAGTAGTATGTTTGGAAAAAAAAAACTTCTTATCTGGAGTGAGACTCTTTTACCCAGCACAAATCTCCTAAAAGTAACGACATAGCAAGGGAATCCTTTGGTGAATGAGATAAAGTGATCAGTTTTTAGCTAGTTGGACAAGTGTAGAACACTTCTCTGTTCACGTGAGCATAGTAGCTGTACACGTGCATATCTCACGTGAATGTATCATGAATCCTGACGAGTGCTATAAAATTGTACTCTTAGTTGATCTGACCTGCGTATACATCAGCGAATTTCAACGACATTGAAGAAATTTCATTTCACGTCACTAGATCTTATTTATTTTATTCTATTTTTCTAAAAAAATGTATACTGTATCGTAGTAATCCGTGTAACCTACTTTTTTTTTAAAGAAAAAAGACCTTTAAATAAACGAATACTAGCTCCGCCCATTTTAACGCCTAAGCACCAAATCATACAAAAGAAAATATAGGAAAGGGATTAATTCGCTAATCTTCGCTGATCTGAGTGAGCCACAACTTCTAACTCACTTCAGGATTTAAGGCTGCAGGTGACTATATGGATTTTATTATCATTTCTAAGGGAATTTCATGGAATTTCAAAAATTTTCAGGGAAAGAAAAAAGGAAACGTCTTCTTTCCCATTCCATGTTTCGGTGATAAAATAAGCTTACCTCAGATGGGTATAAGCGGAAAATAACTACGTGCCTGAGTTAACCCTATCGAAAATACATATCTAGCCTTCTACGTTAATTTTGTAACCGCATCTTTCTTCTTGTTGACTGATTCACCTCTCTTTCTCCAGTTTCTCTTTTTTTTTCACAGTTAAACTTCAAATGTTAAATGGCTTTGCATCATTAATAAAATCGAAGAAGAAAATAAAAAAAAAAGAATGATTTTTTTAAAGGACATTACCTATTATCCGTGCACTAGGTACGGTAGCGATTAATTGTTATCATCGAAATAGATTAGACAGTATACTCTGCATTCAAAACTACATCTGTACATAAAACTATACAACCATAATACACTAAATTTAATCCGCAAAGAAAACTATTATTTATCGAAGAAAGGACCGATGAATTCCAAGAAACAGAATTTATCGTTTGTTCACGTGATCACGGACACATTGGTTCCTAATCTGTAAACATTTGTTGCGTTTTTTAGATTTACACTACGTTTTTTGTTCAATTTTACTACGATAATTAAGATTTTTGATGCAATACATCAATACAATACAATGTAAGAAACAACTAATAATAATAGGATTAAAACATTTCACAGCTTTCAAACAGTTTGTATAAAGTGGTTTTTGTGACGTTATTTACATTTATTTATAGAATAAATAAATGTGGTTGCAGTTGACAGGTCCGCTTCTAGTGATTTGGCCAAACGACCTCTAGAATTAATTAGGATTAGTCCATCGAAGAGAAAAAAAATCGTAAAAAGTCGCCTAGTTTTTTTTTTCTTTGTTGACCTGACCTGTGTATTATATTGCCTTGTTGCTCTCTCACATCTGCGAAAGTTCTTTTTATTCTCTTAAATAAATTAATGGAAGTGTTACACTTCTTCCGGTGAACGAGCAACTAATTAATACTGTAATCGTACTTTTATTGTTTGCTACGTGCAGAATACCGTAACCAAACTCCTCATTTCAAGCATAAGAGAACTTAGGAACGTAAAAAAGAAGTCAGATTTGTTCTGTTCAAATGGTCGTTCCTGCACAACAGCTACATTTTGATGATTATAAGGCGACAAAAATTATTTTTATCCACCGTACCGACCACACGTCTCTAATCAGAAATCCGAAAGCAACCTATTTGACCATAACAATCACTAGAACTTGTTATACTGATACAATCTCGTCCACATTCGCTTCTGAATGTCTTTCACAAAAGGCGGTTTATGAAATTTTGCAGATCAAAATAACGGATTTTTAGGGTGGTATTAAGGCGCAGAACGTGTTAACGTGTGCTAGCCGCTTACTTAGGGAAGTAATACCGTAGTTAAGCTCCTTGAACAATCTCTTCCATCTAAATACTCTCACTTCTGATAAGTGGATGTTGTAGGTGGAGCGAAGTTAAGTGAGAACGCCTATATCACCGCCTCAAAAAAAAAAAAAAATCACAGAAGCTCTTCTAGTAGAAGTTTTTGTGATTTTCTGCATTCTTCTTGTTTTCTGTGCAATAAATATTGTTTTTGCTTTCGATTGAATCTTCTACATGATTACATTGAACCGATATCCCAAGCTATGTTTCCTCTAAGCTAAAAATTCTATCCCCCTAATCATTTATTAACAAACAATCACATCCAACCACCCCAGAGCACATAAGAACATCTTTCTTCTGTAGTTTTGTTCAAACACAGCTGTCGGCACCTTTACTGCGAAAGCTTTTCACGTGTTTGTTGTAAAAACAGACTATTATTTCCATTTCTTGTCTGTCGTACTCTTGCAATAGTCTTAGAAATGCAGCAATAGAACGAACTAATAATATGTCCTACTGATAAACGAAAATTGTTGTTGTATTCCCTTGTCTGTTCCTAGCACTGCTCATCTGATACGCTCCTTACTAAAAATCTTCTTTCCCTTGAACATTTGGTAAAGTAATTGAGAATGTACGTTTTTCTGTTTATTAATCTTCGGCTTCCTTCCAGGGGATAATCTGGGAAGTTTAAAATTTCGTAAATGTCAAGATATGCAAAATAAAGTCAAGAGTTTTCGTATTTCAGTCCACTTTGGTCAATTACTGTACTATAAGCTGGTGCAATGCAATTTAAAATACGAAAACACCTGACTTTATTTTACATATCTTGATATTTAAGAAATCTTAAAATTCCCAAATTATCCCCTGATTTGTTCATTTCGGAAAATTGCTTCTAAGTCGTTAATGCATTAGAATGGTATCTTCTCTCAACGATAAATCTCCAAATGTATTCTAAACCACACTCTCAATCATGTTTTCATTTCAGATGCGTATCCTCGCTCTCTGCCTCATGCTCGCCATGCCGCTGTTCTCGTTCGCTGACTGTGGTTGTGGTGCTAAATGCGCCACCTACACTGATGTTTCCAAATGTACTCGCTGTTGCACGACAACCGTAAAAAGAAGTCTTATTATGGCAGCACCACGACGTTCACATCGATTCCTTCTACCTGGCACATCACGTCAAATTCGCATACCAATGTGGCTTCAACCAGCTGCCACAGTCCGTGAGGCGTCACCGATTCTGAAGCATCGACGTCATCGTCGTCCAGCACGACGATACATTCTCGATGATATTCTCGCAGCTGCAATCGGCGCAAGCTCTACCTCGTAGACAACGATAAACGTCGTCGATCCTCATCGTCTGTTGTGCCTGTTAGAAAATTACAGACACGGATACTTCTTGTCAGAGATTGAGAGCAAGGCCATACTGATGTTTAAACCATCCGAATGTGTATTTGTGTCAACCATAGCAGGCAATATTGTGACAGAATTAGGTGTCTATTGTTTTATTGAGTGAACTTTTGTTTCATTAATTAAATGTCAATTGCGGGTTTTTACTAGAATTTTTCAGCGTTGTGAGTGTGGGTACTCACAAGGCAGTACCTCATTTTTTTCCCCTCATAAACTGCCAGTAGCCAATATTTGGTGGATGTGTTTTGTGACTTTTTGTTAGTGTGTTCCACTTTTTTTTGATTAATCACGTCATCAAATATCCTTTTGATGATCTTTCAATGAGCATAATATTGTGTCGTTTCATCTTTACTTAGTAATAAACTTATTACAATTTCTTTGTTCGTTATACATAAACCACGAATACGAAAATCAGAATTCTAACGTATAAAATTGAAAATGAGATCGGAATGTGAAAGTAATCATAATTGAGCACCTATAGTATCACATAAAATTAATATGCAATATTAATTTAATAAGTGTGAGGAAAGAACAGAGGTAAGCCACATATCAATGGTTAGCATAAGTTTCCACTAGGTGACAGAAGACACAAAGAACAGCTTACAGTACTCTTACGTCTCTAATCCAGAAATTTCGACGTCTCTAGTCCATTAAGATGGTCGAATATGTTGTATAGGGTACGATGAAGATTGTGCGATAGACGAGCGACGAACGCCAGCGGGATCAGTTTCCCATTTATTATCACTCCCGTAATCTATACATCAATGAATAACTGCACTGTAGAGAATAAAATCTTGTAAGAAAAAAAAAAACAAAATATAACTTCTAATTTCTTCCTTTTCGAGAGGAAGAGAACTTTCGAAGAAAAAGGGTAAGCCTACGTTATTTCTATCATTGATAACTGTCAGCCTGACAGATCGGTCTCACTAAATTATGTCACAGGGGACTTCTCACGAAGCACAGATGAAAAATAATAATAATGCTAATATTCTGCGTTTGCAGAATTTTTCGCTTGCGGGGGCAAATTTGAAGAGCGAAAATATCAAGCTAAATAGATATCTATAGTTCAAACAGGCTAACCGATTGAAAAAAATAAAATTAAAAACTCATTACTACGTAATTACGGTGTAACCTCGTTGTTCAAAACATACGAATTGATCACTGATGTTCAATCAATACTGTGCTTCAGTCTTAATTTTAATCCGTTATTAGTTTATAATGGTGACTAGACAACCGAAATGGTGTCAAACACCACAACAACAGATTCTTTCTACAGCTGTACGTGCTTTCATATCATGCAAAACAAAGATAGAACATCAGAAGACAAATCAATACAAATTCTTTTGAACTTGTTTATTTCTATAATATTGGATTTTAAAGGGCAAGAATAGCGATAACATGTTCTTCTTTTGAAAAAAAAAGTTAACGATCTCGGAAGCAGACACTGTTTGCAAATTAATTGATATTTTATGAAAAATTCCAAACTCTAAAGATTAAAAACACTTAAGATCAAAGAATATTTGCGAAACTGTGGATTGTAATCATACCTTTCTCACAGAAAATCCCAAATGCTTGCACACTCTTTTTTTATATCAACGTTAATAACATTCAGAAGTTGAACTCTTCCTTTGGTTCATAGGCCCACGTTCATTGATCTATTGAAACACTAACAACTATGGTCATCTCTTATTTAAGATTTCCATTCTCGCTTTTTTGAAATGAATCATACTGTAATGCAACGTGTTCACAGTTTAGTAAGAAAAAATGACTGCCCATAGTGTTAGGTTGTCAAACAGTATATTATAGCGAATTCGCTGTCTGATCAGCGGAAAATGGGAAGATCCACAGAAATTATGAAAATCTCAATGGGAAATCCTTTAAAAGGAGAAAATCCCACCATCCAAAACTCACCAAGTACAAAGTGTACATAACGCTGGTAAGCGAGTGTAGAATCACATCAGTAATCCTTTTCGACATATATATTCGCCTTTGGAAGGCTTCACTTTGCCGAGTTTTTGCCTGCGGTACCATCTGCCACCAGGCAATCCGATAACCCACATAGATACTCCGTACGAGTACAATCATACCCTGAAAGAATAAATAGCTACATCACTACAGTATCTGCTATGCCTCGCCTAAGAAGAAGAAGCTCACCTCTATACAGATCATAGACGAATAGATTGGATGCATCAGTTTAAATGTGGTGACACCAAATGATATTAGAGCTGTGGAGGTGAACATACAAGCACTAAGCAAGAGAAGTAGACGTCGCATCAGCATCTGGGAATGGTTCGGATCCGTATCCGACTTTTTCGAGGAAGTCTTTTCCACATTCCTCTCTTTCCTCTTCTTCTTCTTCGCAGTCTCCTCCTCATCAGAGTCTTCGTCGGAATCATGTTTTTCTATGTCAACACCGATTATCTGAAGGAATTTGTGAAAATTGTAATTCTGCAAGTTATTTGATAGCTGTTTAAATGGTGATCAACACGTTCGCTTTATCTACCTCTTTCGCTGCAGCTGGTAGACGCGGCGCGTTGCTAGGTGCCTCGTAGGAGGAATTAGTGATACTGGAGTTTTTGCTCGAAATAAAACAAGATATGGCACGTTACAGATCTATCTGCTAAAAAATGACTGCGTTCAGCACAGAAGAACACTTCTAATGGGTTATATGAACGATGCGCACAACGAAAATACATAATTTACCCAAATTTCACTTAAAACCAGCAGATCACCAAAGTGAATGTGTGTAGGAATCTTTCCAAGAATAAATAGGAATAAAGATGTAATCCACGACTGTGGTCGCGATCACGCTCAAATACCCTAACTACCATGGAAAACGTAAGAAACGGCCCTTTCGCATACGCGGCACGTTGCTAGGTGCCTCGTAGGTGGATATGACTTAAAAAGGCGGTTTACAATGCTGTGAACTACACCACAAAGCTATCTAATTTTGAAGAGATTCTAACACTCTCAATTTCGTAGAATGCTGCCTTCAACTCCGAATTTAACACTCCCTCATCGTATTTGTGAATTCTCGAAGAAAAAAAAAACAAGCATAGGAGAAGAAGAAAACTTAGAACTACCAGGGGATAAAGATTCCAATCCTAAAGAGGAATCATTATATTTTTTTCATAAATATTACAATAATAAGAATTTTCCTTGCATAGACAGAAATTTAACTCCTGAACGGAGAAATACCTGACTCTATGGAATGAAAGTAACATAAACGGCGCTCTTTGCAGACGCACAAGAAGCTACTGCATTTCTAGAATTTCACTAGAGCCTAGTCTGTTTCTGTATGGTCAGGGCTTTCTGATAGAAACATAGATGCAAGTAACGTTGACAAAAAGATTCCATAAAAATTACTGACGGTTTTCTACATATAAACTCAGATTACAGCCGATCAGTGGAACGAAAATAATCAAAATTCCATAACAGGCAGAGGAGAACTCAACGTTAGCAAAATTTCATATGTCTCGAACTAAAATTGAAAAAAAACTCTTGGCAAACTTCTGACTTATTAGTCTGGCTACGACCAAAGCGTTAAATCATTTAATCATAGCTTTCAACCATTAAATCCTAGTCCAAACATAGGCAACGCCCAAATTTTACTGGTTATCACCTCATAAAACCGAAAAAAGTCGTTAGTGGGACAGTTCACCGCAATAGACAATTACTCTTCTCTCTCAGCAACTCTTCGTTCTTACCACTTAGCTGGAAAATAGTTCAAAAAAGAAATGCATCCAGAGAAACAAATAATCGTAATGATAGTTACAACTACCATCTTGTTTTCAAAGATCAGCAATCGCTAAAAAAAACTGTCCGTCTTTGCACCGGATACGGTCGTTTATCTATTCATTAAAGCATAAACGCCAGCACCCTACGACAGCAGCGTTAGTGATACGAAAAAGTTTCCGTGGTGATGACGCAAATCCCATTATTTGTAGCCAAATGGGGAAGTAATTAAGGCGAAAAGATCAAAGAATCACTTTATTTTGGTTTTGCTGTGAATAAGAGAACAAGTATATAACGTAGAAATCATCATATTAAGGATTGGACGGTAAATAATGTCTTTTGTTCGGTGTACTAAATTTATTTACGATTTTTTTTTCAGTTGTCGCGTGCCAAAAAGTGAGGATGAGGAGTAGGGATGAAAATAAACCTTTAGCTTTTTTCATATACATTGAAAAATATCAGAAACTGTAAAGTTGTGAATTCGTTGTTCTCTCTTCGCGGCTCTACTCTTCGAAAATGTCAACTTCTAAGACATATAAGAGGGAACATTCACTTGAGGAACTTCCTACTGATATCAATTGATTTCCGTGCAAATTTCACTGCGATCATACATACATAAATGTGGGCAGAAGAAAGTGTACCGGAAGAGGAGGAAAATTTATTAAAACTAGATCATCTTTGTATAAGTTACACTCAGTCTTATTTCTTCAAATATCTAGCTTTGGTTATGAGGCACCTTAAAGGACCACTCCACGAATCTGGGGTGGTACGGGTTTCAGGCGAGTAATGCTTAAACGGGGTCGTAAGTTGTGGGGAAGAGGGTGATTCCGTTCATCTCTTCCTGCATCAATGTAAACGGGCGACCGGAACGCTGTTCTTACGATGGCTTCTGTTGCAATACGCAACGTTTGCGCTCTGCCCTGCCTGCGATTCGCTGTCCATTCGGACGAATCACAGGCGGGAGGGTGGCGCGCTGCAAGAGAGGACGTCGTAAGAAAAAGCGTTCTGCAGTCGTCACATTCGTTTACACCGATACAGGGAGAGATTAACGAAATCACTCTCCTCCCCACAATCTACAACCCTGTATAGGTATTACACGCTTGAAAGCCCGTACCACCCAAGATTCGTGGGCTGATGCCTTTAAGATGTATTCTAATCCATTAATCAATCAAATTTCGTCGTCTTACTAAAATTCCACTCTAAGTCACAGGAGCCTTCGCTCGAGGCACAAACATCATAGCAGTTTTCAGTGTACGCTACAAAGCACAGTAAAACAATGCACAACTTTGGGTTATCGTCACAAACCACATTCTGCCGCTAGTTTCAAACTTTGCGTAAGAGATTATGATCGTATCAGCTACGGTCTCAACATGAAGCTGTGATTTTTAGAAATTCACCTGATAGAAAGAAGAGGGGTTATTAGTTATTTTAGCAAGCAGATTACTTGAGAAACATAGAAAATCCACAGCATACGTTTCTACATTTACGTTATCAGATTGAGGATTGTAGATTGAGGATTTTTCCATTTCTATCCAAAACAATTTTTACCTTAATCAAAACAGAATCCAGAACAAATCAATCTAGTAAAAAATGTCAGAAGTAATTTTCTCAGTAGGATTTTTTTAAAATTTTCTTTTGTCTCAACAAGACAAAAGAAATCCGTCACCATACAGCGAACATAATCATCATTTAATGTTATTCTACCTTTTGCTCCGCAAGTTGCTACTCACCAGTTTCCGTGTTCGCAAACAAATTAAATCCGACCAATTCAGAGGAATATTTATGAACTAATTAATAGTAGACGAAGTGTTTGAGCACAATTCTTCAGAAAACTGACAATGTACCATTGGAATAATACTCATTGAAGTACTATTTCAGTAATTCCTTGCACTTTACTTTTACTAGTACTTCTTTTGCTCAGTCAAGTAAAAAACTAACTAAAAAGTCTAATGAAAAGGATAAGATCAAAGCTTATAAGGACGCGAACTTATCAAGTTAAGCAGTAAGAAATAGAAGACAGACACTTTAACTTTACTTTAAGACTTTAACTTAACTTTAAGACTTTAACTTAACTTAATTAGAATTGCATAGCTCGCAGGCTCGCCCGCTCGTTTGCACAGAAGAACATCATTGTTCTTCTGGCGTGGATTTTTCAAACACTTCCGTAATTGCATTTAGAAGTATTTCATTCAACTCCAACTTTTGAAACATTGGATTTTGCTGGAGCAGGAAAAGTTTAAAATGGTACTGATATCAAAAAATGAACTTTTTAATCATTAAGAATCTTTGAAAAGTAAAAACAATACGGATGATTGTTCAACTTTCTTCTTCTAGATGTTCCAGAAATTTTTCTTGGAAATATTTTTGGCTAAACGATTGGTGACACACGAGGATCAAAAACATACCGTATCCTTCCTGCTCATATATGTCCACGGTAGGATGAGGATGGATTCATCAAAGGTAACTAGAACAAGCAGGAAGAATGCTGTCTACAAGTGCTTCCACTCTATTTCCAAGAAAAAAAATTCTAATTCCACGAAAAACTTCTAATTCCAAGAAAAAACGATCATTGACGTTGAACAGACGTATCACTGTTATCAGCATTTCCGTTCAGCATTCTCGCAGAAGGGAAATTGTTCACATCTTTTGTCAACAGAATTACTATCACAAATTCGGCAGGATTAATTTTGGAGTTCGCTCTCAACCTATGATAATATGCAACGGGTCGAATGACCTACGGCTTTGTCTATTTTTTTTTTTGTTCTTCACGTGGAATTGTGGATTTTCAGATTTCAGAAAACGCATCGTGTGCAGGTCTGAAAGTTCTCCGCAGATGTGAAAGCAATGGGCAATTGGTTAACTGATAAAACTCTCAACGAATACAACAAGATGACAAGAGGTAATTCAATGTAATAAACAGCTAGGGTCAAACAAGCAAAGGACGAAATCATTGCCAAATAAAAACCCACAGATAACGAACTCATTATTCACAACGAGGAGAATCTCGCATGATTTTCACGTGATCTGGGACATTCCTGACATTCTTATCTTTCTGAAGCAAACAACACTAACTAACAAAATTTCCTCTAAAAAAAGTAGATAAACCGCTGATGACAGTAACCTTCGAGAAAATTACTGTCATTATTATATTCTACCAGTGAAAATAAAACTTAAAGGCATCACCCCACGAATCCGAGGTGGTGCAGATTTCAGATGGAGTATTCGTATACGGGATGGGAGACTACGAAGAGGGAGGTGATTCCGTCCATTTCTTTCTAATTGCCGTAAAAAACGGCCCGGAAGATGCGGCGCCGCGCAAGACTGGCGCGCTCCAATCGAACCTCTTGTACAAAATGGTGCGCCAAAACGAATGAAGCCGCATCTTCGTTTACCCGTTTTTTACGGCAATTAGGGAGAAATGGACGGAATCATCCCCCTCTCCGTAGTCTCCCATCCCGTATACGAATACTCCGCCTGAAATCTGCACCACCTCAGATTCGTGGGGTGATGCTTTTAAATTTATTCCACAGTCAACGATTCTACTCTTCTATAAAACAGGAACTTTTACTTTAATGCAAGTTCTCCCCATCTTTTATTTGCAGTCTTCATTTTTTTTTTGAGAAGAAATCACATTAACGAGCTTTCTCTGCTACCTTCAAGAACAGTACACTGACTGATCTGAATCTACTACTGACTTAGTAATTTGATTAATAGTTAATTTTCCGACAAATTTGATGTGGATTTGATTTTTTTTTTGGCTCTTTCTGGCTTTGCTTTTCCTCTCTTATCCTAATCAAAAATTATTTCATCATTCTTTCCAATATTTTTCTCAATCACGAAAAAAAACAAGAAAAAACAGCAAAAAATAGTTTTAAAACTCATTTTTAGAGTTTTTCACAACATTTTACCGATTGTTGGTCGTTTATAGTACCAAAAAGTGTTCATAATGAAAAGGAAAATCAATTTAATGAGCATAAATTTCAAAAATTGTTTTTGAAACTTTCCAAGAGCGGAATAGAATCGACAATAATTCAAAACAATAGAGATGAACAGTATTTGATGACCCATGCACATGAATAGCCCAACACTTCTAATGTGCAGTAGGGAAGGGCGTTGACGACTTCACAATATATAGACCCGTTAGGTATAGAAATGTTGAAAAACGTTCCGAGCCTTTGCCGAAAGAAAAACAACGAAATAACAAATTTTCCATCACATCCACTCAAAATACCTAACTTATCTAAGATGCAAAAAAAACTTTTTATGAGATTTTCCGCCTAATGTAAAACTAAAATTCATGCCACCCCAGTAGGTAATCCGCTGCAAAATTAAAAAACGGTATATTTCTCAATCAAAAATATTTTTTTTTAAAGACTACCGAAGGGGAACACAATGAAAAGTAGTAAAACAAGAAATACGTCAGTTTCAGGGTAAGGGAAAAACATCTAGGAAATCTTGCCTTATGCCGCATATTGTACAATAGTCTTCCTAATTTCTTTCACCACTCTGAACCTTAATTCCCTCTTAGGATATCTCTATTGAGGTTGGAGGATCCGGCTTCGAGCGTTCCGGGGCGCTATTTTCTACGAGTTCGCGCCAGTCTTGTGCACGCGTCGTCTTCTTCGGGCCGTTTTTTTTACGGCAATTAGGAAAAATGGACGGAATCACCCTCCTCTCCATAATCTACGACCTCGTATAGGCATAACCCACCTGAAACCCGCACCACCCCAGATTTGTGAGGTGATGCCCTTAACCAGTAAGCTAAGTTGACTCTATCTATCACCAACACTTAATCGATTGAAAGCATCCAAACACTTCTGAGATAAAATTAACTGGACATTTTCCGAGATAATGTGACAAAAAAAAACTGGTTTTTCAAACACGTGTCATAACATAGCAAAATAATTTGTTATATTATAAGATGTTCACTTATTAGCTCGTTGCTCTCAAAGAAACACAGATTATGATAGCTCACCGTTTCAAACCGCTGGTTCGCCATTGTTGTGACTGACGTCACCGACCAAACGATTATGAACCATATCGCAAACACAGAAGCGTCCGTGACCCGTAGTGACCAGTCAAAAAGTCCGGGTCTTTTTGATTTGCTGAGCGGTGGAGAACTATAAGCAGTACATTATAGACATGCAGTGAATGATTCTCGTAACTCACGTACCTCACTGGGTTGTTTTCTTTTTCTGTATTCCTGACAACGACATAAGCAAGCATCAAAAGTTTTTCGACAACAAATTTCCTAAAATATGGGACAGAATCAAGCAAAACTCCCCGTATGAAGTAAAAATTAGCCAGCAAAACTATCCAACTCATAACATCAAGCACAAGAAATTAAAAAGTTATCAGTCAATAGTACCGAGTAAAGGAACTATACAACCAATTTCCATTCTAGTTTTCAACAGCATCTACATTTTTCAACCATTCGCCTATCAGAGATAATTTTGCAATCGAGTGACACCAAATCTTTCAATTCTGGAGCCATTTTACTTTCTTTCCAAGAACAATAGAGCCGGGCAAAACAGGGCGTTTGAGATAATCTATCGAAAAACAATTCTATTCATAGAATCAAGAATGTTTACGAAGCGCTGATAGCAGATTCAAATTCAGAATAGAACCTATACCAATGATTGTAGAAGATTGATTCAGGATATTGTAAAATGTTGTGCTGCCGAAATTAGCCAGATCCAATGAAAATGTAGAAATCTTCAGGAGAAAGTTGTACTACGACAGGAACGAGACTAAGAAAAAAGAAGCGGTGATGTTGAGGCCTCTTCATATAAGGACTAAGTAAACAACTTTACGGTGAATAATATCGTTGAGACCTACATATTCCAGAAACCACGCTTCAAGAGTCGATAACAACTGGGTTCTACCTACGTTTATAAACTACGAACTCTATGATAAAGCCATCCTATTTCTCTCAAGTATTATACATCCATTATGTCTGCTATCATCTATATGAATTATTACTGTGCTAATATTATGTCTATTAGTTTCTTCAAACGTTATGCATACATTATATTTATTATTATTTTCTATTATTATTTTCTCTACCTCTATTACATATTCCCATCAAAGTATCTAAAGTCCATGTGACTCCTTTTCCTAATAAAGAGATATGAAAAATATCGCATTGACCAAGTTAAAACCTCTCTAGTCCAGTTCGTTCGGGTAGTACCATTGACCAAGGCATTAAAAGGGCATTTAAAGGCATCACCCCACGAATCTGAGGTGGTACGGATTTTAGGTGGAGTATTCGTATACGGGATGGGAGACTACGGAGAGGGGGGTGATTCCGTTCATTTCTTCCTAATTGCCGTAAAAAACGGCCCGGAAGATACGGCTTCAGGCGTACTGGCGCACTATTTTCTGCAAGGAGTTCAACTGGAGCGCGCCAGCCTTGTGCGGCGCCGCATCTTCGGGGCCGTTTTTTACGGCAATCAGGAAGAAATGGACGGAATCACCCCCTCCCCCTCTCCAGAGTCTCCCATCTCGTATCCGAATACTCTACCTGAAATCCGTACTTCCTCAGATTCGTGGAGTGATGCGTTTAAACTCTATAAATACCTATCAGGCCGATTTTCTTTTTGGGACTCGACTTATAACACGGCTCTTCACCTTTCGAAATTTTATTACTCATAGTGACGACAATGTGTACTGAGTAAACCGTTTTCTTTTGTTTGTGTTTATACTCTTCAAATCCATTTTATTGACATTCAACCTAAAGCGGGAATACATTGTGCAAGAAATAACGACGATGTCTCTTCTGGTAGGTTCCCCATCAAAATCTTACTTTTTAACATGGGAAATGAAATTATTACTAAATAACTACTAAATAAGAATATACATTATCTATCCTCGAGGAAGTTGAGAGGATTTTAGATTTTCAGGAAGCCTTCATGAATTCTAGCGATGCAATGTGTCACCATCTCCATCTTAGAAAAATCAAAATTTTGGAAAAAAGACTTCTTGGGCAGAAATGAATGTAAATCAAGCTAATAATTCCAGCCTCTATAACAAGAAACTATCAAATACAAGCTGCTTGAAAATTTAATTACAGATGAGAAAATCGTCTCGAGCTACTTGATCCGTTAAAGCAAACCTTCTGTTTATCTGACAACTAAGATTCGGATTTTTTTTGACCCATACGAAAAAAAAAATGGTTGCTAAATCACTCTTAAAACTGTGCGGAAATCCCAACAAAAAAGAGAAAAAAAAGCTGAATTTATTCGGTTTCACTTCAGCGATTGATGCAATCTTTACACAGGTCAATGTCCTCAGCGCATTACGCAAATTCCAGCGATGACTGTACGGGTCAAAGTCTAGAGAATAACGTCTTTTGAGAGCATATAACACCCATTAAATTGATATCAGTATTCCGAAACGGTAATAAAACAAAAACGATTACCCCACGCTCCGCGGCTCCTGTGCTCCCGGAACCCCGACGCGCAAGCTTTAATCATCAAAGGACTGTAGAATAGAGCGTCTCATAAAAGGGACCCGGGATTCACCGTCATAATTTTGGATGAGATTCAACAAGGAAGGAACCTTGTTGAATCTCATCCACCCTGAAGTACAAAATCACTTGATGCATGAAATCGACACCATTCCAACCCATGACCAATGCAGCTGCAGTTGTGGAAAACTTTGCGCAAAGTGCGAAATGAGACCCTCGTCTGCTGCACAGTCGAACTGAGAGTTAGGTATTGGTATTGGTGATACCCAGAGATTGATTACTCAATAAATAAATCGAAAGTAGGATGAATAATAAAAACATAAGTCACGGATGGTCTGCCCATATAATAAATAAACATAACCACAAATTTCTTAAAATAATCAGAAACCGTACACATATATCCCAATGTTTGATGCACCTCCCAACATCCAAAAATAATGAACGTTGAATGAATGGATGTGGAACCTTTTTAAAACTACAAGAAAATCACAACAGGGGAGTGCTACTATAGACGGATGGCATGTGTGGGGGGTTCGGCATCGTACATCAGTACTTCAGAGGTGCTCCTATATGGAATTAGTTTAAGGGAAAAAGTAGATTCATCGACGAGGCTCGAAATGCAAACTAAATTAATTATTCGAATGAAACCAATGAATAGGCTCCTGTGAAGCCCGGAACGTGTGTAAGGGGATGTGTTATCCTGCACCTCGTAGAATCAAATGCTGGTCTCATGCTGTTTTCTACGACGATTAAAGGCATCACTCCACGAATCTGGGGTGGTACGGATTTCAGGTGGGCAATGCCTATACGAGGTCGTAGAATTTGCCGTAAAAAACGGCCCAAAAGATGCGGTCAGGGCACAAAACTGGCGCGCTCCAATCGAACTCGTTGTAGAAAATCGAAAGGCGCCTTGAAACGCTCGAAGCCGCATCTTCCTGGGCGTTTTTTACGGCAATTGGCTAGAAATGGACGGAATCTCTTTCCCGTAATCTACGATCCCGCATAGGCATTGGCCACCTGAAATTCATACCACCTCAGATTCGTGGGGTGATGCCTTTAGGGGAAGTTGAGCGGAGCTATACTTCCGTTTCCGTAACAAGATAGAGATATGGAAAGTGACACGAGGGAAATAATTATGGAAAATGACACGTGGGAAATAATTAACTGGATTAAAAGGTTGTCGCTGTTTTGTTAAATAAGATATGTTGATAATAATAGTTAAGTTAATAATGTTTGATAATATTGAATATTAGAATATTGCATACAATCAATAAGCTTGTTTACAGCAATATCGTGCACATGCGTGGCTATGAGATGGCAAGAAAGCAAAGTATAAGATTGAGAAATAAGTCGTATTTTTACAATGTGAAAAATGCGATAGAAAAGTCGTGTTTTGTATTTTAATCTTGTCGACTCTCATTTTTTTAAAGTTACTAAAATGGTGTATCAGCCAGGGAGAAGTATTTTCGACACCATTTTTTTGTTTTGTTTTGTTTGTGCATTTATTTAAGACGATAAGACCGCTGAAGCTGATATTGATACTGTGTAGAGAGAAAGAGCAACACTTTAAAAATTCCGCCCTTCTTTTTTATTCGTACCTTGAAAATAGAATTTTGAAAAAAAAAAGACGGGTCAAACAACGGTCGACCAATTATGGTGAGTTACAAGGAGATTCGTTTTTCCCCTCCCTTTTATAACAAAAAAAAGAGGTACTACAAACTAATCAACGATGCGCTATATGTTGTTATTCTTCCCATCGCTTCCAACAACTTCCATCTATCACTCAACAGCTTTTCGACGAACCTTTTTGGCTTTTCCGATTATTTCCATGGATTTGTTTAAACTTTTCAAGTAAACAAAGCACGAATAGAACAATATTTTTTTAAAATTTAGTTTAAAGTTCTTAAAATAATTTGTAAAACTTCTATACAAAATAAGCATATATATTCATTTATTTTCACTTTACTTCTACCTTACTTTTTTTTTTACTTATCTTTTTATACAATTTTTTTAAAATATATTTATTCATAAAATCCTCAAAATTTCTTCACCTTTTTTTCTTTTTCTGAATTTTTTTGCTCTTTGTAGAACTTTAATCCCTCATTCGATTACCTCTATGCACCGCTCAGATCTCATAAAAACACCTTCACCAGTCTTATTATCTCAGTTAGATGCAAAACACAGGTAGCGAAGCTCTGTTTCACCCTCTATATTTACTACATGCAAAGAAAAAACAGAAACAAAGAGAAAAAAAAAGAAGAAGCAAAAACACAACGTGAGTACCTCTATGTTGTAGAGTAATATATTCTCTATCGAGTGATGTATAATACTTTGAAAACACTTCCATTCATATTGCATATTTTTCACCTTGAAAAAGACGCTCACAATCACACACTCCTCAATCCGGTGAATGTCACATATGATTATGATTCACATATGATTTTTTGTCAAAAAAAGAAACATCATTTGCTCTTAGTATTTCCCCTTTTCTCCTTCTTATACTCGAAGTCGATATTTTTTCGCGCATTGGTACCTTAGTGCAGTTGCAGTCCAATTAGTTTACTTTCCACAATTCGAATGATACATGTTGATTTATCTCTAAGAGAAGCAGCTCTACCAAACAACAGCGCGCTTGTGCCTGAGGAACAGTTGATCTTATCCTGAGAAAGCATTCCATTTTACGTGTGTTCCAATCCTTGCTACTAGAGGAAAAACAGCATATTGATATACTTCAGAAACCTCATCTTAAAAGAATAATGATAAAATCTTTTAACCATGAGGAAAAAAAATTTACAATTCATACATGATATCGAAGATTGACACACCATTTTGAGGTGTCAGTTTTTAGTATCACAGAGTACCTGTGCACTTAGGTTTATTATCGTGTATTACCATCTTAAGCGGAGATAACTTCGTAAGTCTAATCAACATGTCAATCCAGCTAAATAAATGATATCTCGCTACAGTCATTATACCCAAAAAAGGTAGTTGCACTTTCGGATCGACGCTCCTCGGCAGAGTCGTGCCAATAAAGAAATTTGCGGGAACTATAAAATAACCTTGTGAAACTACCATCGTCAGAAAAATGTCTCGTATTCCCATTGTTAAACCGCGTGCGGAGGCCATGGAATTATTTGCTTCGCTGTATAAACCACAAGAACCGAAAAGATAGTGGAATTTTCCATGTGACAGAATAGATTAAGTTCAGATAAGGAGCACCCACGTGACTGCATTAATTTTGGTAGATAGCGGGATCCTCTATGTTTGTAAACATAGTTATCTAAACGGTCAACCGGAATTTGGTTATGAAAAGTGAAAACTGGGAGCGTTAAAAACAAGTTAGTCCGTTAGTTTATGATTACCGCCATCAGCTGGTACAAAACCAATACAATGAGAAAGGTGGAGAAGATAATTTGCTGATGGAGCACTTTCAGCGTCTGAAATCAGACCAACAGCACCATTCAGATACAAAACTAGGGATTTCGGACCCAAACTGATTCCTCGGTCAGAGTCAAGCGTGTGATATTTTTTCCATCGGGGGTCGTACAGAGAGGACAAAATATTACGTGGAATAAGATAATTACATACATTATAAAATATCATATTTAATAATATTAGGTAATTCCATGCACTACAAAGTATTATATTAGGTTTAAGGCGTACGACAGTAACATGGAACAATCAACACTTTGTTTTGAAGATGTATAACGTGTTGACATCGTGACATTGGGACCATTCATGTTCAACACCCCACAGAACCAAATTTTTGCAAAAGAGATAGAAACTTAAAACAACTCCTAAAAGATAGAAAATTTGATTATAAATAGTTTATATCAGTTTAAAAGTGGATTTTATGGAATATAATGGCCAAAAATTCAGAATATGTACACATTATTGTCTGGAAGATAGCGAATAACTTCGTTCGTGACAAGAGAAAAGACATTTCATCGATTTTAAATTAAAAAGAAGAAAAAAGTTAAATGTTCCAATACCAATATTTCAAAAACATTTCAGTTGCTCCTTCCTACTACTTGGCGTTTCTTCGCTTCTGTCACCTACCGATTTTCTCTTTCGCCATTTGTTTCTGGGCTAATTTTCGATTTTGGTTTTTCGAAACACACGAAATTTCCAATCTATTGAATTGGCGGCAACCGAGAACTGCCGTAGCGACGTAGGAGGAGGAATACCTACGTAGGAAGTATTCCTCCTCCTACGTCGCTGCGACAATTCCCGGAATAGAACAAGAAGAAAAGTGGGTGGGGTCGTATTCGATGCGGTTGTTTCCCATCGCCAGGCATGACCCACAAAATATAAATGAAACTAATGTAAACTCTGAAAATGTTCACTTCATTCTAAAACAAATGTTTTGTAAAGAGTTGAATGCAATGATGTTCATAGGTGCGATAGGGAGGAGCCGGACCCTCCTCAGGTGAAAGGGTCTAACTCGTGGGCTGCAGCTCACGTTATGAGGATTCCTTCGCCGACCGTCCAAAAGTGAAGAGGGTCGGAGCACCGACTCCGACAATCGTATCTATGATAATGTTGTTGTATTGCTTGGTAACAAGAGGAGAAGAGCGTTGAATCGCCCGTCTTAGGATGTACTAAGCTAACTCATTTAATCATTCCTTATAACTGCTTACAAAATTTTTTGCACATGTGGCTTACCCCCGTAGTATAAAGAAAGCAATTCACTAAGTTCTGCATAAAGAGTTAGATTTAGTTTGAATGCTTCTCTAAAAAACAAACAAAACATTATCATAGATGCGATTGATTATTATGACTGCGATAGACGACATACCTTGGCCAGGATGCGGGCAGTCGCCCGCCAATTAAGTCAAGTAAGCCAAAACTGCGATGCTTTGAACATCACAGCTCAACGTTTCAATATCCAACACTACTATTTTGCTATATCAGGAGTTTTGTCGAAAAAGTATGACAGAGAATCAAAATGAGCAACGTTTTATTGCTAACCCACGTCAGGCAACTACCTTAGAGGACACCTACAATACACGTGAAAATGAGTGGACTGGGATTCGACGAAAAAAAAAACTCTTGTAAATTGTGTAATTTCACATTTGGATGTATTTAAAGACAGCGACAGCTACCATTGTATGGAAACCCAAGAAAACGTAGAGACTAGGTTTTCGATCACGAAAACGTGAATGTGGCTCCGCTCAACTTCACTAATCGTCGTGAAACGCCTTATTGGGGAACCGCCTTATTTCGTACGAGGCACGCGTTATAACGCCTCCTCATTAATTTTCCAGTCTCATTAGTAGCCCATTGGTTTTATTGAATGCACTGGTGAAGAGAACTAATTGATCTTCGACCGCTCGCTCCTGGACACAGCGCGTGCACAAGGGTAGCGATTTGCAAGTGATTTCGTAGGAAAGGACCCCATCTTCTCCATCATTTTTTACGACGATTAGTGGAACTTGAGCGGAGTCACGTTCATTTCCGTAATCTACAACCCGAACTCCACATTTTCCCTAAGGTTTTCGTACTACGTCAATTCGTGATACGCTGTCTTCAACAAAACTTAATATTTAGGTAAAGACATTTGGTAGGCAAAGTCCTTCGTAGTCAACAGAGAAATCCGCTTTTTCTTCCGTAACGATATGGGCGGGTGTACCACAGTCGGTTAGAGGTTCCACTGCTTGCACAATCGATCGGAAGTTTGGATCTGCCCTAGAGCTCACCAAGCCTTTCATCCTTCCTGGGTCCATAAATTGGTAGAAGACTTGTCTGGGGGATAAAAGCACTGACTTGACACATCGTCTAGCCCCGCAATTCATTGTCGTGTATAGGCCAGTTACATGCTCGTGAACCTCAAACGATTTTGAATAGAAGTGAACGTGGAGGCGCATCCCTAGCGGATTTATTAACGCTAGAGATTTTACCCTTTACCCTTTAACGATAAGAAGGATGAAGAGTCTGAACAGTCTCATTGGCCGTTTTCCCCTCAAACCAAAATAATTTGGTGCAACCATTCGATCCAAAATGAAAAATAGAGAAGTAGAAGTAAAAATAGAAAAATAGAAAATTGAGAAAATAGAAGCAGAAATTAACCAGTGCCATTTTTACATCATCTTGTTTTTTTCTTAAAAGAATGATCACAATCAGCAACTAACCTCATCATACTATTGGCATACTCTGTTTCTCTACGCTCCATTTCTTGCACGTAACCCGCAGGTGCGTGTTTCACTTTCATGAACGGTTCTAATACAAGTATCTGGACAAGCACACTCACGACGGAAACACAAAGCAGGGTAAGCTAAAGTAAAACTTTCCTGGTTTCCTTCAATAATAGATTCAGAAAGAAAACAAACCCAAACATATTCAAACGATAAAACATCGAAGAACAAGTGATCCAACCGGACTTGTCCAAGAAACCACTGTATGACAGCACCTGTCTCTCTGGAAAGATTACTATTTCTTCAGGCGGCTCATCTAGAAATTCAGCAAATCAAACTTTGCATTCTCGAACACAGCAACTATCTTTTCACGAAACAGAAACATCGTCCCTGGCCCTCCTTTAACTGTAAAAATAAAACGTACGAAAAAAATAGCATACAAAATGTCTCAGGAGACGCACTTATGACTTCTTCCTTCGGACCGTTCCGCCAGTGACTCTCCACGTCGAGCGTGAAGGGGCAGTAGAATATTGATGATTGTATTGAATCCCTTAGTCGATACGACGGAACCGAAGTGATCGGTACGCTCACATCAATCAGACAGGTACAGCACCACACAACAAAGAACCATCCCAGAAGTAGACCACTTAGGATTGACTTGCCTTCCATTATCCTGGATTCAAGCAATTTTAAGAAAGGGATGATGATGCAAAATACTTCGTGCACAGATGAGGAAATAAATGAGGGAAGAATGAAATAATCCTAGGGAAGAATGATAGTCTAGGATCAAACAGTCTAACGCTTTTAAATAGCATAATGCCCAGACTTCGATTTGCGGTTGTTCCGTAAGCGGTTGCGCTCGAAGCAGAGCGGTGGAAAACAGCGGTCGACGATGGGACCATCGCGAACTGCAACGATGGGTGGTGTTAGCGAGGATTATATCACAATCCTAACCGCTCTTCATCGCTCCGCTTCTAACGAACGCGCTTACGCAACTGCACCGTGCTTCACTTCATTTTGTTGACCCCACTATGCGCAAAGTTACGTGACGAAATTAAGTCCCCTCACTCAAGCCGCAAATTATTCGGAATTTACAATTCTAGTGTGCATCACTGAGACGGCTCTGTCGCGTCCTCAATTATCATTTTTTTACTTCTTATCTTTTAATTAAAAAAAATCAATGAAGAAGGAAGTATGAAATCTGATTGAAAGGCACGTAAAACTCGCAACTGAATATTCGTGTATGCGGATGCTATATATATATATATATATATATATATATATATATATTTGTACATGTGTTGTGAATTATTGTGCAGATTTCTAGGAGAAAAAAGCAGTAGCAATAGCAGAGTAAAACAAATATAGCAGTTGATAAACTGAACGAAAAACTAGTCTAGGAAATCTTTTTTGAAATCAGCACAAAATCTACAATGCGAATGGAGATGGAGATTCAACGGGGAGAGTGAGCACACGCATCGATCATGAGCGCACATTGCAAATCTTTCGAAGAGCGTCCAATCAAATTGAATTCCGTTTAGTTGCTTGAGAACGTTTTGTTCACACAAAAGAAGCAGCCAGATCGTCTTACTATATGAGGAACGTAATGTTTCCTCTGTTCATCCTAGGTGAAAACAGCACTTCGTCTCATCCTCTGGTTAACTCTGGCACATACCTTCCGTATTTCACATACCAAAACAACAGAATAAATGAGCTACTCGTTCAAGAAAGAAGCATTATAACACTTTGCAAGCAAAATACTTTAAGTAAAATCAGCATCTAGAGTTTAGAACATACACAGACAATTCAAAGAATTAAGAAAACCTCATTGGGTGGGATTCCGAATAAAAAAAAACATTAGCTAGTCATCCAGGATGTATTCTGCACTATATATGGTCGTAGTATGATATCTCTGTCCTCATTGCAGTTCGATATTGAAGCATAGATTAGCTTCATATAACATAAACAATATGAAACGCCTTCCTACACAACAATAACCATGACAGGATAAACCCCCTACACATCCCGATACCCTAAAACGATAACAAGATTTATTTGCAACAACAAACAATTCATGTCATCCAAATTTAACGCTTTCCTCCGACTCGGGGAGCGGCGGCCTTCACTGGCTTTGGTGGCTTCATCTTCTGTGGGACGGGCTTCTTCTCCTTAACATTAGTGATTTTTAGTGGTGGTTGATTTTTAGTTCAAAGGTTGATAGTGGCTGATTATTAGTTCAAAGAAACAAACATAAACAAACAGAAGTATCAATTTTCTGTGGGATTACTTCGACCACAAGCTCATAGCAGTTCAAAATGTGAAAAACTCACAAGTCTGAACTGCAGCGCAATATGGGAATAAGCAAGCCAGATAATGTAGCGCATTTTCGACACTCAATGCGCTATCGTAGCGAATCGAGCTCTAATAATGCGCAAATACAAATAGGAAGTGAAATTATGAATTAGGAAGTAAATCTGGCAAACTTTTATAATAAATTTCTCTAGAACCTTCAAATTCCGCTGACCTTATTCAAAGCGGCCTTGGCTGCTCTGGCTGCCTTGTTGGCTTCCTTGGCGGCTTTAGCTGCCTGCTCACGTTGTTGGCGTCGGAAATCGGAAGTCTGGTTACGTTTGGCGAGAATTGCTTCAAGAGACATTCCTGCTACTGCACGGTTAAGAGTTGTGGCAACTTTCTTAACCTTCTTCTTTTGGATATGCTCTTGTCCATGAGATCCCTACAAAAACAGTTGAATTAGCACAGCTGCAGCATATGCCATCAATGAGAGGTGGTGGACGCAACTGAGCGAGTCCTTCGCTGACACAAAGAGAAAAATGCAACTAAAAGCAACTACTTTTTCAAATGAAACACTAAGAAAACATAACCTTCTTGTGCTTTATACGATAGAGAACGGTCCAGCGAATATCCCTGGGACTGCGCTTTAGCTTGGTGGACCGAAAAGTTTTTGCAGAGAGGAAAATTTGGACCTGTAAACACAAAACGTAGATTATCTAGAAAGTCTGTTCTCCAAACATTCGATGAAGAAGGATAAAGTGTATGGTACTGATTAACAGTGCTCAAAATGTGCATTCGACTTCAATTCACATTCGTTTGAGCAGACATTTTTTTAGGCTCAATTCATAGATCCTAAGTGATGAAAAATTTCAGTTCGCCTAGGGCGTTCTAATGGTATCATATCATGAAATTGACGATATTCGGATATTCGAAGCATTAGTACAGCTAGGAATTTTTCAGGAATTGTTACAATTTTATGTGAACTGGTGGGTGTAGTGTAGCGGTTAGAGGTTCCGCTTCCTGCAGGATCGATCGGAGATTCGAATCCGCGCAATGCTCACCAAGCCTTTAATCCCTTCGGGGTCGATAAATTGGTACCCGACTTGTCTGGGAGGATAAAAACACTGACTTGAAACATCGGCTAGCCACCGCAAGTTGTACACGCCAGTTACACATTCGTAAACCTCAAATGATTCTGAATTGAAGTGAACGTGGGGCTAACGTTCACAATTCAATTCACAAAAGGATAAGGATAAAGGATAAAGTGTTTCTATTAACGCCAGACACTTTATCCTTATCCTTATGTGAATTGATGAAATCAATAAGAGTATGTATGACGAAAAATCAAAGTAAAAACTGAATTTAAAAAGGGGCTATATCCGAATATATATCGAACCCAATTATTCGCCAACTGCAAAGATGTTGGAAACCCCAATTTACAACGTAAATATAAATTAGAAAAACACTTCAAAATTCCCAGCAATAAAGAGACGCAGCCCACGATTTCTGGAGAGTAGAATGACATTGCATGGGCAGCTATTGAAGAGCATAAATAGCAAGAGCCTGTGCTCCGACCTTCTTCACTTTTGCACGGTTTTCGAAGGGACTCTTTCACTTTTGGACGGTTGGCTAACGGATCCTCATTACTTGAGCTGCACCTCATGAGCTAGGCCCGCTTCACTCGAGGAGGGTCCGGCTCCTACCTATCGCATCTGCATTGAAAAGTACATGCTTCAGCAGTATAGGAATATATCTCAAATGCTTTAGGGCTACTGATTTCCAATTTTCGATGCAAAACTGACAATACACTCTATTTAAATTCCGAAAGCTGCAAATAGAGGAAAAAGCTTACAAGGAAACAGGAGTCAAATGGTATCTATTGACGTAGCCTATATCTAGAGTATCTTCACATTAGAAAACTTGCTTCTAGGTGAAAAATGCACTGCTGGTGTTCCATTTTCATGTTTTTGAAAAGGCATATGCACGGAACAGCATAAAGAGGTTGATATAAACGCCCTTATGGTGGTATTTATGAGAGGAACAGAATAGTGTCACTATTAAAACAGAGAAACATACATAGAAAAGTTCAGCATTATCATTATCATTAGGATCGCTGTGCACAAATTTATAACAAAAGTCAAAAGAGTAACACGCGAATTTGCATGAGAAAAGCGAAAATAGGTCATATTGCATAATATTTGGAATATGAATCTGATCTTTGTTACAACCACAAGTATTCTGCGACATTTAATTGGAAAGAGTACCCAGAAATTTTCAACAATTAGGTATTCTACTAGCCTTGAATTTCTAGTCCTCTCAGAGACTTGCAATGCAAAAAGTTGAGTAGTTCTTGCGAAAAAGCTGATAAACAAAACGGTTTTTTGGGGTGACTATAACAATATCGTGGTCGCATTCATCTTTCACCCTGTAAAGAAAGTGTCTGACGGTAACCAATCCACCGATGATGCGCCAACACGTTCGACTTCTATTCGGAACCGTTGGAGATTTATAGACGCTCGTTCCCTATACAATCACTCGCGGGACATGCCAATAAATCAAGACAGTGTTCATATTCTCCCAGAAAGTTGTATCGATTTATCGACCCCTGAGGAGTGAAAGGCTTGGTTGCTTTAAAGGCATCACCCCACGAATCCGAGGTAATACGGATTTCAGGCGGAGTATTCGTATACAGGATCGTAGATTATGGAGAGAAGGGTGGGCTGCGGCTACGGATACGGCTTCGAGCGATCCGGCGCGCTATTTTCTACAAGGAGTTCGAATGGAGCGCGCCAACCTTGTGCACGCGCCGCATCTTCCGGACCGTTTTTTATGGCAATTGGGCAGAGATGGATGGAATCACCTCCCTCTCCATAATCTACTATCCCGTATAAGAATACTCCACCTGAAATCTGTACCACCTCAGATTCGTGGAGTGATGCCTTTAAGCAGGTTTCGAACGACAACGACTACGCACGCGTACGACTCGCAATATACTTTTCTGCTTTGAATGAATATTTTGCGTCAAATGACCGTATAACATCCTACACATAACGCTTCCCATCTATCCCACTAGTTTTCTAATTCTACTTATTATTAGGACCTAAGAAATAAATGCTCCCAAAAGTACGAAGTGTTCATGAATGATAGACAACAAAAATCGAAGTAGAGGCACAACATTTCATGGTGTATAAAAGGGAAAGCAGGATCCCCAAAAATATAGAAAAAAAAACGAAGAACAAAAAGTAAACCAATTGTTAGAATGATGTACCTTTCCATCGGGACGGACAACACGTTTTCCGTGTCCAGGGTAGATTTTGTATCCAGAGTAGATGCAGGTCTCCAACTTCATGGTTGGTAGCGCCCCTGTTCGATATCACTGTAATTGGTATACCCAATAAAACTGCGGTAGAAATTAACATGATAGTAAATAAGCGAGAATCTAGCGAAGAAGTAAGGGAAAAGCTCAACATCCAACGGCCGTGAAGCTGCAAGGGTCGCGGGAGGTTAGAACCCATCCACCCGTTAGGAAGAGAAAACAACCACAACGGACTTCATACGCAAACTTCACTACATAAGTTATTTGAAAGATTACTTACACAAACTAAAATCCAGATGGTCAAAATTTTTAGGAGGAAGAGACAAAAATAGATATATTTGCTCCCGCACAATTAGGGGCTGCTACGCAGTCTGATGGGGACTTTCTGTGCAGGACCCGTGAAAAACCCAAGCCCTGATGGATTTCTTCCTAAAACCCAGCTCATAAATGTGTATATGTGTATTCTCCTTACTCAGAAACTAAGTTAAGCAAAGGCAAGATACACTAAATTCAAGTTGATAACGAAACAGTGAGATTATTTCCAAATACCTGAAGGAACCCTGAGGAATCTAAGCACTATTCGTGGTCGAGTGGATAGTGTTCGCGACTCATCGTTTAGTTGTAATGTCTAACAAAGTAATCGTCTTCTGAACAGGAAATGCCTAAAAGTGTCGTTTTTGACTTAGGATTTGAAAACTCATGTGTCTTCGGTGAGGAGTTCCACGCAGTTTGATTGAATACGGTAGCTCCATTTCTGTCGGGATTTTGCGACTTTCCAATTCCATAGGTTCCATCCTAAATTTTGTTTTTGAAGTCGTGTCGTTTTTCTTCATGATGTGGTCATTGGATGCTCTCCAAACAACTCTCTCAAATGATCTGTTGTTGGCTATTTTCTTATCTATTCTGCTTCCTACATTCGAATTTGAAATAACTGTTTTTTTCCTAGAACTTGCGGTCAGGATGCTGATTCCTAGCAAGAACAGAAAGGCAATATACGAATACCTCTTCAACGAGGGAGTCGCAGTCGCTAAGAAGGATTTCAACCTTAAACAGCACCCTAATATTCCTGGTGTTACCAATCTTGAGGTGATCAAGGCATTGAAAGTAAGTATCTGCTTTCTTTACTATATTTTGACAAGCATTCCCGTTTCATGTAGCTTCTAACACATCAGTCACTTTTTTAAAGTTGTACTTTATTGTTTTTTCTTATTCTAGAGAACTGACCTGAGTGTTTTTTGTTATGTTCAGAGTCTTGCTTCTCGTGAACTTGTCAAAGAGCAATTCGCTTGGCGACACTACTACTGGTACTTGACCGATGAGGGTATTGCTCATTTGAGGGAGGTTCTGAACCTACCTGCTGAGATCGTTCCTTCTACAGTGAAGAGTAAACCAAGAGAGGTTCGCGCTGCTGCAATCGAACGCATTCCCCGTCCAGGTAAGTGATCCTAGAGATCATGCTTTACATTGTTTCTCTATTGCTTTCATTTCCCGTTTCTTCATCATTATTATTTTAATCTGCAAAAATTGTCTTTCTGTGTTGGTTTGTTGGAGTTCAAAACAGTGTCATTTCGAGTTCCACCTGGAAACAAAGCAAAGCGCACTCGTTCATTTATTTGTGCAAACTCTCTAGAATGAGTGAGATTCAAAATTATTTGCGCTTTGGTCCTTTACCAAAGTCTTCGTTTTCTCGTGACTTTTATTAACTTTACAAGAGATACGAGAGGATCTTTTATAAATGTGATCACTGTGCAATACAACTGTTTATGGGTAGATTGGGATAGGAAAACTCGAGATTTTTCGACAGGACTGGATTGGATTACGACGTAGAAATATGTCGAAAGCCTATGTCGAAAGCCTCGAAATTCGTATGTGATGACGAGAAAGAACACTCAAGTGGGCAGTTTCTTCGCTGATGAAATGAATGAATGAATGTTACTCGAACTACTGAACATATTGTGATGTCGCTTGCTTCGAAACTACTTTTACTTTACTACAAAAAAAAATTCTAATAAAAAGAGGCGAGGTTAGGTTCTCTACTCTTTCAGAGGGTTTCGTTACCATTGATGAAACAAGGGAAGATAGTAATCATTATAGGTGATCCAAGTAATTGGTAGGATCATCTTCTTTTATTTCCCCTTTTCCCAAATTGAATTTGCTTCATATGGTCTTCATTTGATCGAAATTGTTTCGGTTAAAAGTTTTAAGACTGGGGTGAGGTAAAGATTTGGATGCAGTTGACGCCCTGGACACGTTTTATTCACATCATTGTGTGAAGCATTTTTGGTAATGTTGTAATGTTAATTCATTTCGACACAAAGATTTGCGCATTACATACAGCGCATGCTACATGAATATCGAACTCAACACTTTTCACAAGCTTGAAGTCATGAAATCACAGAGTACTTTATTCTCACGACAGTACCGTACTTAGCAATGTTGTAATTTTGTTCACTTTAGCAGAGGTTCTGTTTATCTATGTGTTTTCTGTCTTCGTGACCTTCTCTTTGTATATATCTAATGGAGATCTGCAAGAAACAAATTTTGAGCTCAGTTCAATACATCTGTGTGAAATCTCTAATAAACGAGAAAAGTTTTTCGTCGTAGGTTCGCGCCTGCATAATTCCAAGGTAGTTGTTTTTTAAATAAATGAATTTTGGGTTTACTTTTGAAGTTCAGGCTTCTCCTCATTTATTTATCATTGGCAGACTAATTATTCAGTGATTTCTGGGGAATTGCCGTTAATTGTTTTTTCTGTAGATTAAGTCAATAACTACAGCTTTCTACACTTATAGACATTTCAAAGTTATTAAAATTCTTAACAATTCATCAATAGTAGATTATGGGTATGAGCTCAATTCACTCTAATCGCCCTGTGAAATACGTAGGGATCTTCCTTAGTTCCTACGAGGCACGTTAGAGCGCTCTTTTTTGTACACGCCCCGGTTCTCTCGGCCGTCTATTCATTGGTTTTCTTTGAATAGACCGCCGAGGAGACCTCACTGACTTTCGACTACTCGTTTGATGCGGCGCGTCTCCACGTACCTCGTAGAAACAAAGGACATTTAACACGCTGTTTTTCAGAACGACTAAGGGAAATTGAGCGATGTTACCCTCATACTCCTAATCTACATCCCAGATCTCTTTATTTGGGCACACACCCAAACATTAGTTTCGTGGTTTTATGTTACCTGCTTGCGTTTAAAGTGAGTTGCGAAGCTTCATCTCGCAAACCTGAGACCATAACGATGATTCGTTTAATGCGTCTATGAAAATCATAAAGTAATATTGCACTGTTTAAGTACGTCTTAAGGTCCTGACGAATAATTCGCTACCTGGCATTGCAATAGTGTTAGTAGTGAACTCATTTTCGGTCTCCGTAGAACATTTTGTTTGACCTTCTGCAACTGCTCCCCATTATTTCATTCGTAACAATAAAAACAATAAAAACCTTCCACCTACTGGATATTTCTTTTCGATGAATCAGGTAACTTGAGCAAAATATCGATGGAATTATTACATCATGTATGAGAATTCATGTATTTATGTAAATATTCTCCACGGTGTCACTCATGTGTGCAAAATCGCAGCAATTTTCAGCTCCCGGTAAAGAAGGAGATCGCGAAGCTTATAGAATTGCCGAGAAAGTCACTGAAGCTGGACCAGGATCGGCTATGCCCTACCGCGCTGGTTTTGGAAGGGGTGCTCCACCTCCACAGTGAAATGTTGATTTATTGTTTGAATAAAACTGTTATTGTTTTGTTCTCGTGCAGTAAAGAAAACACTGGTTCTATCCGCATGTGATGGATTACTGTAATGTGTGCTAAATAATAAAGTGTAAAATTTGGAAAAGCTTGGTCATGCAGTTGACAAACCTAAATGGAATAAAAGAACTGGAAAACTGGAAATTTGCTTGTTAGAAAACCGGTCCCGCTCATCCTTCGTTAAGGGTTCGTATTATGCCACCACCTCGACAAAGAAAACATGTGAACCCTAGTCCACCTGTGCAACTTGTTGGTCCGCAGCCTGCGGCTGGGTAAGTAATTAAATCTTATTGCCTTGAGAATATTTTAGAGGATAAAGTTTCTGGCGTTAATCAATCCGCTTGGGATCCGCCGCCACGTTCACTTCAACTCAGAATCGTTTGGGGTTTACGAACGTGTAATTGGCCTATACAATGACTTGCGGTGGCTAGCCTATGTGTCAAGTCAGTGTTTTTATCCTCCCAGACAAAACTGACACCTATTTATCGACTCCGGAGGGATGGAAGGCTCGGTGAGCACTAATGCGGATTCGAACCTCCGATCGATCATGCAGGAAGCGGAACCTCTAGCCGCTACACAACACCCGCCCTTTGAATATATCTTACCAGCAAATATTGTTGGAGGGAAACAAACATTATGGAACATTAGAATCGGCTGCTAAATCTGTAGGTCAAATAGTATAGGTATAGAACATGGTCAAATAGTAAATAGTAGGCGGAATACTTGTGAAGGTATTGATCTTGACAAATGTGATATGATCTTTACACGTTACTGAGAGTAACAACCACATACTACAGTCTAAAGATGTTTGGTGGAAATGTGTAGTGTGTCCAACGCGCTGTTTTCTGAGTGGTGGTCATTGCTATCGTTTTGGTCGATTCAACTGATTCATATTATAATACAGAACTTGACAAACTCCAAACTTTCTCTATTGTACGTGCTCTTTCTACGATATGGAACACTTATGTTTCATGACCTTATAATGGAAATGTCGTTTATAATGGAGAATAACTTTCTCTTTATTGCACACGTTCGTATTCTTTAGATTTGTTTCACAACTAGATTGATTTTTTAATTGATTAAATTTAAAAGAAACATGAAGTGCAACTTTTCTTCTGAAAATATGAAAATATGGATTTGCCACGTAACTGGGTTTCGCAATAGATCTTCTAAATGTAGTTTCAAAACAACATGAAGCATCACGATCGATTGCGAAGGGACCATCGCGGATTACTGCGAAGAACGGTGTGAGTGAGAGTCTCCCTAGATTCTAACCGCTACGCTCCGCCACACAGCGCAACCGCGTACGCAATTGCACAGCGCATTTTGTTGTTTTGACCCTACTATACATTCTTGAACGAACTCTTTAACGACTATTACACATTTCTGTTATCACATAATTCGTTAATCTAGTAGAAATAACACTATTTTGCAGCAGTTCATCGACGGCCGACGAAAGCTCGGCCTCAATAACTGGCGTTACAGTATCTGTGCATCCTATCTGGCCAGACATGCAATTCACTCAGGGTGAACTATTTTTCGAGTGCACATTGTTTCTCTATTCGGTTTTGGCGTTATTTCTACAATACCTCAACATCTACAAGACACTGTGGTGGTTGCCGAAATCATACTGGCACTATTCTATGGTTAGTTATTAAATTCTCATTTGTTCGTTCTCTAAGTGGGATTAGTTCGCAATGAGACATCCATTTACGTATTAAGTGGCATATCTGTTGTACTCTATTTTCATTTTACGGACCTTCTATCTGTTACGAAGCACTTTCAGAAGTTCCACTTGATCAATCCATATTTCTTGTCTTGTGTGGGTCTTTTGCTTGGCTGGCGCGTTACGAAGTGCTTTTGGAAGACCGTAAGTGCTGCACTGACATTTAATATTCTTGTTCCAGTTGAAGTCTTAGGGAGCCTTGGTTTCCCATCACTATTGCCTCAGAAATATATACTGTCCTGGATTGTTTGCGAGATCTTCAGATCGTTTATAAGTGAAGATATGCAGAGGATTTGGTCACGCTTGGCTATCACAATACTGGAAACTGTTGCTTAAAGGTAACATACCACGAATCTGACGCGGTGAGGTTGTCCGCGGAAAAAAAAAACTAGAGATGGGGTTGCAGATTGCGGGATCCGGGGTTGTTCCGCTCGTCCGTTCTTTATCGTCGCGGTGAGGGATCGTAAGAAACGCGATCGAAGACGTGATTTTTCAGGACGATTTCAGTTGCACCGTGCCACCCTTGTGCACGACCGCATATAAGTACAAGAGCTCTAGGATTAATTTAAGATCTTGATTAGTAAAACCCAAATGGGCTGCTGAGGGGACTGGAATGTGTGCATAGATGAGCGTTCTAACGTACATCGTAGGAACTAAAGCGGTTCGTGGTATGCAGCCTTTAAAGAAACAGCCTTGCCATCAAAGTTTTTTTACGATTTATGTCAGAGTTGCACCTGTACGTTCGATAGCGGTGCTTTTAATATGATACATTTGTCATTTGTCATTTGTATCCATCGTATACAGAAAATAGCAATTTGTCTTTCTAGATTACTGAGCTTGTTGCAACGATTGCTATTGACAAATCCACTTTCGTTCAGTCGACTCTTACTGTGATAGAATATGCTATTGTAAAGACGCCTCTAATGACGCTCATTATTACTAGTTTTTTGTTTAGGTGAACTTTTCCGTTTCTGTTTTCCTTGCAAATTTTGCACAGATTGACTCACCACAGGTTTCCTTTTCAGCTTTTCTAGAATTTGTCATGACTTTCCGTTCAATTCGGTGATGTATTTTTTCCATCCGTGAGTTCATTCATTTATTGAATCGAGAGGTAGTTGTTGTAGTGGTATATCTTTAGAGTGATTCTGTACGTTGTGGTTTTCTACAGTGAGTTAGTGGGAAAATGGAGAAGGTTCAGGAAGGCGTTCACTGAATGGTGGAATAATGAAATCGACATTGCACAGGTATTTATGATAACACACTTAAATTTAAACAATCAACAAATTAGGTAATCATAACTTCGTTTTGTGAACATTCGAACTAATTCAGTTATATGTTTAAAGTGCCAAATTCCAGCTTGTTGACCGGTCTATTGAGCCGCCGCCAGCACAGCTTGACCTTGATTCTGTGCTTCATATGTGTAGTTCAAATCCAGGTATCTTTATGTTTTTGCGACCATTAATGGCTTAATTTTTTATGGTTCGAAAGTAAGTTTATTGAGATGCAAAATATACATGCATTTCGTTCCGTATATGCAACTTTTCAAGTTCTGTGAATATGAAATTTGCTATCCTTTTCTTCGACATGTTGTCCGTTTCGAATTTTTTTCCTGAGTGCATCCTCAATCTTGTCTTGATCTTCTGAACCGTTCATGTCATTTAGAAGGACAGTGTGTTTTTTTTTTCTCTATATGGAATGAATAACACAGCAGACTGACTTTACTGACTCAACTACTTCCAGTTCTCATATATTGTACTTCCCATGCAATTTCTCTCTCTCTTCTACCTTTAAAACTTTCTTCTGTTCATCGTATACCACAGTGAATTCTTTATGTTTCAGTGCAAATTCGTGAGGAAGTATCGTTGTTGCTTGAGGATATGTATTTGAGGCTGAAACGTAGTCTTTTCGCTGGAGTGTCGACAGCGTTTTTATCTATTTTCCTTCCTTGCGTCTTTGTTCCGGTTTGTTTCAAGGCCTTTTTGTACACTATATTTGTCTGGTATTTGATTTTTCGTTAATAATCCCTAAAATAATAAATAAATAAATTAACTTTTCATGAGAAAGATTTCCTTTCGAAACTTCGGCGTGAACTAAAGTAAAACATCGTGCTTATTTGTTTTATTCATCTGTCTTTTTTTTTGAAGAAATTCCCAGAAGGAGAAAAATACGAATCTTAAAACCATGAAATATTTAAAAACTAAGAAATATGTTTTTGTGGATGTTAAACTTATTTACTTCGGCCAATACTCATTCCAGTACAAAACGTCTTTGGGAGTACCCCAAAAAGTACTTGTGGATGAAGCCTGGGAATCGGAATTATGCATTGTTGTTGCGTTTACAGCATTCTCTTTGTACATCACCTACCTGATGCCATTGAATTACTTGGATTTACTGCACAGGTAATCTTTATGGAAGTTGAGACGATTTCGAGCAAAACAAGTATGATAAAGGGCTCATTTGCGACAGAACTAAAAATTTGTGGTCTAAATAAAAGTTAAAACTGCTTGTAAAGTAGCCTGTCAAAGGGAGACCAGTAAGATTTAAGTAGCAGTTCAAGGATTCGTGGAGTTTTAGATCATGCTGTATATGCATTTGCTTTTGACTTTGCGAGAGAAATAAGGTGCACAGTCTTTGAAGTTTTGAGAAGTAGAATTTGAAGTAGGCAACGTTGGCAGAATAGATAGTGGTGCTAGCATCGAAAGACTGGCTGAGAAAGCCACACGCTCTCACTTCCAGTGCGCTCTATGGAGAGAGACAACCCCAGTCGAATCCAACACATTGTACGGCGCGCTGTCCAGGCTGCACTGGAGAGGGGGCACCGTAGTTGAAACCTTGATATTACTACAGGGCCTTTCATAAGACCCAGTGACCAATTTTTGCGGACCCTTGCTGGAGCAAGGGTAAAAGTTGAGTGGGACCGTTGAGTCGTGAATAGATGTATTCAATACGACTGGACTTTGTATTATTGTTTCTGGAAGTTTTTTTGATACGTATATTGTCCTTTTTTTTAAAAATAAATGATGGCACATCATCATTTCAGAAGTGCTGTTCACCTGGGAACATGGGATCAAATCGAAGGACCTAAGGTTGGTCAAACTGGCCAGGCGAAGTGAGTTATCTAACGTACATAAGAGTACATACCTGCACACATACAGAACGAAACAGAACTAAAACCTTAAGTGAAGTGTTCTCGTTCCTTTTTTTTGAAGTTAAAGCGCATTGCCGCTATAGAAATGATTTAAAACTGGTGAAAGGACCTCATTTGGATCTATTTTTACTTTTTTGGTGTTTTAGTTGGGCACCTTCACCTTGGGTTGCGCAGTGCCTCTATACTGAAGGAGAGGCAGTCCAAATGCCCGACGGACGCTGTTTTAGGGCACGCGGATCGCCGTCGTTGAAGACAGTAGCAGCAGAACCTGGATGTCCGGAACATGACAAATTCTATGTATGTGTCGCTCTTTTATATGCTACTCGTAAATTCCTTTTACACTACATTAACTGTGAACACCAACCATATTCTTGCACAAGTCTCTGTTTTCTGTAGTTTTAATGAAATTAGAGGGATTCCAGATGTTTTGCGGACGACCGTGCACCCTTATCAATGGAATGTGCATATTCGAAGGGGCTCTAATAGTGGCCCAGTTTTGGATGCTCGTATTGACAACTGACTGGCAACATATTGTCACCTTAGTTCTGTTAATGTTTGCCAACTATCTGCTGTTGGCCAAGTTGTTCAAAGATAAGGTGAGACATGCTAAAGATGCATTTTTTTCGATTGGTACTGTTGCATACATTAAGCACTGTAATTCTGGACAGAATGCATTTCCATTTCGAAACCATTGATCTCAGGTCATTCTTGGTCGTATCTATGAGCCATCACCGGAAGACTTGGCGCTAATCCAACAAATCCAACAAGAGAATCGTATGGCTCACTAATTTTTTTTATTGGAGCGCATGTTAAAGCACACCCGTTATCAAGTAAATAAGTTCAAATAACTCGGAGTCATTCACTTATTTTTGGATTTTTTCTTTCTGTACATAATCTTGCCGAAACGTTGTTAATCTTTTCGATATTGGTTGGGCATTGTGTCTGTAAATAAACCTCATGATATGATCAATGTGTTTTGTGGATTAATGCTTTCTCCATTTTATGCTTCTCTTTCAATTGAATTTCAAAATCTAAACTGTTGAATTTCTTGGAACCATCCATTGCTCAGGCGTACTCGACTCGGAAATAAAATAGCAAGCAGAGGCTGATTATAAAAGCTGACGTCTTTTCGTTCGTTGATCGATCAATGGAAGGGGCACCACCTTTTTCATGGATAGCACATCCCGTAAAAGTTCAGCTTGTGAATGGTGGACGTGAACGATCTGTGGAAGGCAATTTGTACACGGTAGACCCTGTAACTGGAAGCATAGTGGTACTGCAGTTTCATAATGAAAGTGAGTTCTCAGTTGATTTTCGAGGAACTGGGGAGGAAAAATGAACGTATAAACTACATGACGCTACAGTTTTGCCAATAAATCTAATATACAAACATAATTGAAGTCTCATTGTTCCTCATGCTTTCTATTTTGGATTTTCGACACTTGATGTTCAAGTATCCCAAATGATAGTACCAATAAATCGTCGTCGTCAGAGGTTCACGAATTGAAGGACTGAACTGTTGACAGGAACAATTTTCTTAGTGCTTCAATGCAATCAGAAACTTGAGGACTCCTGCAGATCTTCTTTTCTAGTCAACCTTGTAACTGTGTCAAAAGCGTCCCACTACATAAACTGTTTATCGCTTTTTGAAGCCAATAAACAGACGGCAAAAAGTTTGATATAAAAGATAGTGGAGACGAATGTTCGAGTTCAGATAGAGAGTAGTCATTTATTTTTTAGTGAGAAAACTTTAAAATTTCTGTTTTAATTTGTCAGAAAGGATTTTGCAGAGCCCTGGCAGCTTTCTTGGATTCCGCGCGAAGGGTACACATCTGTTCAATTGTTGGAAGAATCATCGCCGTACTGTCAGCAGCACAGTGTTGAGCTCTCGGACATGATGGCCCACATGTTTGGGATGAGGAAAGTAGACGATTTTGATGTCGACGAGCTCAAACAAAGGTTTGACAATACCTCAACAGTCTAATTCGAATCCATTTCAGGCTCAGTCATTAGTTAGAGATTTATAGTACTCATTTAGGTTTGATCGAAACCCTTTATTATATCGTATTGAAAATATTAGAGCTGGTAGAATAGATGAATGCATAATTTGTTGGAAGAAAAACTGGGATTTAGTCGCGAACGTCTTCTGTCTTGGCTGAGAACCAATCACGTCGACGTAAAGGAGTGCGACGACAACTCGTTGTTGATTTTTGGAGCCGCTCGCATTCATCCTCCGTATACTGAAGACCACTGCACCTGTGACAATGCTATTGTGTTGAAAAGATTACGTGCTTTAGTTGGAAAAGTCCCTCAGTAACTTCTTTCGTCCCCGCCATATGTGTATATGTACAACTGTATCTTCATATATTTTCACATGTGTATAGCTTCATTCTGCCTTATTTTTCAAAACAGAGACGCATCTACTCTGTAGGCTCGGTAAGAAATGAAATTAGTTTGAGGTAGAGATTGGCTCGCATTGAGTGCAAAACTCATTGTATTCGAGGTCCGCTTCAAACTGTCCTATTTTTGCAATGTCCAGTCTACCGTATCCACACTGCACTCATCAGTTCTACGAGGGTTCTAGAAGAGTGATAGTCTTTTTTTTGAAAATGGCAAAAACCTTTAAAAGATTTCGCAACATCCTCTCCGACTATTTCCACTTAATTCATTACTTTGTGAGCTAAAAACTATCCAATACGAAAATCCGTTTCTTTTTCACCTTACCCGACCAATTTGACAGCTTAACTGTCTTCTGCTCTACAGTATGCTGGGCATATAACTGATGATTTCGTGAAATATGAATAAAAACGATTTATGAGAAGTGTTCACACCATACTTAATTGTTTACTGCAAGATTTCTCTTACTTCTGAGCCCAGTGCTGACTTAGATACGTGCAGCGATTAAATAAGTCTCTGAAGAACGAAGTGTCACACGTGTAATTGGTTGGGCACTGGTTGGGCCAAGTACTCCTCTTAATGTCCATCGATTTTTCAAAAGTGGACGATTTTTTGAAATTTACGCGAAAAGAACGTCTTACTCACTGTTAGTGACTTCACTGCACCAGCGACAAGTAACAGCACAACGAACGTCAACATCTAAATGTTTTTTATATGGTTCAGATTCAAACCATATTTTCTTTTTTCAATTTTTGGTATTGATTTTTGTGAAAAGTTATCATCCAGATATAGCGGAACTCAAGAAGCGAATGTGAAATAATGAGGACTTAATGATATTTTGTCACATATTGTGAACTTTTTCCTGTAGTAAATTGAATTGAGAGAAGGCTACATACAGAAGATTCTAAAAAAAATTTCCGAACATATTCACAAGGAAACTATGGTAAAGCCAGCATTTATAATTCTCGTAAGTGTTGAGTTTCGAGGAGGTCGTGAAGAGGAATGAACGAGTAGTTTTAAACGTTTGGCTTAACGCACTGGTTTTTTATTTATGGTTTTATCAAATAAATTCCCTGATATGCAAACAGATTATTATCTAGCAAAGATAATAACGGAATGATCGAATCTGGGTAGGCACCTCATCGATGAATTTTTTCATCTAACGTCGAAGTTGATCCCTTCTGCCGGTGGAGTGGAAGAGTGGATATTTGTGTCAGTTTTCACGCAGAGCCGATTCTATTTCTTTTCTACTACCTTACTCATTATTTCAAACGATTAGGCATCCTGAATACTGAATGCCTAACTGAATACTGCTCGTCGAGTCGGTTCTGTCAGCGTTGTTCGTTGTTTTCCATATGCAAGCCTACTGACATTCCAAATTTCTCTCCGCAGAAGGATCCGTAGGTATTCGACATCACTATTATGATTTCGAGATTGTCCGTTTGTTGGATCTGATTCGGTTGATCGATGAAGGTTTTAAAAGCTTGTTTGGGAAGTTAAAGTGAATAAAGGATGAAGTGTCTGGCGTTAATCAATTCGCTTGGGGCCCGCCACCACGTTCACTTCAGTTCAGAATCGTTTTGAGGTTTACGAACGTTTAACTGGCCCAAACAATGACTTGAGGTGGCTAGCCGATGTGCCAAGTCAGTTTTTTATCGGGATGAAATGCTTGGTGAGCATTAGGGCGGATTCAAACCTCCGATCGATCATGTAGGAAGCGGAACCTCTAACCGTTTCACTGCACATGCCCTCATAATATGACAAATGTGCTTAGTGTGATCCTAGTGAATTGAATTCTAGAACCTTCTGAACTGTTAAATTACTTAGAACCATCTCTTCCACAAGTGTGCTGGACTCAGAAATAAATTAGCGAACAGAAGCTGATTAAACTCTGAGGTATAGTCGTTCGCTGATATATCAGTGGAAGGGGCACCACCTTTTTCGTGTATAACACATCCCCAGGGCTGGTGCAGTGTAGCGGTTAGAGGTTCCGCTTCCTGCACGATTAATTGGAGGTTCGAGTCCGCCCTAGTGCCCACCAAGCCTTTTATCCCTCCGGGGTCGATAAATTGGTACCAGACTTGTCTGGGAGGATAAAAACACTGACTTGACACATCGCCTAGCCACCGCAAGTGATTGTATGGGCCAGTTACACGTTCATAAACCTCAAAACGATTCTAAATTGAAGTGAACGTGGGGACGCAACCCAAGCGGATTGATTAACGCCGAAAACTTTAAAAGTTTATTATTTATCCTTTAATATATCCCTCAAAAGTTTATCTTGTGAATGGTGGACATGAAGCATCTGTGGAAGAAAATTTGTACAAGACAGACCCTGCAGGTAGAAACATGGTACGGTTTCACAATGAAAGTGAGTTCTCAGTTGGTTCCCAGGGAACTGAAGAGGACAACGGAAAACAGAGCATAAATCCTCCGCATACTGAGAACCACAGTACCTGTGACAATGCTACTGTAACAATGCATTGAAAAGATTACGTGCTTTAGTTGGAAAAGTGTCTCAGTAATTTCTTTCGTCTCTGCCTTATGTGTCCAGTCTATAGTATTCACACCACAGACATCAGTTCTACGAGGTCTGTAGAAGCATAATACCTTTTTGTTAAGAAAGGCGACTATCTTTTAAAGATTTCACGGCTCTCTAACTATACCACCATTACCACTCAACTCATTGTTTTGAGAGCTGTCTACAATCCAGGAAGGAATTCCGTTCTTTCCCCTTATCTGCCCAATTTGATAGCTTAACTGTCTTCTGCTCTACAGTATGCTGGGCATATAACTGATGATTACGTGAAATATGAATAAAACCGACATACGAGAAGTCCTCACACCATACTTGCTTGACTGTTTGCAACAAAATTTTTCTTGCTTATGAGCCTAATGCGATACGTGGATACGTGCGGCAATAAAGGCAATGAAGGAAGAACGAAGTGTCACACGTGTAGTTCCGATCCGTATAGTTAATCATTGTGGCGTGAGTGGCGTGCACAAAAGTGTTCGGAGCTGCTTTTTCTCCTTGTTTCTTCTTGGTGGTTTCTTTGTCTAAATCCTCGCTTAATTGTGCACGGTTAGTCCTGAGAAGAACTTCGTTTTTGTTATTTTTATTTCGTTTGTTTCACTGCCAAGAGAGTCTTCTGCGATTTAAGCTTCCAAGAATTGAATCTCTACTTTTTTTCCTTTAATTCACATGAATAAGACTTCTTCATAGTCGTGTTTGTAGCGGAATCTGTGTTCATACACAATAACGCGGAAGGTACTGTGAAGATATCAAAATCAAACTATTTAAACAGAAGAGACCTCCCGACAGAATTATAATAAATTTGAAGAAAATTTGTGTTTGTAAAATTGTATCCGTCTATAATATAACATGTCATCCACAACCTAAAATTTACGAAACCCGTCCAATATCTGAACGGATTTTCCCATTTCTAGGTCTGGGAGATAATTTGAATTGTGCAATTATGCATTAATTTGAATTATTTGTTATTATAATTACACGAAAAGAGAAGGAAAAGCTATAAGAAGAAAAAAAACCTATCAATACTGTTACTAACTCGTTGGGTTTTCGTTTTTTTTCGGTTTTTAGTCCTTATAGGGTTCTGGACATTTCGTGCACACTTGAAAATTTGTGCTCCGTGGCTTCTACACAATTTGTCCTTTAGTCAGTTTTGAACAATGTTTTTCTGTAAGCTATAGCTTTAGGAAGACATCTGACAGCTGAGATGTTTTTGAACGTTGTTTGTTTTATGATAGATAACATCCTTTTCCTTCAATGGAATGCGACATATCGACATATCAGTTGTTTCTAAGGGAACACACAATATTTGTCTTATTTACAGCACCACATTTCATGAGATGAGTGAAATATTAGTGACAACTGTTTGGAAAGGCGGGCTATTTTTTTGAAATTCCCTGAATAATAAGCTTTTGAAACAGAGCTGTAAATAATAATAGTTCCGAAATTTTAATACGGAGGAAATTCTTGCAGAGATTTTGCATGATATACCATCTCACTTATCGAACACTCATCATTTTATGGAAAATGGAGAATAGAAAACTGCACCAGGTGCAGTGTAGCGGTTAGAGGTTCCGTTGCCTGCACGATCGATCGGAAGTTCGAATCCGCCCCAGTGCTCACCAAGCCTTTCATCCCATCGGGGTCGATAAATTGGTACCAGACTTGTCTGGGAGGATAAAAACACTGACTTGACAAATCGTCTAGCCACCGCAAGTGATTGTATGGGCCAGTTACACGTTCGTAAACCTCAAACGATTCTGAATTGAAGTGAACGTGCGGGCGCATCCCAAGCGGATTGATTAATGCCAGAAACCTTATCCTTTATCCTTTATCCACTAGGGCATTGCGACCGCAAAGAGATACGTGAACAATTACAAGGTGGCGAAGACTTTATTTGAAATTGAGGGGAAAAGACTAGTTATTGTTTCGCACTCTCATAAGTCCTGTCACGACTGATGTTTCGATTCCACAGTGGTTAACTCCACGAAGGAAACGCACATATCCTAAATTTTACTAATTTACGAGTTTTAATTGCTGAATTTTAACAAACCGCAGCACATACCTTCGTCTCCCCAGTCAATGTTCCAAGAATTAGCAATCAACCAATATTTTAGACCATTATGCACTCCCCAACCAATAATTTTGACCGAATGAATGCCTTTCGGCTGAACTCCATTGCTCTGAAATTATGAAGGCTCGATCGAAGTTGCATTTGAAGTTATATAGTATTTTAGTTTTATTTTAAATTTTAGACCAATTAAAAAAGTTTTCTTACAACTTTATGTTATGTTAAAGACCAAACCACATATACTCCTTCCTTGTAGTGCTCGAAGTCACCATACACGCTGAATGATCCCACTACAGGTCCATTTGTGAAAATTTCTTGCATGATTTGTGTCTCAGTGTTAGGTATGTGGTAAGTAGCCTTCCCTAGAATTGATATATTTGTGATATTGTCACATATTTATTTATTTATTTACTTTCCTTGCAGCCACGTAATTAAATGTGGTTGTTATCTCTAGGTGGTGGCTCTGCTCGAACTAAACGCTATGATGAGTCTGACTATAGGCCTTAGTAGCGTGCGAGGTACATTACTTACACTGTTATACGGCCCATGTCCCCCAAGCATTGCAAAAAAAAGTGCTGTCCTCTAGTGCAGAGCCTATACTCTCATAGTTCAAAATCCTGGGGAGAAATTGAGTCTTTGAAAAAGAAATATTCATTTCATAACGCTGAACTGCGAGTCGTTATTGGGTTGGGGTTTAGTTCGAGTAGGACAACCCGCTCTGTCCAGACAGCTGCGATATCTGCACGCACCGTTTGCTGCATTGCAGGAAATATCGGAGGACGAGGAACCTCCGACAGGAATCAAGGTGAACGAACAACCAACTGAACTTGTGGAGGAGTTCTTTTATGTGGGCTGCATATTGAAAAATGAGGACAGCTTCGAAAGAGGTATGCAGGAAAGATGCGCTGAGTCCAGTTCTGCATTCAACACTTCAACGAAAATCCTATTTTTGACCTCCTTGCCAACGAAGTAAGCTTCGAGTCTACCTATCTGCAATTCGCTCCATCAAGATGTAAGGATCGGAACGATATGCAGCACCGTCGATGGTGGTGGAGAACTTTGACTTCCTAAAAAATGAGGGGGGGGGACGGAATATGCTTGAACTGGTGCTTGGCTACGTTTGGCCGGTGGGATCCCATAATGAAAAACTTTATTTAGAAGTGAATATGGTGCTACAGCAGATAACTTGAGGAAAACATCAAGATCTTGCTTAGCCCTCTAAAGTAGTCGCAGAAAACCGTCTTTGCATCTATGATCACATTATAATGAGTCGTTTCACTTGAAGAGCACTTGAACCAATCGCCGCGTCAAGTATTTTTGAGGATGCTCCCGGACCTAAACTGGAAAACGCCACCTAGACGTTCTGGAAAGTTCTGGACGTAGTGGTGAAGGAAGGAACAGCCTGCTGATGCCACGTTTTCTCAAATATCAAATATATTTGTGGGAAACATGGTATCAGTAAGCTGGTTCAAGTGAGACGTAACGCTTCGCAGAAGAGGGTCACCAACATATGGAGAGATCCTATGCGAGTTTTGCCGCAGGATCAAACAGGTTGGGCTCAAATATATTTGATGGCGAGGCACCTCGGTGACGTTGCGGATAAGCCGAGTTCAGCCACAACAACATCCGTCCGGCGTCTAAGTCGATCAACTAAATCATGGATTTTCCGAAATATTCATCAACATACCACATGCTGTTTTGAAGAATGTCACGAGTTTGGTGCATTCAAGTAAATTAAAGAAAAAAATGAATACTGTCAGTAAAGCATGAGGTATGTCTTTCATCGTTATAAAGAATCCTCTCCTGTGTTCTGAGATTTGAGCTCTTTCCTTTTCATCATTTTCCAAATAACAGAAATCGGGACGAATATGGTGGTTAGGAAGGTTTTGTTGATCTACGTAGGCGGAGATAGCTTTATATTTTCTTTTTACCTTTTTTTTTTGTTTGGTTGACGACTTATTTGTTACTCGAACACGTTTCTAGTGTCCGGATAGCTTCTTCAACTCACCGTAAATTTTATCGTCTTCGTAGATCACATTATACTTCAGTTGACACATTCTCCGACATTTTGGAGTGGGCCATTTCCCCTCTGGACAAGGTCCGAAATTGTTCTGGTTTCGGTGCTGACCACATGGATAGAAGGCGTATGGTTTGCACACGTTCTTTGAAAAAAAATCGTTGTGAGGTCACAGGGTTCAGTCGTTTCGTGTTCGTTGAGATTGATAGGTTTGTAAAGAGATTGCTACAAACCTACTGGCTCTCTGTAGGGTCCTCCAGTGCATACACCTTCCGTTTGCGCGAAAACGAACGCCGAAAACGCACTACCTCCATAACATCTAGATAGAAAAAAGTTTTCATATGGAATAAAAATTCAGTTCAAAGTGTTTATTACCCCCGTCCACAGTTCTTGCAACATGATAGAATATCCGTTGCAGAAACCCATGACTAAAATTTGGATTATAAATAACAGTTCTGCTGAACGTCCTGAAAATCTGCAGAAATACGTCTGAAATATTAGGAACCTGTATTGTGCCGTTCGACTGTATGCATAAACGATCTGACATTACCGACGCCGATGATACTGCCCAACATGATCCTGAAAAAATTCGCGAACTGTGTTTTAATATTTACTGCCTAGGTATCCATTTTAAATTTGAGTAGATCGAGTAAGGAGGAATTGCGTGTAAGAAATGGCATTCAGTGGTGACAACGTCTCTAAAAATCCGGAAAAATCATCATGGTGGGTTCAAGACCCGAGCAGATTTCCATGTACGTAGATGACTTCACATAAATATCGCCGACAAGCATAAGGTGAGGAATCTAACGATCATGCGAAATTCGAGATTGAGATCTCGGAATTTTTATATACCGATCCTAACAATACTTAAGAAAAATCCCTTAATTTAATGCTGATAACTGAAAGACAAAACTAGCGACAAAATTGCTGCGAAAAAAAAAGCACAAAACACAAAAAGAAAACAAAACAAAAGGTTTGCTTTCATATTCGTGCGTGCTAACGTGTGTACTTATTTTGAGACGTTCGACCGCGACGCATCCCTCCCGCTAGCATGCGTTCTGTGCGAGGAGTTGCCGTGTGGTCACTCAGATCATTAGTATCTCTGCCTGGTCAACATGATTTATCAACGTACCACAATTGGACTGATCGCGAATTGTCCTTATTGATCTGCAGTTTGGCCATTTCTCCCTTGCGTCGAAGCTGAAATTCGAAGGATGCAATAATTCTCCTAATTCTATCGCACGTCTGCGCAAAATTTTTAGTTTTCATCGCATTTACGTTTCTGGGAGTTCGATGTTTAAATCTACGTCCTTCACCACATAATTTTGGTTCGGTTTCGTCACAAACTCGGAACTCATCACAGTTTTGGCATACTGTTCAGCCAGTGGTGAATATTCAGCCTGCAAAACTTTTTTAAATTTTGAATTTTTTAGGAAGAATACAGATGATCTCCTATGCTTTACACAACAGAAGATTTGGTACTTCATCCATACCCTGTAGAAGGATTGATGCTGATTAATGTAGTCAACGTAGGCCTGTCCTGTCAGTTTTGTGGCATATTCCGGCACTGCTTTGGCGAGATACTCCTCTTAATGTTCACCGATTATTCAAAAGTGGACGATTTTTTGAAATTTACGCGATAAGAACGTCTTACCCACTGTTAGTGACTTCACTGCACCAGCGACAACTAACAGCACAACGAACGTCAACATCTAAATATTTTGTGTATGGTTCACATTCAAATTATATCTTCTTTTTTTCTATTTTAGGTATTGATTATAGTTAAAAGGATATCGTCCAGAAATAGCGGAGCTCTAGAAGCAGAAGCAAAATAATAAAGAATTAACGATTTTTTGTCACAAATTGTGAACTTTTTTAAGTAGCAAATTGAATTGAGTGAGGACTACATGCAAAAGATTCAGGAAAAATTCTGAACGTACTCGTAAAGAAAGGTATGTAAGGCTAGCACTTACACTTCTCTTTAATGTTGGGTTCTGAAGGGGTTGTGAAGAAAAATGAACGAATAGGTTTCCACTTGTTTTATAGCGCACTGATTTTTCATTTGTGGTGGTTTTATCAAGAAAATTCTCTGATGTGCAAACAGATTATTATCTAGCAAAGATAATAACAGAATGATCGAATCTGGATAGGCACCTCATCGATGACTTTTTTCCCGCCAAAGTCGTCGGTGTTTATTCTCCCTCACTGGTGAGGTGGACAAATGGATATCTGAGGGGACGCAGCGTCGGTTGATAACACTGATGTTTATCGATTTTGATCCAGCAGGGCGCCAAAGATGGGCAATAATCACCGGAGCAGCAAGGAAGTCGTTCTTTCCTCTAATATATACAGCTGCAACTTCGATTGTACCAGGAATGACTTGCTGTCTTGTTTGGATTCCTTGTCCCTTTTTGTCATCATTTACCAGGTGGATTTACGTGGCATGTCAGTCTTCACACAAAAATTGATTCTATTTCTACCATTCTACTCATTATTTCGAATGATTTCGCGTTTTGAATGGCTATCCGTTGTCTCCGTTCAGCTAGCGTTGCTGCGGTTGCTCTCCATGCGCGAGACGACTGGAATTCCAAATTTCTCTCCGCAGACGGCTCCTTAAAGGCATCACCCCACGAATCTGAGGTGGTACGGATTTTAGGTGGAGTATTCGTATACGGGATGGGAGACTACGGAGAAGGGGGTGATTCCGTTCATTTCTTCCTAATTGCCGTAAAAAACGGCCCGGAAGATACGGCTTCAGGCGTACTGGCGCACTATTTTCTGCAAGGAGTTCGACTGGAGCGCGCCAGCCTTGTGCGGCGCCGCATCTTCCGGGCCGTCTTTTACGCCAATTAGGAAGAAATGGACGGAATCACCCTCCTCTCCATAGTCTCCCATCCCGCATACGAATACTCCACCTGAAATCTGCACCACCTCAGATTCGTGGGGTGATGCCTTTAAATGATCGGCACCACTACTGAGCATAAAGGATAAGGTGACTGGCCTTTATCAGTCCGCCTGCATTGCGCTACTATGTCCTCTTTAATTCAGGATTGATTGAGGTTTAGGAACGTATAACCGGGTGATTTTGATCCAGCAGGGTGCTAAAAATGGGCGATAACCACAGCAGCAAGAAAGTCGTTCTGTCCTCTGATATATACTACTGCATTGCTTGAGTAAATAAACCTCACAACATCACCAGTATGATTAGTGTGATCCTACTGGATTGAACTTCAAAAACATCCGAACTGTTGAATTTGAACTTGAAACCATCTATTGCTCAGGAGTTGCAGAAATTGTTCCAGAAATAAAATAGCAAACAGAAGCCGATTGTGAACGCTGACGTCTTGTAGTTCGCTGATCCGTCAGTAAAAGGGCTATACTTATATTGTTTATCGATTTTTGAAGCTTGGATAAATGGACGGCAAGCAGTTTGATATAAAACATAATGGAGACGACTTTTGAAGATCAGATAGAGAGTAACCATTTATTTTTTTAGTGGGAAAACTGTAACAGTTCCGTTATAAGTTGTCAGAAAGAATTTTGCGAAGTCTATGCAGCTTGCTTGGATTCCTCGCCAAGGCTGCATATCTGTTCAAATTCAAAGTTCAAAGTTCTATGAGTTCATTGCTTTAGCATTGTTTTAGAAGAGTAATACACTTTTTTTTGAACAAGGTTAAATTCATTTGAAGATTTTCTAACATGCTCTGTGATTCTCCCGCTATTACCACTCAACTAAGCTCAACATATCTCAGACATCATAAATGGTTCTACATATCTCACGTACATAGAAATTGTGTTCCATGGCTCTCACAGGATTTCTGTTTTGGTAATTTTTGAGCAGTTTTTTTTTACAAGGCTGTAGGAAGACTTCTGTCATTTGAGATGTTTTTGCACATTATTTGTTTTGTGATAGATAACATCCTTCTCTTTTAATGGAATGCGAAGTGTCAACAATATAGCAGTTGTCGTTAACGTGCCAGAGCCATGAATGTATTGGTCGTTTTTACAGCACCACATTTTAGGAGATAGTTAAAGTATTATCGTACTGAAAAAAAGACCGGTTATTTCCTGTGGTTTCCGGAAGAATAAAGTACTGAAATAGAGTTGTGAGTAATAATACTTACGAAATTTTAATAGTAAGGGAATTTTAGGTGAGATTTTGCATGATATTCCATCATACTTATCGAACACTCATCATTCTATGCACAAGTGAGAATAGGAAACTGTTATGTAGAAATAAGAGAACTGCAATGAGATAATGTCGAGATTTATAGTACAAATAACACCTACTTTGAATCGCAAGACTTTCACATTGAGGGGAAATTAACAGGCAAGAAAAAGAGTGCAGTGTTAAAGGCAGCATACCACGAATCTGGGGTGGTACGGATTTCAGGTGGAGTATTTGTATACGGCATAGTACATTATGGAGAGGGGAGTGATTCCGTCCACCTCTTCCTAATTCCCATAAAAAACGGGCAGGAAGGCTACGGCTTCAGGCGTTCTGGCGCACCATTTTCTACAGGGAGTTCGACTGGAGCGCGCCAGCCTTGTGCGGTGCCGCATCTTCCGGGCCGTTTTTTACGGCAATTAGGAAGAAATGGACGGAATCACCTCCCTCTTCGTAGTCTCCCATCCCGTATACGAATACTCCACCTGAAATCTGCACCACCTCAGATTCGTGGGGTGATGCCTTTAAAGATAGGCATCAGATCATGTAGTATGATTTATGGCCACAAATTCGGTGTCAGTGTTTTCAAGTTCGCTACTTATGGTTACACATATGGGCCATGGATTAGAAATCTGATTTCTATCTGTTTTCAGTGACTCTGCCTATACTAAATGTAATCACGTTTGCTAGAGGAACCATTGTGAATGATTGAGATACGTGAACAGTTGATTAGTGGCAAAGATTTTATTTGAAATCGTTAGGAAAAGACTAATTATTGTTTTACACTTTCATAGTTCCTGTCACCACCCTTGATTCAATTCCACAGTGGTTATCTCCACGAAGGAACCGGACATAGCCTAAATTCGGGGTTTGTTTTTTAAATTGAGTTTTAGTTACAGAATGTTAACCATTGGAAAGGGGACAGTTGCACATACCTTCGTCTCCCCAGTCATTGTTCCAGGAATTAGCAATCAACCAATATTTTAGTCCATCCTGCACACCCCAACCAATAATTTTGACTGCATGAGCCCCATTCGGCTGAATTCCATTACTCTAAAATTATGACTGTTCGATCTATTTTGAATTTTATAGCACTGTAGCATTTTACTAAGTTTTAAAATGACGGGTAGGAAGGAATAACAAAAACAAATCTGCATTTCATACAGATTTCCTATAGCTTTCTAGGATTTGAACAGGAGGTAACAAAAATGTTTTCTTATAAATTTTGTTTTGTTACAAATACAAACCACATATACTCCATTCTTATAAATTGCGAAGTCAGCAAACACGCTGAATATTCCCACAACAGGTCCATTTGTGAAGATTTCTTGCATGATTCGTGTCTCATTGTTAGGGAGACTGTATGCATCATTCCCTAGAATTGGTAACTCGAAGAGAAAATTCAGATCTGTGCTTTGGAGAGCGCTTATATATACACATTATATATATATATATATATATATATAAACGTCTTATATAAACGTCTTATGAACTACCGCGCATTTAAGGGTGCTTCTTGCCTGCTAGTGGTGGCCCCGCTCCAACTAAAGTCATGCGTCTGAGTATACGCTCTGGAGGCGTGTGTGAGCTACATAGTTTACACTGTTATACGGCTCATGTTCCGCAAGCATTGCAAAAAAAAAGTGCTGTTCTCCAGTACAGAGACTACACTCTCATATGTCAAACTCCTGAGATGAACACGAAGTTTTTGGCAACAAACATCCTTTCATACGCTGAACTGCAAGATGCTGTCAGGTAAACTCTGACAACCGGCTCCGTACGTCAGAGGACGAGAGATCTCCGTGAGGAATTAAGGCGAACGTACAACCAATTCAACTTTTGGAGGAGTTCTGTTATTTGGGCTGTATTCAGCAAAGATTCGCCTAAGCTATTTCAGCATTTAACTCATTGATGAAGCGGTGGTCGAGCACCATCGCCAACGAAATTATGATGCGAGTCCACCTATCTGCAATTCGTTCCATCAAGATGTAAGGATCGGAAGCATACGAAACACAGTCTTCGGTGATTGAAAAGTACGACTTTGTTTTTGAAATTAAGTTTTTGATATGAAAAATCCATTTCATGATGCTGAACTGCGATTCACTATTGCGTTGGCGTTTAGTTCGAGTAAGACAACCCGCTCCCTCCAAACTGCTACCATATCTGCAGACGCCACTTGCTACATAGCAGGAACTATCAAAGGATGAAGGACCTCCAACAGGAATCAAGCTGAACGAAGAATCAACTGAACTTGCGGAAGAATTCTTTTATGTGGGCTGCATGTTAAAAAATGACGGCAGTTGCGAGAGAGGTATTCAGTAAAGATGCGCTGAGTCCAGTTCTGCATTCGACGCTTCAACGAAAATCCTATTTTTGACTCTCCTTCCCAACGAAGTAAGCTACGAGACTACGGATCTCTTATTCCCTAAGGGGAGGGGATAGAGTATGCTTAGTCTGATGTTTGGCTACGTTTGGCCGGTGATGTCACGTAATGAAGAACTGTATTTAGAAGTGTTGTATCGGCGGATAGCGCCAGGAAAACACCAACATCTTGTCAAGTTTCTAAAGTGATCACAAAAACCCGTCTTTGCTACTACGGTCAGATATTGAGGAGAACATCAGGTCGTTGTGTCTCGATACTCTTGAGGATGCCGCCAGAGCTAAACTTTAAAGGGCCATCTAGACGTAGAAGAAAGTTTAAACGAAGTTTTGGAGGAAGATCTTCCTGAAGGAACTTGGCAGAGGCAGGAAGTTCATGTGAGGCTCAATGATTCCTAGATTATGAAATAGAGAAAGATGGAGGGATCCTATGCGAGTTTCACTGAAGAGTCGAGCGGGGCTCACATGTGTTCAAAGACGTCTCACTTCGGAGAATATGCGGATAATTCCCATTAAGACACATCAACATGCTCTTGGCGTTTAAGTCATTCATGTAAGTCATGACGTTACCCAACTATTCGTCGATACACCATATCTTGTTCAGGAGAATGTCCAGTTTGGTGAAATAGTGGTGCATGTGAGTAAATTAAGTAAACCTTTCACCTTAAAGAAACCTAAACATAAACAAACATAAAGAAACCTCTCCTATGTTCTGAGATTAGAGCTTATTCTTGTTCATCCTTCTCCAAACAACAGAAGCCAGAATGTGCAGTTGTTGATCTACGTAGACAGTAATAGATTTACATTTATTTGTGCAGTTGACAACCTATGTGTCACTCGAACACGCTTCTAGTTCTGCTACAGCTTCTTTAACTCACCGTAAATTTTATCGTCTTTGTAGGCCACATTATATTTTAGTTGACACATTTTCCGACATTTTGGAGTGGGCCAAAGCTCTTTTGGACAAGGTCCGAAGTATTTCTGGTTTTGGTGGCGACCGCATGGATAGAAAGCGTATGGTTTGCACACGTTCTTTAGAAAAAAAAATTGTCGTAAGGTCACATTTAGTCTATGTTCGTTCAGCTCGATAATTTCGTGAACTTATAAACGTACTGGCTCTCTGAAAGGTCCTCCAGTGCATACACCATTGTCTATCGCGAAAAAGAACGCCGCAAACGGTCTACCTCCATCGCATCTACATAAAAAATTGTTCATATAGGATGGAGTTTTAGTCCAATGTTTTTATTACCCCATTCCACAATTCCAGCAACATGATAGAATATCCGTATCAGAAGCCCATGACTTAAAATATGGATTATAAATAACTGTTCTGCTGAACGTCCTGAAAATCTGCAGAAATACGTCTGAAATATTAGGAACCTGTATTGTGCCGTTCGACTGTATGCATAAACGATCTGACATTACCGACGCCGCTGAGACTGCCCAACATGATCCTGAAAAAACTCGCGAACTGTGTTTAAATATTCAATACTACTCAGGCATGTGGAGCTGAGGTGATTAGTTCACATTATAGAGTTTAAAAACAGAAAAACAGTCTGAAACGGGGGGGGGGGGGGCACTATTAAGAAGAATCCATTCCTGAGTCGAACTTGAGATTGAGATTGGACACGTATCTAAACGCCAATCCCACCAATATTTAAGAAAAGTCAATTAAGCAGAATCCATTTCTGATCATCAGATCGCGTAAGGAGGAAGAGGTTACAGGTTTCGATTTACGCAGATAACTTCACATACATATCATCTACTCCAACGACAAGTATGGAGTAAGGAATCTAACAATCACGTTAAATTGAAGATTGAGATCGCACACGTATCTAAACGCCAATCGTAAGAATATTTAAGAAAAGTCCTTTAGTAAAATGCTAATGTTTGAGAGATAAAACTAGCGACGAAATAGCTGTGGAAATTTTGCTTTCATACTCGTTCGTACTGACGTGTGTACTTATTTTGACACGTGCGACAGCGTCGCGTCCACTGCAAGTCGAGTTCTTTCCCTCTCACTAGCATGTTTCCTGCGCGAGGAGTTGCCGTGTGGTCACTCAGATCATTAGTATCTCTGCCTGCTCAACATGATTTATCAACGTACCACAATTGGACTGATCGCGAATTGTCCTTATTGATGTGCAGTTTGGCCATTTTTCCCTTGCGTCGAAACTGAAATTCGAAGGATGCAATAATTCTCCCAATTCTATCGCACGTCTGCGCAAAATTTTTAGTTTTCATTGCATTTACGTTTCTGGAAGATTGATGTTTAGATCTACGTCCTTCACCACATAATTTTGGTTCGGCATCGTCATAAACTCAGATCTCATCACAGCTTTGGCATACTGTTCAACCAGCGGGGAATATTCAGCCTGCAGTAAGTCTTTAGTAACCTTTAAATGTGTTTTTTTTAAAGAAAAATACGAATCACAAATACTTCACAGAAGTCATCCGTACTATCATGTTTCACATAAGAAAAGCTTTGAACTCCATCCATACCTTGTAGAATGATTGATGCTGATTAACGTAGTCAACGTAGGCTTGTCCTGTCAGTTTTGTGGCATATTCCGGCACTGGTCGGGCCAAGTACTCCTCTTAATGTTCACCGATTTTCCAAAAGTCGACAATTTTTTGAAAGTTTTTATGAAAAGAATGTCTTACCTACTGTTAGTGACTTCACTGTAGAAGCGATAAGCAATAGGGTAATGATGGTTATCATCTAAATGTTCTATGTGTGTTTCACATTCAAAATAAATCATCTTTTTTCGATTTTTGGCATTGATTTTTTTGAAAGGATATCGCCTAGAAATAGCGAATCTCAAGAGGAACATTCGGAATAATAAGGACTTTCGATATCTTCTCACATACTGTGAACTTTTTTCCGTGGTAAATTGAATTCAGAGAATGCTATATGCAAATGATTCAGGAAAAATTCGCAACATATACATACAATACATTTAAAAAAATGGTGTGATAAAACTAGCACTTACGCTTCTCTTGAATGTTAGGTTTTGGAGGGAAAGTGAAGAGAAATGAACGAGTAGTTTTGCACGTGTTTACAGCGCTGAGATTGTTTAATTGTGGTTTTATCAAAGAAATTCTCTGACGTGCAAAAAGATTATTATCTAGCAGAGACAATAGTGGAATGAACCAGTCTGGGTAGCTGCCTTATCAATGAACTTTTTTCCAATTAAACTCGGAATTCATCCGCCCTTATTGGTGGGGTGGAAGAGTGAAAATGAGAGGGATGCAACCTTGGTCGACAACATTGTTGTTTTCTATTTTGATCCAGTGTGATGACGAAGAAAGTAAACGATCTCAGTAGCAATGGTGTCGTGTGAGTCTGTGAACCAATTCTGCTTCTTTTCTACTCCTTTACCCATCATTTCAAACGATTGAGCATCCTGAAGACCTTAGCTGAATACTGCCCGTCCGTTCTTCTAGCACTGCTGCCGTTGCTCTACAAAGGCAAGCCGACTGAGATTCCAAATTTCTCTCCGAAGAGTGCTCCTCTGATGTTCAGCATCACTATTATAAATTCGAGATTGCCCGTTTGTTGGATATGATTCGGTTCATCGATGAAGTTTTTAATATTCGTTTGCTTGCTTAGGAAGTTAGGTTGCATGTATCTTTGACTTTCTTGGTTTGAACAGAGTGACTAGGCTGAAAAGTTAACCGAAAAAAGTACCATTAACAATCTTGCTTCTGTGCTCCTTCTAAAGCAGTAGAAATGAATTCCTAGGCAAACATTCATGCTAAATCAAGCTTTTGCACTTCTATCAGCTTGATTAGTTCGTGCCAATCATTTATTAATTTGTCTTAATATCTATTTCTATCCAAGTATCTCCCTTACTAGAAGGATCACAGCTGGTCAGTCGCGAAGCTACGTGGCGCGTTCCCGGGTGGCGGATAGGGGGCTAATCGCGAACCAAATTCGACCTTGCGCTTGCCCAGAGATGCGGTTGGATTCAGGGGATGGACTCCCTGTTTCTGCAGTGCCAGGATCGGCTCATAATGCTACCGTATCCCGCATGTCGTTCCGGCCAAAAGCCTACAATCCAGTGACTGGGAGGTGCAAGGGAGGCAGTTTGGAGTCAAAACAACAAAAAAGCTCCACATGTCCACTCCGGGAGAACGCAACGTTCTTCCAAAAACTCATAGGACTGGAGACTTGCAATCTGCTCATGGGTTTTAAAATTTTACGCAGGTCATAGTAATAGAAAAGGGTCTCCTGATTTTTGGGGAAAGCCTGATAAGGTAGAGTCAAGAAAGACGGCGTTGCAGGAGTCATCTATGTTACCAAAACGGAAAAGGACTAAGATGACGATCTGTACCCAAAACGCACGTACGCTTGCATCGGAAGCGACCACCGAAGATCTGATGATGCAAACCAAGAAGATTAAGTACGATGTCATCGGACTGACCGAGACGAGACGACGCCACCCTCTCAACGCCGTATATGAAAGTGGAGAAGAACTGTTCTTAGAAAAATGCAACATTAAAGTAGTTGGTTGAGTTGAAGTCCTCGTCAACACGAGTATGTCAAAGAACATCGACCTTTTCGAACAACTTACGACCCGAATCGCACGCCTGCTGGCGTCTTATGAGAACATGTGGTCCGACATTAGCTTAGACTATCTTCGTTGCTACATACAACAACAAACTACAAAAAAAGAAAAAGTCGAAGCTTTCTAGATGGACTTGGAGAAGATCTACCAAGAAGACCATGCCTTCTGCAAGGTCATAATTGGTGATTTCAACCCCAAAATTAGCCCGAGAAGAACACCTGAGGAACTTCACATCAAGACTCACGGCCTAATAAGGAATTAACAGGGGGAGAGGCTTTTCGAGCTCATCATGATGACTGAGACCATCCAACCATGGAACTCGCAATTCCGGAAGCCCTCCTCTCTACGTGGGACGTGGGAGTCACTCAGTGGAGGGTACCGTAACGAAATAGACAACATCGTTGTCAGCGAAAGGTTCTGCCTGATGGATATCGCTGTTGTGCCAATGTTCTTCACGAGATAGGACCACTGCCTCCTCCGAGGAAGATTTTTCTTCACAAGGAGAGAAGAGAAAACCGCCAAGTTCAGAGAGCGAATTCCCAGAACTAGCATTAATTGGGATCTCTTCGCTATGCTAGCTGGCTTTTGGGAAGATTCTGCAACGGATAACATCGACGAGGAATTCAAGCTCTTGTTGTCTGTCAGCAGAAGTTATTACATTGTCATTACATTGTCTCTTCTTTTTGATCTTTTCTGCAGTCATCTTATGTTTTGTTTCAATAAAATATTTATAATAACAATTGATATAAGTAGTAATTTTTATTGTGGATGATATTTGGCTGAAACCTGCAGTATTCAGTTTTCCTTACTCCACCGTTCAAAACCTGAATGGGAAGCAACGAGATTAGACATAGTAGGATTTTTGATGATGCTATAGGGGGCACTAAATACAGCTACTTTCCTATACAAGTTTGAGCTGTAATTTTTCTTTAAAAGATCGTATTTGAAGAAAAAGTTTTCCAAGTCTATCCAGGAATTCTATCTCTCATTAGATAGAAAAGTTAGTCTTTTTAAACGATAATTACGCAGCATTTGATATGTAGCTGACGTGTAACCAAGTCTCAGACAACTATGAAAAAGGTTTTTCTAAAATGTTAATTGCGACTGCCATTTTAAAATAGATAAACACAACACTGCAGAGGTATAAATTTCCTTTCACCATCAGTAACGATTTCCCACTTTGTATTTGCTAACACATAAAAAAACACTGACTTGATCATCGGCTGGCCCCCGCAAGTCATTGTAAAGGCCAATACGCGTTCCAAAACCTCAACGATTATGAATTCCAGTAAAACGTGTTGGCGCATCCCGAGTGGATTGATACGCCAGTGACTTTATCCTTTTTATTTGCTAACAGGCAACGTTCTGTTCTATTTTGGTAATCAGTGGAAAAAGACGAAGATAAGAGATATTCATCAGAAAACATGACTACGTGTTTGATTGCATGCCAGTCTATAACTTCAGAAAACGTACACTGAGACGTAGAAGCAAGGTCATACGTGGTGATTGGACACCACCCCCTCAAAATCAAACCACCTCCCCATTCTTCTTTCTCAACGTTGCTGCGACAGCTCTCTCTTGCTGCCAATTCATTATATAGAAAATTTCGTCTGTTCCAAAAAAGTAAAATCGAAAACTAGCCGAGGAACAAATGAGAAAATGTGAAAATGGGCAGCTGACAGAAGCGAAGAAATACCAAGTAGTAGAAGGAGCAAATTTGCTGAATTGTTGTTAAAATATTGGTATTAAAATACTTTTGCTTTTATCCTACTCTATTTTTATTCTGAAGTCCATTACCTCCAAATACTGATCAAAGGACACAATATTACGAAAAAAGAGAACGGTCAGGTGCATAGGTCGAGTTACAGAAGAATGACGAAAAAGACAGAAAAAAATTAACATTTTGTTTCGACAATATGACAATGGGTGACGTAGGTTTGAAACCCCGACTACAAAAGAGGTAGAGACGTGAAGCAACTTTTAAAAGAAAAGAAAGAGGTGCACTTAATAGGAATCTAGACCAAGGAAGCTCAGAATCTGTGCTCATTGTTAGGTATGGAAGATCGCCAATAGCTTTTTGATAAGAATACCAAGAAAAATGTTCAAGGTGATTTTTCAGAGAAAAGGGTTTCCTTACAAAACAATCATACCATTATTTTTACAATCTCCTTGTTTTTCTTTAAAAATTTAGATGGAAATGGTGTAATTGTTCTTATCATTTTCCCATGAAACATTTGAGAAAAGTAGAAGCCTCAAAAATCGTTCAATATAGTATCTGACGGAGGAAGTCTCAGCTACAAAATACTGGAAGATGATATGATTGGCACTAAGTTACTCCGAATTAATGAATTTCATTCAGAATCACACACTTCTCAAGGAGCGAGCAAGAATTGTAAAAAATTTTAGCAAGTTTTCCCATCTTAGAAAAACGCGACACTTTTTCGAAAAAATCACTCATATATCCGGATAGAGGGACTAAGAAAACTTTAACATACAAAATTTCTCTTTTCCGGACGGTCTGGTTCTCTCAAAAATTAGATTGGAAAAATCGAGGAAAAGTAGAAAAATTTTAACTTTGTTCCATCTGAATTCCAAAAAGACCAAAAAGTGAGAGGAAACAACGATATGGTTGTTTTGTAAAGCAGAGCTTCTTCTCTGAAAAACCACGTGAAATCTTTCTTTAGGTCCTCCTATCAATAAATTATTTACGATCTGTCAGATCTAACAATGTGCACAGAATCTAATGGGTCACTCAAATTCACATATCCCAATTCCAGACAAAATTTAATGCATGACCAATTTTTCTGTCAAGGAACGCACGAAGGACTGTGTCGACGACGAAGAGGAAAAAAAAACGCATTTTTCGAACTCACGTTCCTTATGTTACAGTTCTTCGTTGTGAAAAGCACGAGGCAACTATGCGACAGTAGTGAGGAGCCTGATACGAAGATTTTTCGCGGTATATCAGCAATGCGAGGAAAAACGTTAAAACAGGAAACAACGTTGCGATGTAGTTGTTTCTAACAACTACTGAAGCTAACAGTATTTGATGATTAGGTAATTTTCAAAATATTCATTTTCAAGAAATGAATTCCTGTGGTGATGAAAAATAGAACCGATCGTCATTAAAATCATCAGAATCGTTTCCCAAATAAGTGTTTTGTAGAAAAAAAATCCACAAAAGGGTAGGTGAACATTTCGGAAAAGTAAATAAAAGAGTTGAACTTTCAAATGTAATTCTTTTTAATATCTTACTGACCCTTAATCACTACTGATTCACAATGCATATACATAGGCCTACAATTTTTGATGGTACTTAAACCGTCGGCGATCGTTATTGCGATAGCCTTATCTATTAATTTTTTTTAGCGTTCCTTTTGAGGTCACAAGACATTCAACAATGTGCTTTGCGGCTTCTACATTGTTCTGCCCTGGATAGTATCCTGCATACTCACAGCTGGGAAAAATTCCACTTTATCTTGCTTATTCTTGATCCTCAGACAGCAAAAGAAAGCTTCAACAAAACTCTGGAGTACCAATTTTTAGGTTAAGAAACCCTGAAGAAAAAAGCTGTGTTGGGTTTTCTCCTTTGAAAATATACGGGCAACACCTTCATTCATTTACAATGCTGCTAATTCTTGCCTTAATTGTTACATCTTCAGCTAAATTAGACCTTAGTGGTAAGTCAGTTAGTGGTGTCCATACAACCCAACTACTCACCCTTATCCGCACCGATTGCAGCTGAACTTCCAATCGAGGAAGCAGAAAAACTCAGCGGCAAGGATCTTGTCGAATATTTGCGCAGACATCAGACGTTATTCCAAGTATGTACCATTCCTGTTTTGATCTATGTCTATTTTTTAAAGACTCCTACTACTTTCCTTCTTTAGGTGAAAGATTCTGAGGATAAAGATCATGAAGTGATGGATGAGGAATATCTGAAGATACCCGATGGAATGTATCGGAAAGCGATAAAGCTTGATGAGAATGAAGAGATTCCCGACAGGTATGCGAAAGGTGTTTGCTGGGACTATTTCTTACATATCCGTAAAAAGTTGTCCAAGAAAAAACAAATGATTTCTAAAGGACTTTTTCTAGAGGGGACGTTTATGAAGATATCATAGCACTAGATTAAGATTTTTTCATAATATTTAAGGTTTGATGCTCGTGATAAATGGCCTCAATGTGCGCATCTAATAGGCGATATACGCGACCAGACGAAATGCGGTGAGAGAATCAAAATTTTTGAGGCTGAATAGTTTCTAGCCTTTGTATTTTATGAGTGTGGTTAAAGATTTTTTTAACTAGATTTTACTAGTCTAAGCCATATTTCCAGGTTCTTGTTGGGCGGTTTCTGCTGCAGAAGTAATGACAGACAGAGCGTGCGTACAATCAGGAGGAAGAATTAAGGTTTTCGAGAACTTTCGAGAACATTTCTCATAGAATTCAAATATTACCCGGCCATCTGAGCAGTATTGTTAAGAGAAAGGTCAGGGTCAAGAAATGAGGGATTTTCACTGGGAAAGAATATCTGATCTAATTGATCTTTACGGAACTCTGCGTGTAATGTGTGTTTACACATACTTTAATGTTTATTGTACACATAGTAGGGTCAAAACGACATGAAGCGCCGAGAAGATGCGTAAGTGGTTGCGTTCGAAGAGGTACAGTAGTGTGTGGCGGTTATAATCTATCGAGGATCCATGCTAAAATCATTCCTCGCTATAGTTCACGATAGGCCCATCTCGATTCCAACCGCTATCTCCACCCCGTCGCTTCGAGCGCAGCAGCTTACGCAACTATACCGTGCTTCACGTCCTTTTGACCATGCTATACATATACATACATATATAATTTCAAAATCTAGCTTCCTAAACTTCTATACTTCCCTAGATGTTAGCTAGTTCGTATTGTAAAATTTCACTAATGGAACTAATGTGCAAAGAGCTTAAAGCGTGGGACAATTCAGCTTGTTACGAAAATCCACTTTCATCTGGCGTTCTCATCGTCGTTTTGGTGTTGAATATTTCAATATTACCTCGAAGACAAAAGTAGTTAATAATCCAATTTCAAAAAATACTGCCAGAAAAGTTTCTTTACCTTAGGTACATCTCTCCGACACTGAAATTCTCTCGTGTTGTGGGAAATTTTGCGGTTATGGGTAAGAATTTTACAGCTCCTTTCAGTACAGTAGGATCAGTAGTTCTTCGAAAGAAGACGAAAAAGACGCGGATTCGATCTTCGTTATAAGATCTATACATCAACAGATTCGTGAGCGCAAGCTCTACTGATTGAATGTAATTAAAACTTTTAAGACCTATCAAGGAAACAATTTTTGAAAAAAAATTACCTGGAGGTACATATTAACAAGGCTGATTCCGAGATAATTGCGCCGCAAGGATTTATGATTCCGGAGGTGAACATATTTTTCGGAAAGTGAAATGATGGTAACATATTCGTAATCTACATAATACTGCGAGCAATTCGATAGCTTTTACAGCTATAATTCCACGACAATGGAGATTTTCTAAAATTGACTAAAGCGACATGTTTCAACTCCAGGAGCGACCAACATTACCAACTTAAAAATTATCTTCTCACAAAATCTGCAGGAAACTATTTGTTGTAGAAAGACCTTGTCTTTGAATTTTCCAGCTCAACAGGATTTTGTATTTTTTGCAGCTAATTTCAGTATTTTGCATTTCTTACTCTGATTTCTGGCAGTTCGTAAATCGCCAACAAATTAGATTTGCCATCTGCCGGCACAACACAGTAGAAAGCAGTTTTTGTCCTGTGATTTGTTCCGATTTTTTCTATAATATGTCTCAGCTGCGGTCAGTTTTGAACTTGCAAAGATATAGAACTTCTCATGCTTTTTACAGAAGGCTTATTTTTTGCGATTTATTGGAAGTTTTCCCAAATATCGAGTGGATATTTTTAATCAGGAGGGATCTACTAGATGACGTTGATTTCAAAAAAGTCTGTATCTTTTCAATTTTCATCACAAACTACTTCAGTCTCTATGGAAAGTTATTGTCATCTAGGCCCACCGACCTAGGAGATACCTTAGGACAGACATGGAGCTACGGCTGTGTTACCGCTTTGATTGAATTGCATTTACATTTGAAAAGAATAGAATAAGTACAGAGAAGAATCTTACACCTGCAGAGCGATATTCTTCAGAGTTGTCCGTTTTCTTCCTTTCTTATTCACTTTATTTTTTTTTGGTTTTACCTGCATTCTTCGCTCTTCGAAATTGATGTAAAGTCAAAGAAATAATTATGTTTAAACAAATCTTTCTACGATGACTGGAATGGAGAAAACGAATGACGAAGAAAAATGAAGAATCACTGAAGCATAAATCTGAATAGAACTATCAAAGTGAGGATTCAAAATTCAGTTACGGATCGGGAGCTTAATAAGACAGAACCCCAGTTCCATTAGCAGAATCTTCAATTTCAAGCGTTTGCAAAGAGTTTTCTACAATTTCCAAGAATAAAGCATACTATCTCGAAAAATCTCGTTTTGTTAAAAGAACACTCTTCTCCGTAGTTATTCCATTGTTTTCAAATGTAGTAATCAATGCGGTAAAACAGCCGTAGCTCGACGTGTGCCCTAAGGTATCTGGTGTCTGGTTGGTCGGTGTGCCTAGATGACAATAACTTTCCATAGAGGCTGAAGTAGCTTGTTATGAAAATTTGAAAATTACAGAATTTTTCAAAATCAACGTCATCCAATAGATCTCTTTCTTCTGATTAAACATATCCACTCGATATTTGAAGAAGCTTTCAATAAATCGAAAAAATAAGCTTTCTGTAAAAGCCATGAAAAGTTCTGTACATTTGCAGGCTTGGCAGGTTCAAAACTGACCGCAGCTGAGACACATCATAGAAAAAATCGGAACCAATCACAGGACAAAGACTGCTCTATTGTATTGTGCCGGCAGATAGCAAACTTAATTTGTTGGCGATTTACGAATTGACAGAAATCAAAGTAAGAAATGCAAAATTCTGGAATTATAACTTTAGCTCCAAGAAACACGAAATTCTGTTGAGCTGGAAAATCAAAAGACAAGGTCATTCTACAACAAATAGTTCCCTGCAGATTTTGTGAGAAAATAATTTTTAAGCTGGTAATGTTGGTCGCTCCTAGAGTTGAAACATGTCGCTTTAGTCAATTTTAGAAAATCTCTATTGTCATGGAATTATAGCTGTGAGAGGTATCAAATTGCTCGCAATATTATGTAGATTACGAATATGTTACCATCATTTCACCTTCCGAAAAATATGTTCACCTCCAGAATCACATATCCTTGGGGGCGCAATTATCTCAGAATCAGCCTTGTTAATGTGCACCCGCAGGTAATTTTTTCAAAAAGTGTTTCCTTGATAGGTCTTGAAAGTTTTAATTACATTCAATCGGTAGAACTCGCACTCACGAATCTATTCATGCATAGATCTTATAATAAAGAAGAAATTGAGGCGAGTTATGAAAAAGGCGCGCATCCGCGTCCTTTCTCTTCTTTCGAAGCGATCCAACTGTAGGTTGTGTTCTCAATTTTTTTTCTCGACGGTTATGTTCATATACCGTTTTGTTTAACCATCTCTACACCTATATTACACTGAAACATAAATGAAACCAATATTTCTCATGCTGCCAGATGTCGTGGTGGCTACGCGATGAGAGCATGGAAATATATAATGAGAAATGGAATTTGCACTGGAGGGCATTATGGAAGCAAGGTAAAGTTGTTTTATATTGTTTTATACTATTTTAGCCACAGGTTTAGTGTAGCGGATAGAGGTTCCGCTTCCTGCACGGTCGATTAAAGGTTCGAATCCGCCCTGGTGCTCACCAAAGCTTTCATTCTTCCAGAGTCGATAAATTGGTAACAGACGTGTCTGGGAGGATAAAAACACTGACTTTACACATCCGCTAGCCACCGTTACACGTTCGTAAACCTAAGACGATTCTGAATTGAAGTGAACGTGGGGGCGGTCGTTAGGTACCCGCAGCAGCCGAATAAGTGCCTGCAGAAGTGGCTGCCGGTAGAAGTCCAGAGCAAACATATTTTAGACTGGTTGTGATCACTAAGCTACGCCCATCTATCACCACGTCACTGAGGCCATGTGCAGAGTTTGTATTGCAATAACATGATAGAGTTGACTTCTAGCAAGGTTCGAAGAACAAAAAGGCAATAACGTAGTAACGTAGAAAGTACAAAAAAAAAACATAGAAAACGAAAGTACTAAAAATGAAGCAAAAACGTAGAGAATTTGAACAAAGATAAAACAACATCAGAAAACATAAATGAAACCCAGAAGATAAAGCTTATCGAAAAAAAAAAACTATATGGAAGATGTAGGTATACATATATTTATATTCATACATATTCATATTCATATTCATATTCATACAGATATAGATATATAGATATATCTGTATAAATACAAATATATATCTATATCTTCTGTATGTGTATTTGTATGTGTTTAATGCACGTAAGGTACTGCAATAGTTCGTAGAAGTTTCGATTTGTTTGTTTTACACAAATAAAACACTATTATTTTCTATTTCTGGTATTTCGTGTGCAATCGTTCGATGGATTTCTATACGTAAGATGATCGCTACTCCACACAGAAGCAAAACCAGAGATAGCGTGCTCCTACGAGGCATGTTTCGCATCTCATTAGATCATGAGGGCAGAAGATGGACGATGCGAAGGGCGGGGCACAAGACAAACGCAGCGCAATTAATGAATCCCGCTGCCAGTCGTTTCCCCGAAGGATAGGTTGTCGCGGAGGGTGCGGGTACCTAACGATACGCACCCCGTGGGGGCGCATCTCAAACGATCTGATTAATGTCAGAAACTTTATCCTTTCTCCTTTATTTTAGCCACCTATCCATACAATAATGTATTTAGGGTGTTTGCAAACCTTATGCTTTCCACCCGTGTGGTGTTCATAAAGATCAGAAGTTCTACGGTCCATGTCCAAAAATATCTTATGAAACACCGCAGTGTAGACACTCCTGTCAACGTGGTTACGTTAAACAGTATCAAAAGGATAAGGTTTACGGTAGGAACGATGCACATTAGAAAACAGTTCGTCACTTTTCCCCTACTTATCAAAAATCACGGTTATTTTTTAAAATATTCCAGCAAAGGATGCCTACATGCTTCCGAATGACGAAAAACTTATTAGGAAAGAAATAATGACAAATGGGCCAGTTCAAGGATCTTATGAAACCTACAAGGACTTCAAACTATACGATGGAGGAATTTACGAGGTACGACACTAACTCACAGCTGTTTTTATGAGGTCATGTTCTCAGAGGTCCAAGTTAGGGGGTTTGAAAGCTGTCATGGTCAGAACGAAATGAAGGCAATTGCGTACGTGGTTGCGCTTGAAGCGATGCGGTGGAGCGCAGCGGTTAGGATCGAGTGAGGCCCCCTGCTACTATCGTTTATTGCTGCAGTTCGCGATGGTCCCACCTCGATTCCAACCGCTATCTCCACCGCGCCGCTTCGAGCGCAGTCAGTTAAGCAAATGCATCGGGCTTTATGTCGTTTTATCTTCCCTATATCACGCGCGTGAATAAATGCATGGGCGGATGAATTGTACCGTGACCAGAAGAAGAGCAGTGGTGGCACTTGCGAATGTGGAATAACAAAAACGTACGGTAAAAGGAAGAAAAGGTAATAAAAAACGAGAAAATAATGAGATAGTCAGCGAAAATTATACCAGAAGAAATTTACAACGATACCAAAGTAAATCTCTTGAAATGAGTCTCTCCATTTGCCGTAGCTAATTAAACTCTCATCTAGTTATTTAGAAACGAATTTCGTGTTTTTGTTTTATGTGGATTGTGTTATTCTATTTTCCCCACCATAAATAAAGTTAGTTTGAATATTTTCAAAATGTAGAACTGTTGCGTTAAAAAAGAAAACTATGAAATCTTTCTCCATTATTTATAGTAAAAAAGAAAGAAGAAAAAGTTGCTAGAAAAAAAATTCTGATTTTACAGAAAATGTCACTACCATTAATTTTTGATTAATTTTGATTAATAGACCAGTGAAGGCGAGGAAAGAGAACACCACAAAAAAGTCTGTATTCCAGCTTAAATCGGACATCCAGACCGGTATACGCATAACATAGTACCATTATATACAAGACAGCCAAAGCATAATACAGTAACAAGAGTAATCGTTTTCTTCGTCACGCCATGCGGTTCCATATGATGTCAATTGAGGCTCCGCACCTCATGAAGGTACACATAGTAGCGTCGATCTTACCCTTCTTTATTGTCCACAAGCCGCACGGATCGATTGTAGTCGAAACAACAGCACTTCACCCCGTGTGGGAAGCACGACTGCAAGTAAGAGCGGGACCCTAAAGAAGGGCGACCTAATCTGTGCTCAGGCACCACATAAAGCGTCCAACAGGGTGTCAGAAAAGTTTTGCAAATCTTTGCCTCTTAGAGAATGTTTGTTCTTCTGTTTTTACCAGTATTTTTAAGTTTCTTATAGAACACTAAGCCCCTCTTCGATTTCGCTCCGTAAGATTTTTTAGTCTTTTTCCGTTTTTATTTTTTCGTTTTTTTCACGCGTTCTATCCGAAGATCAAATGTAATTTGAGATGTGACTCTAGAAGAATGCAATTGATTCACAAATCTCAAGTGAACTCTCTTGTCTGGATCTAATCTTTCTATGTCTTTCGTTTTGTGGGCGATAAATATTTTTAGCACAAAGCTGGAGAAAGAAGTGGCGGACATTCCGTTAAAATCATCGGATGGGGAGTAGATAATGGTACAGCCTACTGGCTCATTGCCAACTCCTGGAGCAAAGACTGGGGTGAGAATGGTAAGTAAAGGATTTATTTGACATAGATTTTGTAAGCGAAGAATCTTGTATTCACAGATTTTTCCAAATAAATTAATCAGGACGAAAACCTCAGTTGATAAAGCATGCGCGTGAGGGTAATGGGTGCTTTAAGATTCCAACAAGTTTCACAAAAAAAAGAAACAAAAATGCTTTCTTCAAAGGTTGCAGAAGAAAAATTCTATTGAACATATCGGGCTGCTGATTCGTGAAATGAGATGCATCAGTAAACAAGCAACAACCAAAAAGATTTTTCAAAAAATCCTTGAGTAATCGGAAGAAAGTTACGTAGTCTCCTTGTGATGCATCTTGCTTCTACTTTGTTTTTCCACTCTTCTAGTTGTATTTTTGATTCCTTTCACTACTTTCTTCCCATAAAAAAAATCTTCTTTTCTTTTATAACTATCTTTCAAGAAGTATCTTTTGTGTAATTTAGGGTTTTTCCGTATGGTTCGAGGAAAAAATAATTGCAAACTGGAAGAGATGGTCAATGCAGGAATGATGGATGTGTAAAATTCTCTTGACGAAATGTTCGCTTATCCTATTTCCTATAAACGAAATAAAAAGATTTGCATAAATCTAATTCTTGAATAAGCTGAAAATATGCAACTATATCAACGGACGAGTGAACTCAATTGAGGATTCTCTTAATTCATCATCTCAAGATCTGGGATAGTACGGGTTTCAATTGAGTTATGCGTGCGATACACTGATTTCCCTTACTAGAAGGATCACAGCCGATCAGTGGCGAGGCTACGTGGCGCATTCCTGGGTGGCGGATAGGGGACCAATCGCGGACCAAAAGCGACCTTGCACCTGCCCAGGATTCAGGAGATGGACTCCTTGTTTCTGCTGTGCCAGGATCGGCTCATAATACTACCGTATCCCGCATGTCGGTCCGGTCAAAAGCCTGCAATCAAGTGACTGTGAGGTTCAAGGGAGGCAGTTTGGAGTCGCCTCCAACAAAAAAGCTCCATATGTCTACTCCGGGAGAGCGCAACGCTTTTCCAAAACTCATGGGACTAGAAACTTGCAACTTGCCCGTTTTGAATTTTTATGCAAAACACAGTAATAGAAAAGATTCTCCTGATTCTGGAGGAAAGCCTGGTACGGTAGCGTTAGGAAAGGCGGAATTGCAGGAGTCGTGTAGGCTACCGAAACGGAAAAGGACTAGGATGACGACCTTTACTTATAACGCCCGAACGCATGCATCGGACGCGGCCATACGCTGGGCATGGGAGTCACCCGATGGAGGGTGTCGTAATGAAATTAACTACATCATCGTCAGTAAAAGGTTTTGCCTGACGGATGTCGCTGGTGTACCAAAGTTTTATACGGGATCGGACCATCGCCTTCATCGAGGAAGATTTTCTTTCACACGGAGAGGAGAAAAAGCCGCAAAGTTCACTGAACAAACTCCTAGAACTATCCTCGACTGGGAGCTCTTCGCTTCGCTTGTCGGCTTTTGGGAAGGTACCGTCATGGACAACATCGACGACGAATATGAACGGCTTGTAGAACATCTTAACATCATCTGTACGAGAAAGGCGAAGAGTTTCAAATCCACCAAGAGACGCCTGTCTCCGAAAACTCTAGAGCTGATACGTCTGCGTGGAGCTGCAGGCAACCGAGAACTCATGTCCGACCTCGCAATTCTTTGCAGAGAGGCGATAAAGGAAGACCTCAGAAAGAGAAGAGCAGAAGTGTTGGCTGAAGCTGCAGAGGCGGGACAGAGCATTCATTATGCCCGTCGGAACTTCGCCAATCGTAAAACAACAACAATGCTCTCCGGACCCCAGATAGAACAACTACAGCATCGAGAAGGAGCATGAAAAAGGTCAGTCACGGATTCTACTCGGATCATGGATTCTACTCGGATCTCTTCAACGCCTCTCACCATCTAAGGGAAGATGGACATGTCATTCCAAAGGTCCTCCCTTCCGAAGTTTGACACGCCATCAAGTCGGTGAAGGATCGTACTTCACCAGGTCTCCACAGAATCAAGCCTGAACATCCGAAGTACCTACCGCCAGCGCTCATCAACACACTGGCGAGGCTCTTCACTCGTAATCTGTCAGAATGCAAGGTTTCTAAGCAATAGAAAACCAGCAAGGCCGTGCTGTTCTATAAGAAGGGAAACCCACAAGACATCGGCAACTATCATCCAATCTGCTTACTTTCTGTCATCTACAAGCTCTTCACAAGAGTAATCCTAAACAGGATAGAAAGAACATTAGATGAAGAACAGCCATGCGAGCAAGCAGGGTTTCAAAAAGGGTTCAGTACGATTGACCACGCATACACGCTTTCAAAACTAATAGAAGTATCGCGAGAGTACAAGATGCCGCTGTGTCTCACTTTCATCGACTTGAAGAGAGTCTTCGACTCAGTTGAGACGGAAGCGGTCATGGAAGCCACACACAGAGGTACTTCGTTAGTTGTGTAGCAACTTTTCGACCAAAATTTCCCCGTTCTACAATAATGTCATAATCGAAGTGAAGAGAGGGGTTAGCCAGGGTGATACAATTTCACCCAAAATATTATGTGCCACTCTCGAGAGCGCGATGCGAGGATTGAAATGGAATGACATGGGAGTCAAAGTTGACGGCCGGCATTTACAACAACTTCGTTTCGCTGATGACATCTTTCTAATAAAATTAAGCATCAATCAGGCGGAACGGATGCTGGCCGAATTTGATGAAACGTGTAAAAAAATCGCTCTTCAGCTGAATCTGCGAAAGACGATGCTCATGCACAACAAATGGGTGTCGGATGTCCCATTTACTCTCAACGGAACGAAATTATCCGAATGCACCAGCTACTTTCATCTGTGTCGGGAATTGAACATGATGAACAACCTAATCCCCGAGCTGGGCAGGAGGAGACGAGCGGCTTGGGGAGCGTACAAGAGCATCGAGAATGCAGTAAAGAAGACCACGAACACCTGGCTCCGTGCTCGCCTCTTCAACACCACCGTACTTCCTGCTTTGACCTATGCTTCGGAGACCTGGGCATTTCTCAAGCAGGAGGAAAATGCGATCAGCGTCATAGAACGCGGAGTTGAAACGATGATGCTAGGAGTAACCCGCTTTACGCCCGCGAAGGAAGGGATTCGAAGTTCATTCCTACGTCACCGATCGAAGATCAGAGATGGTGCCGCATATGCCAAGGAAAGCAAAACTATTTGGGCCGGACACGTGATGCGTTTCAACGACAACCGTTGGACCAGAGCCGTGGGCGACGGATACCACGCGACATCAAACGTATCGCAGGAAGACCGCCGAAGCTCTTCACGAAGTTCTTCAAAGAAAAGTACGACGCTCTTCGAGTTCTTCGCGAGAAGAGATGCCACTGAGCAACAGTTAAGCGCGATCGGGAGAATGGAATTATTATTGGTGCCCGCTCGGGCAATTCGATGAACAACGGGAGTACAGGCGATGCCTGCAAGGTCGCAGATTGTGAGGGAGAAGGTGATTGCGTCCATTTCTTCCTAATTACCGCAAAAAAAATCGGCCCGGAAGGCGCGGCTTGTGCAGAAGGTTGGCGCGCTCCAATAGAACTCGTTGTAGGAAATAGGGTACCGAAATGCTCGAAGCCACATCTTCCACGCCGTTTTTTTTTAACGGCAATTAGGGAGAAATTGACGGAATCACCCTCTTCCCACAATCTACGAGCCCGAATAGACATAACCCATCTGAAACCCGTACCACTCCAGATTTGTGGGGTGATGCCTTCAAATAGGCATGAAAGTATTGCTTTTTGCGTTTTATCAGAATCCGAGCACTCAGAATCATACCACACACAACATAAATTGATATCATGCTTATTTAACTATCAAAACATTAGTTTAAGAGTTGCATAAATGTTCTTAGTGTTGAAGTTACGAAGTTTTTACGAAAGTATTAAAATTTCATCAAATCTGCCGGATCAATACGTAACTCTTTGTTCAGTAACCTCATATGACAGTTTTAGTTGCTGATAACCGCTCATTATGAACAGACACGAAACAACTGCCTTCGTGAAGGGTCACATGGTCACTGAAAAAAAGAACCAAATTTAAGAATGAATACAAATAAGGGCTACACAATCATAAAATGTTTAAGAGAAAAAAGACCACAACTTTAATGAGAAAAAGAAGACACAATAGACAGTGAATCTCAATAATTTTGATAGTATTGCAGAACCAAAGAAGGGAATGAAATAAAGCTGGGCGATGGCAGTTTGACGGTAATTATCTATTAACCAGGATGTTACTCGGAAGTTATATAGGAGCTTCAAATTTCAACTACGAACTTATTTTAGGTCAGATTTGAAAACAATGAAAATGAAAATAATACTATATGTCGGTTTGGATTCTGCGGTTCTCTCTAAATCAATCAGCTTTGCAATGTCGTTGTCACCCCATTATGATCACGAAATTTGAAAACTAATCTAGAGGTGCTCTTCAGTTTTTTCCAGTTATAAGTGCACTCAGTAAGCGTCAGTGTGTCTTTATAAACCGCAATTTACCACAATATGGCTTTGGCTTATTAACAATGCTGTTTAGGATCAGTCACTTGCAGATCGGCTGACTTGTGAGATTTGAAATGAAACAAAAATGTTCACCAATTTTATGTCCTTTTTTGTAAGGGCGGATGTAGTGTAGCGGTTAGAGGTTCCGCTATCTTCTGCACAATCGATCGGAAGTTCGAATCCTTCCTAGTGCTCACCAAACATTTCATCCCTCCGGGCTCGATAAATTGGCACCAGACTTGACTGGGAGGATAAAAGCATTGACTCTGACACATCGGCTAGCGCTCTCAACTCACTGCATAGGCCAGTTACACGTTCGTAAACCTCAAACGATTCTGAATTGAAGTGAACGCGGTGGCGCATCCCAAGCGGATTGATTAACGTTAGGCACATTATCCTTTATCGTTTGTCCTTTTTGTAAAGGAGGAGCAAAATGATTTGTTCTACCGTCTGACTCATCACTGCTGTGTAAGAGTAAACCACAAACTGATATGCTCAGTGAATATGCAAGCAGTTCTGAATACCGTTCTGAATATAATGTAGGGTTGAGGGGTTTGAGGGGATCAGCCGCTAAAGGAATGACTTTAAAAAGGTCCGACGCCTAAAAGCAATAACATTAAAACTTTTCTACTAATGAAGTTTCCATAAAACTTTCTTGAAAAAAAAAGACCAACAAACCCAAGCAGTTGCAGTTCAGTTTTTCTGAATAAGCCGGACTTGTCGATAACTAAACCAAGACTAAAAAAAATTATAGCAATTTCGTGCAACTGAATTATAGCTATGCGACACCAGAGTTTTGTTAACGACCGTCTGATTCAATCTAGTTAACAAAAATAGACACTAGAAATTAGAAGCTTTTAGTTGTTGGCCGATCCAGCAGCCTTATAGGAATTTACTGAATTTCAACTAACGATTTCGAAAAATATTCCATCATTGAAGATAGAGTCACGGAGGACGGATACACTCGAAAACAGATTATATTCTATTCAAAGGATTATTCTTATTTCTTGTAACTAGCTTTTGCTAAAAGTCACAATTTTCTGCTACCAATCACATTTTCCCCATACGTTTTTTTCCTCCAGCAATGTGTCTTACGTTATCTACTGGATGCCTCTATGACAATTTCATTAGCTCATGATAAGGGCGAATATGTCATTAGAAATAAGCGTCTTAATGTGAAATAACTATGGTTCTTGTTTTGTTATCTGCAAGTAGGAATTTTACGTTCTCACATCCATTGTTCTTATTGTTTTGCTACGAGTGATCTGCTGTAATCCAGTGGAAAATTAAGACTCTTTCACCAAAGCACTTCTTTGATCCACAGGTAATTTTTGTGGTGAAACTGATTTATTGTGAAATGATAATAAACACAACTCATACGTTACTGAAAGGTCTCAGTTACTTTCTCGAGTTATACCTCAAGGAAAAAAAGATCTCTCTATTGCAGATGCTTCTCTTCCTAACCCTATTCGTTGCTATTTTAGCAGCTGATGAAAAAATCGTCGGTAAGTTCAATTTTTTCCCAGCTCACTAAACACACTTCATTTGAACCCTAATTTCTTACAGAAGATGCGGTTAAAGAGGAATCCAAAGCACTGACTGGTCATGCACTTGCTGAATACATGCGAACACATCAATCGTTGTTCGAAGTGTGTACTTCTAATATAAAAACCTCAAGATTCTTTAATTTCTGAAAAAATCACGAAAATGTAATGGCAACGTTCAGGTAGAAGAATCAGAAGAGGTCAATGATCGCATGAAATATTTGTTGCCGAAACATTTCATGGTTAAACCCAAGGAAGAGGATCGAACCAAAATACAACTCGATAAAGAACCTCCGGAGAAGTTATTTCCATAGAATTTTTTGGGAGATAGTTTAAGTTTTACAAAATATATGGCCAGAGGCTGTGCCGTTGGAAACGATAGGATATTGTGAATTTTATTCGTGCAGCTCCCTCTGAGTTTGGAGTGTTGAAAAAATTGAAATATTTTTTCTCTTAAATTTCATCTGGACAATGTCCGAAAATTCCCTACTGCGCAAACAGGACTTGCGATTCAACTTAGAAGTGAAATTATATAGCCTTGACTTAATTAACTACCTCTTACTTACTATCTTTGTATATAGCCTTATATATAAAGATGTAATGGACCTTCATTGTTCTTCGTAATTGAAATTTTATCTCAGAACACGATACACGTAGCACACTGCGACCTGGGGCTGAATTTTTCTCTGCGAATTAAAAGAGATCTCCCTGTGCAAAATCAGATGAAATGTTGTCGAAATGTGATCAGATGACGAAATTTTGAATGAAAATTTTACAGCATTGTCATAACCGTCACCCGTATTATACATTTTATGGTGTAAAGATTATGTAAGGTTGGTAATGTTAGTACACGAACTCGGAATGATTGCAAACTAACATTTTCCAACAAAATTCAGTTAAAATCATGAAAAACGAGAACGAGAATCACAAAAAGTTTAAGGATATAAATACATTGGTTTTGAATCTAAACTTATAATGTTGTATGAGGGTAATGGTGAAAATCACCACAAATAACTGAGAAATTCAGATTCGATGCTCGTGATGCCTGGCCCTACTGTAGAGAAATAATTGGCCACGTTCGTGATCAGTCACGTTGCGGTAGGTTTTTTTCCAACAGTTTTCAGTAGTGCGGACAGACAAATAACAGTTCCAGGATCCTGCTGGGCTGTCTCTGCTGCATCAACCATGTCAGATCGACTTTGTGTTCAGTCTAACGGAAAAATAAAGGTTTTCAACAACTACATTACCTCTCTGAGTATTGCCCATGTTCGACTGTCTTTGAATCTTGGCATGTTCAAAGGTAGTTTTCAAATGATTTTCTTGAGCTGTAGCCAAGATTGATGTTGATCTTCTTTATTAAACAACATCTAACGTTTCGACGTTATCGCCTTCGTCAGAGCCTGGAGGAAATCAAAGCCATTAGTGACTCTTCACCCTACAGAAAGCATCCAAACGGTAGGCAACCTCAAACAGCTACACATTGGCTAGTGCTTACCTCATTAGCTAGACTTGGTGACGCAACAGACCACCACGTACCACAACTATGGGTCACAAGGGTTTTATATAGTGACCTCACGGCCCGCCCCGTAGATCAAAACACGAATAGGTCTTGATATGGATATAGCTCGATCGTGATAGCAACGCACTCATCCTCCTTGTTCATTTTCGGTGGCGATCCAAAATGCCTCTAGTGTTCTGCGTGTTGTGATCTCAGACTCTTAGGATCGTATACTAATTTTATCTCTACTTCGGAGTTTGGATGAGATATTCTACGGTGTGCTCCGAGTGGGGTGAAGATTTTAGATTATGCGAGTGCATCTAAGTACTCTTTTACCTTAAAACACAGTGGACGTCCTGTTTCCCCCAAATAATCGTCACCGCACAACCTGCACGTGATACGACATACTACTCCTGATAACATGCAATCATCCTCTCTTCCACACCGGCAAACCACGCAGCTGGGAGTTGTGCAAAGTCCATCATATGCACAATTACGTACCAGCTGATCCTTGAGGTTCGCTGGAGGTATTTGCACAACCCTCACGTCATTCCCTAAGCCGTTCTTTGCAGACAGCTCTGTACTGCTCTGCTCAGATTATCAGATATATAAGGAAGACAGAAAGGGATCTTTTCTGGGCCATCCACTACGTTGGATCTTCGAGAGGAATGTCGTGCTTATCGGGTAGTACCATCTCCAGTTGGGTACCCATTCGATATAGCCACTTTATGAGCCAGATTTGCAGACCATGTCTTCTCCTGGCTACTCGATGCCACTGTTGCCAATTGCTAAGAAGATCAATGCCAATCTTGGCTACAGCTCAGGGAAATCAAGTAAAAACTATATTACCATTTTCAAAAGCATGTATCCTATGAGAGGCACTTACGTAACGTTTTCATACTTCTTATCATAGTTTTTGCCTACTGCGTCGCCGAACTAATGTCGTCGCGCGCGCCTGCAACGCGGTCCCCCTGACGTTTGCTTCTGGTCGTTGATAGAGAAAGTCAAACTGTGTCGGTTGACAAAGATTTAAACTCGTAATATGGAGACGAACGGAGTGAAAACCATACTGAGAGGGTGTGATTCGCATAAATACAATTAACACTTTTGTTTAGCTTCACGTGTCCGATACGGATATTCTAGCATGCTGTGGAGAATTTTGTGGCGCCGGGTATGACTATTTTCACAAATTCAGCATGAACAACTTTGACCCAAATCTACAAAATTTAATTTTGTATTTTACAGGTGTTCCGGAGGATGGCCATTCCAAGCATGGAAATGGGTTGGGAAATATGGTGTGTGCACGGGTGGAGATTATAGAGCTAAGGTGAGAAGATGTGTAGATCGAATGGATTCGGAAACCTTGAAGGAAATAGGAATTTTGTAATGTGTTTTAAGGGTGTATGTAAACCCTATTCGTTTCATCCATGTGGTAATCATAAAAATCAAGTATATTATGGTGAATGTCCGAAAGGAAGTTGGCCAACACCAAGATGCGAACAGTTCTGTCGACGTGGTTACACCAAACCGTACAAAAAGGACAAATTTTACGGTAGGAAAGCCGTTAAGATAGTAAATATGGAAAAATATATTCTAAAACGTAAGAGTAAGTAATCTTCAATTCACATCACGTCATACGCGGCTTGATTCTCCTTCGTAAAAACTTCTACGCAGCCGCACTTACTGTATTGAACAGGGAACTCGTACCGCACATCCCAGTTTCTGTTACTGTGAAGTGAGAAGAGAAAAGAAAATAGAGTCGGGTCGGCGCCAACATTTTTCATTCGGACGGCCGCGATGCGGATTTTATTGCTGCACATCGAAAAGAGAGGAGGTTTTTGGGAAGCGTAGAATGATTGTTCGGACGCGTTACGTTCACTCGGTTGAAAAACTTGGCGTCGACTATGCCGGACAAAATATTTAGTAAGTGATTGTATAAGGCGTATCACTACCAAAGCAATAGCTTTGCATTTTCTTTTCCATTAAAATGTCACTAATTCAGCTAAAAAATCATATTGGCTCCCGAACGACGAGAAGGAAATTCGCTTGGATATAATGAAAAATGGCCCAGTTCAAGCTGCTTTCGATGTCTACGAGGACTTCAAACTTTACAAGAGAGGAATCTATAAGGTCATAAGAATCACTCTTTGCGTACTCTCTTCGAACCTATCTGCTTGCAGTTAGGCCAATATTGATTAATAACGCAAAATAACTTAATAAAAAAAACAAAATAACAAAATAGAATCTTCTGCATGTTCTAAAATTTCTCATTAATCCATCGTAAACTGTCTCTACAGAGACTATTATATTTCCTATAGAGATTCCATAGTCTATCGAATAGTCCTTCTTGAAAATAACATTTTGAACGTCTTTCAGCACAAAGAAGGTATTCAAACCGGTGGTCATGCAGTCAAGATTATCGGTTGGGGAAAAGAGAATGGAACAGATTATTGGCTGATTGCGAATTCTTGGAGCAAAGACTGGGGAGAATCCGGTGAGTAGGAAATGAACTAAATTGAAACATTCATAACATAGATCATTGTGTAACTGAAGAAAAATAGTATTACGCACAATTTTGTGAATGTTCTTGAGTTTCATAATTGGCTTTTCGCCAATTGATAAGTTTGATGTTGCGGTTTTAGCCTGCTATTTTTAGGATTCTTCCGAATGGTCCGCGGTGAGAACGACTGCGAAATCGAGGATATGATCACTGCCGGAATCATGATAGTATAGAAGAAACACGAAACCGGGGGAATGGTCTTTCTCCTGCTAATTCTGTTTCCACCGCGAATAAACTCTGCGATAAGTGTGAGGAATGTTTCTAGTAATCTAATCTGCTCATCATTCACAGCGGACATGATCCGAAACATTCAAATTTATTTTGTGTGCATATTTGAAAAATACAAGGACAATTTAAATCTGGTTAAAATATTTGTTTTTTATACAAGATGTTATTGCAATAGTTCGCAGTTCGCTCGGGTTTCTCAAAGATGTTGAACGAAAATGTAGAAATTACGCTTGTTTATGAGTAAAATAAAATATTGAATATATATGACCGGAATACAGAAACATTCGTAGTAGAAAATACACGCACTAAAGAGTTCTGACGATTAACTTTGAACATCCGCAGATTCTTCAAGACATACAGGCCACTGCTCATAACTCCGAAACTCAACTGTCACGATAACATTATGGGGCTTAAATTTGAATAAAAACAAAATATGTGTGGTGAAAAAGTACCTCACTCAGGACGAGCTGGACAATTGTTTCGAGCTTCCAGTCGGGAAGGAAAGCGACTGCATGGTCTTTGACGTAGTCTATCTAATTTCGTGCAAAAGATGTGGGGACCAATACATCGGCGAAACAGGGCAATCCTTTTGTGTTCACATTAAAGAACGCCTAAATGGGATGAAACAAAGAGCTGCAGCAACTCCCCTCGGAGCTCACCGCAGACAATGTCATGAAAATGCTCCTTTCAGCATAGCTGCCACAATCCTATCGTACGAACCCGAAATTGTAGCTCGCAGAACTTTGGTGGCGTTTTGGATAAACGCTAAAAGTCCAAAAATGAATAGAAAGGAAGAATGTATAGCCGTGACCAACGAGCTGGCTCTGTATCGAGACCTTTGCAGGATTTGATCTACGGGGTGATATGCGGGTGGCGCCCTAATTAGTACTAGCGGAGCGATTGCACCACGCGAATATTACGACAACGCGGCTGCTGAGGTAGGCACAACGATTTGGGCTCTTTTGGTTTTGTTTCCGGTTGTAATATCTTAGCGGATGATGACTTCTTCTAGATGAGGCATTTGAGAGGATATATTGCAAATGTTTTTACTTTCCAGGCCCTCGCGACAACGCCGAAACGTTACTAGTTAATAAAGTTTGCAGACAATCTTGGCTGTTGCTTAAATTTGACTATCGATAAGTTAAAATATTTGGTTTTTAAACACGCTATTATTGTATTATAATACGTATGTTGTTGGCTCTGCTTTTTTGAATATGTTGAACGAAAATGTAGAAATTACACTTGTTTATGAATAATATAAAATATTGAATATATATGACCAGAATACAGAAACATTCGTAGTAGAGAATACACGCACTGAAGAGTTCTGACGACCAACTTTGAACATCCGATGATTCTTCGAGACATCCAGGCGACTGCTCATGACTTCGAAACTCAACTGTCACGACAACAATATGGGCCTCAAATTTGTACAAAGACAAAATATGTGTGGTGGAAACAAAAAATGAGTATGTCTCCTAATGTTTCTCAGCTGAGATCTTCATTTTTCTACTTCTGCACGCACGCAAAAAGTGCACGCCCTTTCTCTCTCATCAAAAATCATCTGATGACATCTCAATAGATAAAACATGACTATTCGCTACATTTCCAGTGCAAAAAAGAAGCAACGCTGATTCGGGCTTATAAACCTGCAATAAAGTTAAGAAGTTCAGAATATTAGATTAGATAAAATGGCTATTCTTTTTTTTAAATCACGTGAATTCATCAGCAATGGCGACTGTTATCTTTTGTCCGGAAAAAATGCATATGTCAAATGAGAATGAGAGCTTGATAACAAATTCCGGCATTTACTTCCCTTGTATGCTCTAGTTTATGCATATTGGTGCCTGCCAAACCGAGATAAAATCTCTGAAATCTTTGCTCTTCAATTATCACTCTAATGACCAATACATGTGGAATTGTCTACTTATCGTCCTTAGGACTGAACGCAAACCACTTAGGTCTTTTGTGAATTGTAAGATAGTAGTGCTGTAATATTCGCTGATGCAGAAATATAATTCACGATGCTGATAGCCCTCACTCTGTTCGCTTTTGCAGTGGTTCTCGCTAACGGAGGAGAAAATGGTCAGTGTTTCGGCATTGTTCATTTGACGCATACATGAAGCAAGCATTAAAGTCAGCGTATCCCAAAATTGACGTTGTGTTGAAACCTTACGGAAAACATAAACTTCAGGGTACAGATTACGAATACTAACACGGGACCCACTCAATTCCCGCCAATCCGCCTAAGAAAGGGCTACGAGGTAAGTTGGAACGCGCCGTGTCTACAAGCCAGCACAATCGAAGATCAGCAGGGTTCAATCAAGGTGGCAGACTGTTCAAGTAAAACCAATGAAAAGGTTGTTGAGGGAAGACCGAGGCGTATACAAAGGGGATGTGCTCTAGTGTACCTTGTAGGAATTAAGACGGTTCTCACGCCATATTTGTACAACGATTAAGGGAAATTTACCGGGATCACACTCATATCCGTAATATACAACATGAACTCTATTCTATTTTCCCAGTATTTTCCTTGAGGTTTTCGCACTACGTGACTTACTTGACCTAATCGGCGGGCTGATGTCATCGCCTGACGCGATTACCCGCATCTTCGCCGAGGTGTGCCGTCCTTGAACACAGCTCTGCCCAACCTTCTCGATCTTCTGTGAGAGCTTGCACAGAATCAATCCCTTCCATATTCTGCAAAACTGAACTGCATATCCACGCCGAGTGCCTTTAAGTCCTCTTTCACCACCTCAGTCCAGAACTTCCGTTTTTGGCCAATTGGCTTCTTCCAGCTCGAACCCAACAAACTCCTCAGAACTCTTTGAACAAGACGATCTGCCGGTCTCCTTATTATTTGACCAAAGAAGTGAAGACGACTTTCTGTAGCCACTTTCGTGCAATTAAGCCTCTCCATCACCGTAGATGGCGCTGCCCAAGACTCCGATCCGTACATCATGAAGGGGCGAATTGTGGAGACTCGCAGTTTGACTTCGCTGGCGATGGGGGTTAAACAGAGGCATTTCGTAAAGGAGTTGAATGCAGAAATGGCCTTTTCATTTTGCCGCTTTACTGTTTTAGTAAAGCATAGGCTTTCCGAGGGTTTCTGTCCTCCCACGCCTTCTCAAACTCCATCGCTCTTGACGTCCACTCGTTATCGCGTCTTGTTGCAGTTGACGACGCAGCTTCCTTCTAAAACGCTCTTTCTGGTTGAAGTTACCAGCGCTGCGCGCGACACATACAGGATTGTACGTGGATTTTGTTTCCGCAGATGCAAGGGCAAACTTCTTCCGTGGCAATAGAACCGGGAGCATTTCCCTTGCAGCGTCCTGGATGCACGTTGTGAAAGAATCCGCATCGATAAATTTCTTCCTGGTCGGTACTCCAACATGAATAGACACGTTGGCGGAATTTTGTTCTGCATTCTTCGTCTTTCAGACCTGCCATGTCGATTTTCGGTTGGGGAGGATTTCCGCGGTTTCTCTTGTGGAATCACATCTTGAAGCAAAGAAGAACTGGACGGTAGTCAGAGTCGAACGCGACGTCCCAAACAGCTCTAGATTTTCGGATATCTGATTGAAGAATGCTCCTCGTTAGAACGTAGTCGGGCTGAAGCTTAAGAGTCCTCATCTTCCGCTTGTGCTGCTCTTCAGGCGTTAAAAGGGTTGACCCCTGCCACGTGAGCTGATGGCGTCGATGATTCCTCTTAAACGTGGAAGAGATGATGAGGCCCGTCTGTCCGCGCAAGTCGACCAAACGGTCACCTTTGTCCGACGTGCGCTCCGCTCGATGATACTATTTTCTTAGCACATCAGATTGTCGTTTGAGTCCCATCTTCGCATTTGCGCCGATTCCGACAATGATCATCTGCTGGCTTGGCATTTTAGACATCAACGCTCTGAGTTCATCATAGAAGGCGTCCTTACTGTTGTCCTCAGCGGTTTCCGTGGGCGCGTGAGCACTTAAGATCCAGAGTTTACGTCCTCTGCGATCCCGCAGTCGTAGAAAGGCGCATCTAGACGATGTTGAACCGAATTCTTCCACCAGGTTCTTGTAATCGTTCCGCACAACTATCGCGCAGCCATCTACCTTGTTCTCATCAGCATCGCCGCAGTATATGGTGTGATTTTCGATGATGACGACGGGGCGATCTCTCATGCGTGTTTCCTGCAGTGCAGCAAAAGGCACACAGACATATCGCAGAAGCCTAGACAGGACGGCTTCTTGGAGTTCATTCGCTAGTGTTCGGCAGACGAAACGAATGGTTGTTCTAAAGATTCCATGCTCCCTTCAGGCAGTTGACCTTTCAGGTTATGAGCTTTGGCGATGTGCTGGACGACAGCACCTTTTTGCAATGTATGGGACTTTTTTTCCATATAACAGTGCGGGTTATATAGCTCGTACGTTTCCAATACGTACATTGGAACGCCTGATTGCGTTTAGTTAAAGCACTACGCATTTCGTGATACGCTGCCTTTAACGTTGATGCTGTGGAATTGAACGTAATATAGAATTACAGTGGATTCATCAAAGCTGACAGGTCATGCTCTCGCTGATTATCTCAGAAAGCACCAAACATTCTTCAAGGTAGCGATATGAGGCTCGTTTTGCATAGATTCATTCATAAAGATGTGCTAACGTTCCAATTATTGGGTTATACGCAGTAATCTAGCATTCTAGGTCAAAGAATCGCCAGAGACCGCAATGCGTATGAAGTTTCTGATGGATAAGAAATTTGCGACTGTTCCCGATAGCAAATACCGGAAAGAGGTTAAGGTTGATGAAGAACCACCTGAGAAGTGATTTTTTTTTCATAACTTACTTAGATACTTAGGTGGCCCGTCTTCACTGGTCGTGCGGCCGCCAGCATCTCTTCCTCTCGTTTCGTTCCCTGGCCATTGTCATTTAAGATGTTCTCAAGTTTTGTTAGTGACGTTGACGAGATCCTTGAGCCGTATCCAGCTGAGCTCTCAGCTGGTCCATCCGGTTGGCGAACACGTCACGCCATCTCGTTGGCGGTGTGCGAAGACTAGCTAGGTGTTGTGTGCGTCGGTTAAACTTCAAAAGGCATCCGTCAAGGGCTCTATGGGTAGTAATTAGCTTCCTAGACGTGGCAGCGTTGTTTGCCCACGTCTCCGCTGCGTAACAGAGCGCTGGAAGAACTGTCGACTTGAAAAGGTGGACACAAAGATCCTGCTCCGTCAGTTGATCCGTAGCTTCCCTGCCGGCTGCGAATGCTGCCCATGTTGCTCTCATTCTTCTTTTCAGTTCTTCCTTCAAGTCGTTTTCCATGTTCATAGAACGTCCGAGGTATACGTACGATGAAGTTTCCACGATTTGGGAGCTTCCACTTGTACTCCTCCGCCCTCGCAGTAGGCGTTCTTCATGAATTGTGATTGCAATGCAGCCGTGGACAGCTTCGGCGATATATTATCGCCTTGTCGTACCCCCTTTCAATGAGTATGGTGAGGGAGCGGCGGAAAAGCTGTATCTTCGTGGTACATCGATCGTAGCCATTGGCGAATGTCCTCATGAAGCGTCCACACCTCGATCAACCAGCGTTGACAGTATTGCATTCGTTTCTACGCTGTCGAAGGCTTTCTCATAGTCGACGAAGGTTACAACAAGGTGCAGGCGGCATTCCCGGAAAACCTCTATGACCCTCGACACGGACTGAGTGTGATCCAAGCAGCTGAACACCTGACGGAATTCGGCTTGTTCTTGAGGCTGGGTTTCATCGAGCGTCCTAGATATGCGCGTGAGTATGATCTTGGCAAGTACTTTGAATAACACGCTCAGCAAGCATATCGGACGGTAGTTCCAAAGGTCCTCTCAGTCACCTTTCTTATGAATAAGAACGGTACGCGAGTTCTTCCAGTTCTTGGTCTAGGATCCTTTCTTTCTGAAGGAAGGATGCCATGTGTGCTGCTAAGATTACATGCAGTGGATGACCCCCAGCCCGAAGAAAATCTGCTGATATGAAATCAGGTACGGGAGCTGTGCCAGGTTTCATGCTCTTGATAGCGACTCGTACTTCGAAAGGGAGAATCCGTGGTGGAGCTTCACCATTGGGGATGATCGGATTTGACACAGGAGTTGATGAACGGAAAAGGTTCGAGTAGAACCTCTCCGTAATGATTTCCATCTCATGACGAGAAGACGTGCGAGTCCCGTCTTCGTTCAGCAAGGCTGCTAACGGAATATTATATTCGCGGAGATCCCTGTGGCACTTCTTTAGGCTCGTTCTTCTTTGTTCTTTGTACTGCTTCCAGAATCTTCTTCTGCCTGTATTTCAAAAGATCCTCCTGCAACGCTTTTCGGCAGCTGGTGTTTGCTACTAACCGCTCAATGTGCGATGCATTCGGATCAAGCCTCAAAGCCCTTCTTCTTTCCAACAATTTCTTGGTGGTCCTCGAAATTCGATCCAAGTTTGTCGTGCGCAACTTCGAGGCACGTTCAGCACAGGCTCGTAATCCTCTGAGCAGCATCTCGTAGTCTACGGTTGGGTCCTCCTCGATGTGCCAGTCACCTTGGGACAAGCAGTCCTCGAGTACGCAGTAGTAAACGACTTTTTCTCTCCTTCGTTGCTGATAGCAGATGTTCTTTTCTATCGTGTGGCTAAGTCGTATTTTCGCACGAAGGAGTTGGTGATCAGAACCACTAAAAAAAGATGGTACTACTGAGACATCAAGTAGACACCACCTCCGGTTGGTGAGTATGTGGTCAATCTCGGCAAGAGTCGCGCCATTGGGTGATTCCCATGTCCACCGACGATGATCTTTTTTCATGAAAAGAGAGTTCCCATGAAAGAAGCCAGCAGACAACAGCCCGGCGAGACGATTGCCATTTTCATTCAGATCCCCTATTCCAAATCTTCCGATCCTGTGTTCCTCTTCTGTGACCTTTCCTAGTTTTGCGTTGAAGTCTCCGACAACAAATTCGTGGAAGGACTTTTCTTTGCGAATTACTTCCTCTAGCTCATGGTAAAACGCGTCCAATTCGGAATCATCAGCTGCTGATGTTGGTGAATAGCAGTTGATGATACTGATGGATTTTTGGCGCAGAGGGCGGAGGCGAAAAGTGGCCAGACCAGGTGACAAGATCTTGTGAGTATTGACAAGATGGACGACAGATAGGTGCATAACAAAACCAACATCGCCTACATTACGCGACGGAACCTTCTCTCCACGAATGACGAGTGTACCGCCATTCATCTGTCGTACGTCGCCCCTGCTGCACTTGGTCTTCTGCGGAGCAATCACGTGAAATTTGATACGCTCTGCAGCTCTGAGAAGGGCATGCAGGTCAGCGTCTGTGGACACTCTTCTCGCGTTGTAAGTACACAGTCTGAGACAGTCTCCATGACGAGTCGTGCGTGTGTCGCCTTGGTCCAGAATCAATGACGTTCTGAGCAACTTGAGATTTGATCGTCTCTCACCTGTCGCCATACCGTCCGACGTCTGAGATGGCAGGGCCCAGTGTGCAGGGTATTGAGGCAGTGAATATGCTGGAGTGGCAAAAACCTATATGGATCAGGGAGCCACTTTGCGACATTTTGTCAAGACGGTGATGAATCATAGCAGTGGTTTACTCTTAGTTTGGCTACCGATTCCGAGAAGTCGGAATGTCGGATGTGTCGAACTCTTTCTCAGCTTGGGAGACCCTGCCGGAGGACGAACCTCCGCTGTGCATCGCAGTTCGACGACCAGAGTCACCTCCACGCCACTGTGAGGCGGTAAACCGGTAAACCGTTGTGGAGGGATTTCCTTCATAAGCATAAAAAAATCCCGGATCTTTCTATGCCACAACTCTCAACGAATCGATGGCGATCGAGCCAGGGATTTTGATCTATACAAACAGCAATGGCAATGTCTTGCTCGAAGCTCAAATATAACAGGATAAAAATTTTGGCAGATACCGTGTACGTGCATCCCATCCTATGTGAGCATTTTGATTCAGATTTGACGCAAGAGATGAATGGCCAGAATGCTTCTCAATTGGTACCATCCGGGACCAGTCAAGTTGTGGTCAGAGGCTATTCTTATTATTTCGCAAGACTTAGCGCCATGCACAGTCGAAAGTAGTCCCATTTAGGTTCCTGCTGGGCTGTTTCTGCCGCCGAAGCAATGAGTGATCGTCTATGTATACAGTCTGGTGGCAGAATAAAGGTTCTTCTCTCATACTAGTTCTCTTTTCTCAGAAATTACTGTGAAATGCTTAACGTGAGCACATTTTAGGTAGAAATTTCCGAGACCGATATTCTTGCATGTTGCCCAAGGCCCCTGTGTGGACTTGGGTAAGATGAGACAATTCCGTCTATTAAAAAACATCAAAAAAATTTCCACTGCTTCTAATGACACCACGAGCTGTATTTAATCGTAAATAAATAACGATAAATAAAATAAAAAACGATGTCTGCTAGTGGTGCAAATTCTTAGATGTAACGGAGGTTGGTCTTTTGAATCGTGGAACTTTATGGTGACGCACGGAGTTTGCACTGGAGGGAAATACAGACAAAAGGTGATGTTTGGCAAGTTTTATTCACATATGAAGATTATTTATTTGAGCACACCCATAAGTGTAGCATAAATGAAAGCTGGAAAGAACAGAACCTACTAGAATTTCTGCGAAACTTTAACACCGAAGTTGGCCAATCCTGCACATCTCAGCGGCGAGTTCATAGGTCATCCTCTTATTAGAATAAGAAATCTTTACACGAGACCCTTTTGCTATGCTCAGAACGCAGAAATAGAACATTGGCTGTCAGAGTTAGTCAGAATGGGTGACCAACCTAACCACAAGAACGGGCGATTCCATCAGCGAATGTCCTGCGCGAATGTGTGGCAGCACCAAGCGAGAGGGCTCACAAACTCTTTGCTCTCCTTGAAATGTGAACCACCACTACGAGAGAATAAGGACTTAAAATAGTTAATTTAACATCATATGTGTTAAGGGTGTTTGTAAGCCATACCCTTTCCATCCATGTGGCTTCAAACCTAACCAGACATATTATGGCGATTGCCCAGGTCGACTTTGGGCAACACCAAAATGTACGGATTTTTGCAATCGCGGATATGTTAAACCATACGAAGAGGACAAATATTACGGTAGGTTGTGACCTATTATGATAAAATATAATATCACAGTGGTAAGCGAAATGAGATGAGAGTTTTTGCTTCTAACAAAGAGGTGGGAATATTTAGAATGGATTGATCTTTTTTCTAACTACCACGTCTAGGAGCTCACTCAGAAATTATTCCAGCCACCTCTGCATATGTCGTTGCAAATGATGAGAAGACTATTCGAAAGGAAATCATGAAGTACGGGCCTGTGCAAGCAGTCTTTTACACATACGAGGACTTCGGATTTTATGATGGTGGAATTTATGTTGTGAGATTTTCATCGTCACCGAAAAAATATTCTTTAAAAGTAATAGTAACTCAAAAAGTCAAAATTCTCCACGACACTGTTTATTTAAAGGCATCACCCCACGAATCTGAGGTGGTACGGATTTCAGGTGGAGTATTCGTATACGGGATGGGAGACTATGGAGAGGGGTTTGATTCCGTCCATTACTTCTTAATTGCCGTAAAAAACGGCCCGGAATATGCGGCGCCGCGCAAGGCTAGCGCGCTCCAGTCGAACTCCTTGTAGAAAATAGTGCGCCAGAACGCCTGAAGCCGTATTTTTTTTTACGGCAACTAGCCGTTTTTTACGGCAATTAGGAAGAAATGGACGGAATCACCCCCTGTCCATAGTCTCCCATCCCGTATACGAATAATCCACCTGAAATCTGCACCACCTCATATTGTGGGGTGATGCTTTTAATGTTAATGATATTGTTCTTGGCTCGTCATTTATATTATATTGGTATTTATATTTACATTGGTACGCAGAAAATAAGGGTTAGCTATCGGATCGTTAAATGAGTCGGACTTGACGGAATTCGTCGTTAATTCATCATTTAACAACAAAATAGCATTTCTTTACTTCTGTAAAATATTTATTCTAGCAAACAGCTGGCCAAGAAACGGGTGCACACGCAGTGAAAATCATTGGGTGGGGAGAGGAGAAAGGAGTAAAGTACTGGCTGATCGCTAATTCGTGGAACTTCGTCTGGGGAGAGAAAGGTCAATTTTCTTTTTCTTAATGGAAAAAATTTGACCATAATTCGTTCACAAAATCCATTTCAAGTAGGTAGAAAATGAAGACCACCATTTTTTCTGTTTTCAATCAATCGTCAGATTGATGTTTGCTGTTCAGGTTACTTCCGTATGATTCGAGGTATCAACAACTGCAGTATTGAGGAAATGGTCTACGGGGGCATGATGAAAATAGACTGAAAAGGACGATGCACACTGAATGCAATTGATTCCTTAAAATCAATAAATTAATCGACATTTTCTGAGCTGCCCTGCTGTCCCGCTTGGCTGCATCGATACTACACTAAAATTGAAAAATTGAACATGAAAAACAGTATACAGACAAAGATCCCTATGTTGAAGTATTATAATATATTGATTTACTACATAGTTCGCCTCTACTAAATTTCCTTAGTAAAGCGGTAAAATTGCAACGCCAATTATCGCTTCACTCAGGACTGTGAGGAAACAGCGACATAAGTGTTATCGAATAACAATTTGATCCATTCAGCAAGTGGTGCAAAGATAAACGTGGATTCAAGAAACAAATTCCAACGGATAGCATCAGTTCCACCCTGCTCTCAGACCTGGACTCCCTTTTTCATTCTCCCGAAATCCTGATTTATTCTCTCATTCTTATTTCCTCAAGTAAATGAACAACAGAACTTTTCGTAGAAAACAGCATCCCGCAGCGCTGGAAGTTTGTTTCCGCATTTTCCAAGCCGTTTTTTTACGGCGATTAGGAAGAAATGAGAGGGATCCCATCCGTTTCTGCAGTTTACGACCCCATATAGTCTTTGGCCATCGAAAATCCACACCAATCCAGATTCGTGTAGTGAGGCCCTTAATGTCGTTTTGACCTTATCATACGTAGACACGTATATTACTTGGAAACACGATAGCACGCAGCGATGGATTCATTTAGCTAAGGTGTAACTGGGAAGAACCAAATTTTGAGTTAATAGCACTAAAAATTGAGAGAAAAATTCATGACGTACTAACTTGAGTTTGTGTTATCTGTGTCTATCTGCAGGTCAAGCGCATATCCGTGAAATGTCCACGATCCAAATTTTAAATAACAAATTTGATCATCGAAGGGAAATCTGAAAACGTAACGCGGATCTCAATTTTAACAACGTTACACCAAGGTACAGCTATCGAACCATGTCACATCCAATTTGCAGACAAACTTCAGGACACCGGGCGGTATCCAATTAACATCGCCGGTCGAATAAACCAATAGGTTACTTTAAAAAGTCGAGTCAAAATCCTCTGCAGCACTGAAATTTCTTATAATTCCATAATCTGGGCAGCTCTATCAGCACATGGGCCTCGCTACCTGTTGTAAAGCAGAATGTCTGGCCTCCAAATGTGATCAGCTGAGCCAGGAAATCGAATATCTTGGATTCCTTCGTATTTGGTTGGGTCCCAAATAAGATTGTAATCTTGCCATGTCTAAAGAACTTTTTGATTAGAATGCAAGTTGGAGGAATGATTCGAATGAAAAAATTCCTAAAGATTGTAAAGAAATTAATCGAAATTCAACGAAACGAAAGGAATCGAAAAAAGAATAAAAATTTCAAAAATGAATCAGGAATGTATACGAAAGATGAACGTACATAGCTGAGCCAAGCATTTACGGAAACCAGTTGGTTCTTCTCGTCAACGTCCAGAATTTGCTGTAGAAACATTTTAATCTTTACTACCAGAGGCTGAGAAGAATTCGCCACAGGGTGTTCCAGAGGGCTGTACCCTAAATTCTAGTTATAGAGAGAACGTCAGAAAAAAATCTATCCCAGAAGTTAGTACAAAAAAGTGCAAAACTACGCATGACAATAACATTTTCGCATATTCTGGTACGAGGCGGGTGTAGCACAGTCCGTAAGAGGTCATAAATACATCCCCAAAATAAAAAATATATTACATTTATAAATTCAGAGGATTATAATTATATGAAAGATCTTTCATTACTTATGTATACACGAGAAGAGACATTTATAACAGAAGTTTTAATATCACTATAGAAATGTTGATCTGTATGCGTAGCTCAGGCGGTAAGAGGTTCAGCAGCCACAGCACGATCGATCGGTGATTCGAAACCGCCCTATTGCCAACCAAGCTTTTCAGCTCCTCGAGGTCGATAAATTGGCACCTGACTTGCCTGGGAGGATAAAAACATCGGTTGATGTTTTTGATCCATGATAAATAAACATATAACAATATAAATAAAACAAACATGAATATAATACATCGGCTAGCCCCTAGAAGTCATTGTGTAGGCTATTTACGTGTTCGTAAACCTCAAACGATTCTGCATTGAAGCGAACGCGTCGGTGCATCCCAAGCGGAATGACTAACACCAGACACTTTACCATTTATCCTTTAAAATGGGAGTCGTGAGTGAAGACAAAAGCTTTAACACCAAATTTTTGAGGGGTAATAGACCTGATTTTCAGGGAACCAAAACAAAAATCAGCTCGTTTTTGAAAACCTTCAATCACGGAGAATTGGTTTGTAACAAAGAAAAAAGAAAAAAAAAACAGGAAGAAAACAAGCATCAGCCGCCATTTTTGAATTGAAAGTTCGTGCCTGCTCTATTCAAAATCCAGAACATACTCAAAACAGTACTACCGTTCTTTTTTTTTCGGAAACAGCAGAATATTACGAATGATTCTCTGATGCTCTACATATATTTTCAATTTCTTCACATAAATCATTGCGGGTCAATTAGGGTGTGCGAAACTAACAAAAAAGAACAATTGTTTATTTTCCGCAGACATCGACACACAGCCCGATGAATTCTGGCCAAAAGAAAAAATCAATGCCAGGAAACGAAAAGAACACTAGAGAAATGAAAAAAATAGAAAAAAATAAATCAATAAAGATAGATAGATTAGATAGATAGATTTTTTTTGTTAGCAAGAATTTCTAACAAAAAAAATCGTGATGGTTTCAAGGAGATTAGAAATTTTTGAAACTGAACGCTCTGAATTACAGAAGATGCCTCTAGGATTTCGTAGTAGAACGTTGCTGTACGAGATGGATACTAGGAATTATCGAGGAATCTCTTTGCTGTGTGTTATGTACAAGGTACTGGAGCGCATCATCCTGGACCGACTCATTAAACATCGCGAAGAAACAATGCGCGAAGAGCAAGCTGGCTTTCGCCCTGACCGATCTACGATTGACCAGGTGTTCATGGTCAGGAGAGTGATCGAAATCTGGCAGCTGTATTCGAAACCAATGCAATTACGTTTTTGGACTTTGAAGCCGCGTTCGACTCTTTTCATCGAGGCCCTCTTCTCAAGAAGGTTCGTTCGCTTGCTTGATGACATGAGTCAGCGAACAACTGCTGCAGCTCGAACACCAGCCGGATGTACAACACCGTTTGAAGTGGTAACTGGAGGGGGCAGTGCCAGGACAAGGTGCAGTGCCAGGACCCTTCCTGTCCAATTTCCCTATAGACATTATGTGAAGAACAGCAGTGTCCTGCCGACACCGTCATAGCACCGACAGGACCCCCCTTGACCGATCTCGAGTACGCTGACGATGTTGTTATATTCGCGGAAAGCAGTACGAAACTTCAACATGTCGTCAACCTTGCATCGAAGCTGGCTGCATCCTATGGACTACGTCTACGCCCTGATAAACGCAAGCAGGTGTGTATCTCTTCGAGACTTCGAACGGGAATCAAAGTGAACAACCGATAGAACTCGTCGATGAGTTCTGTTACCTGTTCTGTGCGCTGAAGAACAACGGCAACTACGAGAAAGATATTCAGCAAAGATGCGCCAAGGTCATTTCTGCATTCAACTCCTTAACGAAATGCCTGTGGTCGGCCCCCATCACCAACGAAGTCAAGCTGCGAGTCTACCTATCCGCAATTCGCCCCATTATGATGTACGGATCGGAGACTTGGGCAGCACTATCAACGGTTACGGAGGGGCTTGAATGCAAGGAACGAAAGCTGCTTAGACGGCCATTTGGCTACTTTTGGCCTAGGACCCTTTTACGCAGAAATTGATGTGATATACCGGCGGATGACACGTGGAAGATACCAACATCTTGCACCACCATAAAAGTGGCTGAAGTAAATCGTTTTCGCTTCTTTGGTCATATATTGAGGAGACCTGCAGATCGCCTTGTTCAACGAGTTCTGAGGAGTCTGTCGGGTTCGAGCTGGAAGAAGCCTCCTGCCCGAAAACGGAAGTTCTGGACTAAGTTGGTGAAAGAGGACTTGAGGACACTTGGCGTGGATAGGCAGTTCAGGCAAGACGTAAGGTTTCGTAGAATATGGAATAACGACGAATGGATTGATTCTGTGCAAGCTCTCGCAGAAGATCGAGAAGGTTGGGCAGAGCTGCGTTCAAGGACAGCACACTTCGGCGAAGATGCCGGTAATCGCGTCAGACGATGACATCGCCCGCCGATTAAGTCAAGAAAGTTAACGATTTTAATTATATGTCGGTTTGGATTCTGTGGTTCTCTCTGAATCAATCAGCTTTGCAATGTCGTTGTCACCCCATTATGATCAGGAAAACTGAAAAATAATCTAGAAGTGCTCTAGAGTTTTTTTTTTTTACCTATTTTGCAGTTATAAGTGCACTCGATCGGAGGTTCGAATCCGCCCTAGTGCTCACCAAGCCTTTCATCCCCCCGAGGTCGATAAATTGGTACCAGACTTGTCTGGGAGGATAAAACACATTGACTTGATCATCAGCTGGCACCCGCAAATCATTGTAAAGGCCAACACGCGTTCCAAAACCTCAACGATTAGGAATTCCAGTAAAAAAACGCGTTCGCGCATCCCATGTGGATTGATACGCCAGTGACTTTATCCTTTTATCCTTTAAGTGCACTCAGTAAGCGTCAGGGTGTCTTTATAATCAGCAATTTGCCATAATACGGCATTAGGTTATCAACAGTGCTCTTCAGGATCAGTCACATGCAGATCGGCGGACTTGAGAGATTTGGATTAAAACAAAAACCAATGTTCACTAAATGTATCTCCTTTTTTTGTAAAGAAAAAGCAAAATAATTTGTTCTAACGTCTGACTCCTCACTGCTGTGTAAGAGTTTGGATAAGCCACAAACTGATATGCTCAGTGAATATGCAAGCAGTTCTGAATACCGTAATCTCTAGGGTTGAGGAGTCTGAGGGGAGCAGCCGCTAAGAGAATGACTTTAAAAGGATCCGACGCCTAAAAGCAATAACATTAAGACGTTAGTTGTTAATAAAGAGATGATAAGGATCAATAGCAATCCTGGCTACAACAGCTGAAGCAAATCAGATAAAGCTACGTACCTCGAAGATTTAAGGACAGTCGAATATTTGCTGAATACTGTGCTGAGCTAGACTTACCTATTCTACTAATGAAGTTTCCATAAAATTTTCTTGAAAAAAAAGACCAACAAGCCCAAGCAGGTGTTCTCTTCAATTTTTCTGAATAAGCCGGACTTGTCGATAACTTAACCAAGACTAAAAAAAATTATAGCAATTTCGTGCAACTGAATTATAGCTATGCGACACCAGAGTTTTGTTAATGACCGTCTGTTTCAATCTAGTTAACAAAAATAGACACTAGAAATTAGAAGCTTTTAGTTGTTGGCCGATCCAGCAGTCTAATAGGAATTTACTGAATTTCAACGAACGATTTCGAAAAACATTCCATCATTGAAGATAGAGTCACGGAAGACGGATACACTCGAAAACAGATTATATTCTATTCAAAGGATTATTCTTATTTCTTGTAACTAGCTAAAAGCCACAATTTCCTGCAATCAATCGCATTTCCCCCTTATGTTTTTTTTTCCTCCAACAATGTGTCTTACGTTATCTACTGGATGCCTCTATGACAATTTCATTAGCTCATGATAAGGGCGAATATGTCATTGGAAATAAGCGTCTTAAAGTGAAATAACTATGGTTCTTGTTTTGTTATCTGCAAGTAGGAACTTCACATTCTAGGCTCACATCCATCTTATTGTTTTGCTACGAGTGATTTGCTGTTGTCCAGGGAAAGTTAAGAATCTTTTACCAAAGCACTTTTTTGATCTACAGGTAATTTTTATGGTGAAACTGATTGATTTATTGTGAAATGATAATAAACACAACTCATACGTTTCTGAAAGGTCTCAGTTACTTTCTCGAGTTATACCTTAAGGAGAAAAGATCTCTCTATTGCAGATGCTTCTCTTCCTAACCCTATTCGTTGCTATTTTAGCAGCTGATGAAAAAATCGTCGGTAAGTTCAATTTTTTACCAGCTCACTAAACACACTTCATTTGAACCCTAATTTCTCGCAGAAGATGCGGTTAGAGAGGAATCCAAAGCACTGACTGGTCATGCACTTGCTGAATACGTGCGAACACATCAATCGTTGTTCGAAGTGGGTACTTCTAATATAAAAACCTCAAGATTCTTTAATTTCTGAAAAAATCACGAAAATTTAAAGGCAACGTTCAGGTAGAAGAATCAGAAGAGGTCAATGTTCGCATGAAATATTTGTTGCCGAAACATTTCATGGTTAAACCCAAGGAAGAGGATCGAACCAAAATACAACTCGATAAAGAACCTCCGGAGAAGTTATTTCCATAGAATTTTTTGAAAGATAGTTTAAATTTTATAAAATATATGGCCAGAGGCTGTGCCGTTGGAAACGATAGGATATTGTGAATTTTATTCGTGCAGCTCCCTCTGAGTTTGGAATGTGAAAAAAAATTAAAATATTTTTTCTCTTAGATTTTACCTGGACAATGTCCGAAAATTCCCTACTGCGCAAACAGGACTTGGGAGTGACATAATATAGTCTTATATATGAAGGTGTAATGAAACTCCATTGCTCTTCGGGAACACTAATTGAAATTTTATCTCAGAACACGATGCAGGCACACTGCGACCTGGGGCTGAATTTCCCTCTGCGGATTAAAAGAGATCTCCCCCGTGCAAAATCTGGTGAAATATTGTCGAAATGTGATCAGATGACGAAATTTTGAATGAAGAATTTACAGCATTGCCATAACCGTCACCCGTATTATACATTTTTATATTCTTATTTTATAGTGTTTTATAGTGTAAACATTATGTAATGTTGGTAGTTTTAACTCGGACACGAACTCGGAATGATTGCAAACTAACATTTTCCAACAAAATTCAGTTATATTAAGAAAATGTCACAGTATATCTTTTAAATAACATGGTAGTGTCATGAAAAACAAATGTACGAGAATCCGAAAAAGTTTAAGGATTTAAATACATTGGTTCTGATTCTAAACTTATAATGTGCTATGAGGGTAATAACGAAAATCACCACAAATAACTGAGAAATTCAGATTCGATGCTCGTGATGCTTGGCCCTACTGTAGAGAAATAATTGGCCACGTTCGTGATCAGTCACGTTGCGGTAGTTTTTTTTTCCAACAGTTTTCACTAGTGCGGACAGACAAGTCATAGTTCCAGGATCATGCTGGGCTGTCTCGGCTGCATCAGTCATATCAGATCGACTTTGTGTTCAATCTAACGGAAAAATAAAGGTTTTCAGCAACTATATTATCATTTTCAAAACTGTGTATCCTTTGAGAGGCACTTACTTAGCGTTTTCATACTTCTTATCATAGTTTTCACCTACTGCGTCGCCGCACTAATGTCGTCGCGCCCGCCTGCAACGCGGTCTGCGTGGCGTGCATTGCATTTGGTCTTTGATAGAGAAGGTGAAACTCTATCGGATGACCAGGATTTAAACTCGTAATATGGAGACGAACGGAGTGAAAACCATACTGAGAGGGTGTGATTCGCATAAATACAATTAACACTTTTGTTTAGCTTCACGTGTCCGATACGGATATTCTAGCATGCTGTGGAGAATTTTGTGGCGCCGGGTATGACTATTTTCACAAATTCAGCGTGAACAACTTTGACCCAAATCTACAAAATTTAATTTTGTATTTTACAGGTGTTCCGGAGGATGGCCATTCCAAGCATGGAAATGGGTTGGGAAATATGGTGTGTGCACGGGTGGAGATTATAGAGCTAAGGTGAGAAGATGTGTAGATCGAATGGATTCGGAAACCTTGAAGGAAATAGGAATTTTGTAATGTGTTTTAAGGGTGTATGTAAACCCTATTCGTTTCATCCATGTGGTAATCATAAAAATCAAGTATATTATGGTGTATGTCCGAAAGGAAGTTGGCCAACACCGAGATGCGAAAAGTTCTGTCAACGTGGATATATCAAACCGTACAAAAAGGACAAATTTTACGGTAGGAAAACCGTTAAGATAATAAATTAAATTCTAAAGAGCAAGATTAAGTAGGAATCTTCAATTCGCATCACATCATACATAGGCTGATTCTCCTTTGTAAAAACTTCTACGCAGCCGCACTTATTGTGTTGAACTCGAACTCGAGGGGACCTCTAACGCACATCCCAATTTCTGCTACAGTGAAGTGAGAAGAGAAAAGAAAATAGAGTCGGCGCCAACATTTTTCATTCGGACGGCCGCGATGCGAATTTGATTGCTGCACTTCGAAAAGAGAGGAGGTTTTTGTGAAGCGTAGAATGATTGTTGGGACCCGTCCCGTTCGCCCGGTTGAAAAACTTGGCGTCGACTATGCCGGACAAAAAGAGAGACTCCTATGACTCCTATTCAGTAAATGATTATATAAAGAATATGACATATGTTATGTTCCTATTCAGTAAATGATTATATAAAGAATATGACATATGTTATGTTATATTCTTTATATAATCATTTACTGAATAGGAGTCATAGGAGTCTCTATATGTTACCAAAGTAATAGCTTTGCAATTTTTTTTCTCCATTAAAATGTCACTAATTCAGCTAAAAAATCATATTGGCTGCCGAACAACGAGAAGGAAATTCGCTTGGATATCATGAAAAATGGGCCAGTTCAAGCTGCTTTCGATGTCTATGAAGATTTCAAACTATACAAGAGAGGAATCTACAAGGTTATAAGAATCACTCTTTGTCTACTCTCTTCGAACCTATCTACTTGCAGTTAAGCCAATAGTGATTAATAACGCAAAATAACTTAATAACGAAACAAAATATCAAAATGGAATCTTCTGCATGTTCTAACATTTCTGATTAATGCATAGCTACCTGCTAATTATTTCCTACAAAGATTCCATATTCTATTGACTAATTCTCCTTGAAAATAACATTCTGTATGTCTTTCAGCACAAAGAAGGTATACAAACCGGTGGTCATGCAGTCAAGATTATCGGTTGGGGAAAAGATAATGGAACAGATTATTGGCTGATTGCGAATTCTTGGAGCAAGGACTGGGGAGAATCCGGTGAGTAGGAAATGAACTAAATTGAAACATTCAAAACGTAGATAATTGTGTAACTGAAGGAAAATAGTATTACGCACAATTTTGTGAATGTTCTTGAGTTTCATAAGTGGCTTTTCTCCGATTAATAAGTTTGATGTTGCGGTTTTAGCCTGCTATTTTTAGGATTCTTCCGAATGGTCCGCGGTGAGAACAACTGCGAAATCGAAGATATGATCACTGCCGGAATTATGATGGTATAGAAAAAACACGAAACCGTGGGGAATGGTTTTTTTGTCCTGCTAATTCTGTTTCCACCGCGAATAAACTCTGTCATAAGTGCGAGAAATGTTTCTGGTAGTCAGATCGGCTCATTCATAGCTGACGTGATTCGAAACATTCTAATTTATTATGTGTGTACATTCAAAATATATAAGGACACGAAAAAAGAAAAAAAAACGAATTAAACAAGGAGTTTGATGTTCGGATCAGATCAGATCAGATGTCGGATCAACGAGTCGTTTCTGCTTTTGAAAGATAGAAAAAGTGCAGAAATGTGATTGGAGTAATTTTAATTTGATCAAAATATTTGGAAGTGCGAAAGTTCGACCTTCCTTGAATCTTGGCGTAGAGGTTGCAACTTTCCGATGGTCAAATTTAAGCAACAGCCAAAATCGTTAACAAACTTTGTTACGGCTAACGTTTCGGCGTTGCCTTCGTCTGAGCCTGGAAAGTAAGAACGTTTGTAATATATCCTCTCAATTGCCTCATATAGAACAAATAATCATTCCTATGATGGTACATCCAAAATCGAAACCAAAAGAGCTGAAGCAACTCCCCTCGGAGCTCACCGCAGACATTGTCATGAAAATGCTCCTTTCTGCATAGCTGCCACGATCCTATCGTACGAACCCGAAAATGTAGCTCGCAGAACTTTGGTGGCGTTTTGGATAAACGCTAAAAGTCCAAAAAATAAAAAGAAAGGAAGAATGCATAGCCGTGACCAACGAGCTGGCTCTGTATCGAGACCTTTGCGGGATTTGATCTACGGGGTCATATGCGGGTCGCGCCCTAATTAGTACTAGCGGAGCGATTGCACCACGCGAATATTACGACAACGCGGCTGCTGAGGTAGGCACAACGATTTGGGCTTTTTTGGTTTTGTTTCCGGGTGTAATATCTTAGCGGATGATGACTTGTTCTAGATGAGGCATTTGAGAGGATATATTGCAAATGTTTTTACTTTCCAGGCTCTCGCGACAACGCCGAAACGTTACCATTTAATAAAGTTTGTAGACAATCTTGGCTGTTGCTTAAATTTGACTATCGAGAAGTTAAAATATTTGGTTTTTAAACACGCTGTTATTGTAATACGAATGTGGTTGGCTCAGCTTTTTTGAAGATGTTGAACGAAAATGTAGAAATTACGCTTGTTTATGAGTAAAATAAAATATTGAATATATATGACCGGAATGCAGAAATATTCGTAGTAGAAAATACACGCATTAAAGAGTTCTGACGATTAACTTTAAACATCCGAAGATTCTTCGAGACATCCAGGCGACTGCTCATGACTTCGAAACTCAACTGTCACGACAACAATATGGGCCTCAAATTTGTACAAAGACAAAATATATCTGCCGGAATCAAAAAAAAAGAGTGGATCCAGAGACTTCTCACATATTTTCAATGAATTTCTGATATGATATGTCTCATAATGTTAGGCTGAGTTAGCGAAGTTAGTTAGTTTTTTTTGGTACCGTTTTCTTTCTTCTTGCACAATCTGTGATACTGCATACTTACTGCTGACGAAATTAGTACAGGAAAGTGTCGTTTCCTCAGCCAAGATGTTCATTTTCCTACCTTTGCACGTACGTAACAAGTGCACGCCTATTCTTTCTCATCAAAAATCATCTGATGACATTTCAATAGATAAAACATGACTATTCGCTACATTTCCAGCGCAAAAAAACAACGCTGACTCCGGCTGATAAACCTGCAAAAAAGTTAAAAAGTTTAGAATATTAGATAAAATGGTTGTTTTTTCAAAACCAGGTGGATTCATCAACAATGGGGACTGTTATTTTTGTCCGGAAAAAAATGCAGATGTCAAGTGATGGGAACGCTCAAGAGATGTGAAATGGGTGGGGACGGTGGCGTGGGCGGAGCGTTCAGAAAGACGTAGCACAAGAGGAGCAATCAGGCTACTGTAGCGATTACGACGGTGTAAGGAGACGAGCGGTGCAATTAACGACTATCATTAGCCGGACTTCAGACTTTGTCCGCTTGGCCCGCCTTCACCGATCAATGAAAATTAAAAGTAGAGGCATTTTCCGTGGAATTAGATTGGTGTCTTTCTAACAACACTTTCTTCTCTTTTGTATAAAATCAAGATTTCATAGTTTTCTTTCTAAATCAGACATCATCAATAAAACATTTGGAGATCAATCAAACTTCAAATGTTTCATTTTTTCAAGGCTTCAAACACACCTCCGATACCAGTATAATATAGACACAATTTGAAAATATTACTCGAATTGTAGATTTTCTTCCTGTTTTCCTCAACAGCTATCACAGAGTGATGTTTAACATAAAATGACATGAACGATATCACCGTACTGATAAAGATAACGTTTCTCGCCAGATTATGTAAACAGCTGGCTGCTGTTTAAGAGCCGATTTCACTCGTGTTTCAATTTCTGAAGAAGGAAAGTGCCCAAGCTGAGGCAAACGTGCAGCGAAACGGACGCACAGAGAGGTCATAGAGGTGAAAAGCAACGCGCGCAGTGGGCAGGGCTATTAAACGGTTGCAACGTCTCATTCACCTTCTGCTACATTCACATGGAGTTATTTCGCACCAATTCGATGTCGGTGGACCCGTCGCAAACCATTCTATAGCTCTCTGGAGTCGGCGCACCAATATGACGCTGGTGGACCTGTCGACCCCCTCTTTTTGGAATTCCGAGACACACACACACCACAACAAACACACGTGACAGAGCAATCCCTTTATTATATACCACGCCCTTTATTACATTACATCACGGCTAAAGCAGAGCTTCAGACTTTTTTGTGTTCTTTTCTCTCACCTTCACTGATCAACTAATAATAATTAATCAGAAATTAATGGCAACAAAATTTTCTGTAAAATCAGCATTTTCAAATAAAGGCGAGAGAATCCCATCGCCTCAGTTCTAGACTTCGAGAATATTCAAACTTCAGCTCAAACACTCCTTCGACACCAATGTAATATAGTAACATAATTTGAAAGTTCTAATGGAAATATGGATTCTCTCCCATTTTTCAATAACAGGTCATCTCACAACAGATACCCAGCAGTGGCAGGATAGCCACGTGATCCTAACGTGCGGTTATCTCTTCCAACGACGGCTATAAGGCCCAACAGTAAACTTAGGGGTTAGTTAATTGGGCAGATAGAGCGTCTACATCGTCGTCCGTCATCTACAAGCTCTTTACAAGAGTAATCCTTAATAGGATTGAAAAAGTCTTGGATGAAGGACAGCCATGCGAGCAAGCAGGGTTTCGAAAAGGATTCAGCACGATTGACCACATTCACACTGTTTCGAAACTCATCGAGATATCACGAGAGTACAAGATGCCGCTCTGTCTCACCTTCATCGACTTAAAGAAGGCTTTCGACTCGGTTGAGACGGAAGCGGTCGTGGAAGCCTTGGACAACCAAGGCGTCCCTACTCAATATATAAAGGTACTTCGAGAGTTGTACAGTAACTTCACGACCGGAATTTCGCCATTCTACAAGAACATCATCATTGACGTGAAGAGGGGGGTCCGACAGGGTGATACAATTTCACCCAAAATATTCACAGCCACCCTCGAGAACGCAATGCGAAAGTTGGAATGGGACGACATGGGAGTGAAGGTTGATGGTCGGCAGCAACACCATTTGCGCTTTGCTGATGACATCGTACTGGTAACACCTAGCATCAGCCAAGCGGAACGAATGCTGACCGAATTCGACGAAACATGTGGATGCATCGGTCTTCAGCTGAATCTACAGAAGACGATGTTCATGCGGAACGGATGGGTCTCGGATGCCCCATTCACGCTCAACGGAACGAACATATCCGAGTGCACCAGCTACGTTTATCTGGGTCGGGAACTGAATATGATGAACGACCTGACCCCCGAGCTGGGCAGGAGGAGACGAGCGGCTTGGGGAGCGTACAAGAGCATCGAGGATGTAGTGAAGAAGACCAGGAACACCCGGCTCCGTGCTCACCTCTTCAACACCACCGTACTTCCTGCTTTGACCTATGCTTCGGAAACCTGGGCATTTCGCAAGCAGGAAGAAAACGCGGTGAGCGTCATTGAACGCGCAATTGAGAGAGTGATGCTAGGAGTATCCCGTTTCACGCAAGTGAGGGACGGGATTCGAAGTTCTCTCCTACGTCAGCGATCGAAGATTAGAGACGCCGCCGCGTTTGCCAAGGAAAGTAAAATAAGGTGGGCCGGACACGTGATGCGCTTTAATGACAACCGTTGGACCAGAGCCGTGAGTGACTGGGTTCCCCGCGATATTAAGCGCACTACAGGAAGACCGCCGACCCGATGGTCAGATTTCTTCACGAAGTCCTTGAAAGAAAAATATGATGCTCTTCGTGTCCCACGCGAAAGGAGGAACCACTGGGCTACTCTGGCACGCGATCGGGACAAATGGAAGAATTACTGGCGCCCGCTCGACCAGTTCGAAGATCAACGGGAGTCAAGGTGATCAAGGTGATCAAGGAGGGCAGCACGTCCATAACTGTGGATCGCCGCGTAAGTCCAACCAGAAATACCAAGACCTCACCTGCACAGCCAACGTGGTGGTTCCTACCACCCCCGGGCTCCGGCGTACTCGGGCCACCGTGGTCCTCGTGGCGGGAATCGACTTGATCAAGTACTCCAGGGCAGAATATCCACGATTGTGAACCGACGGGTAAATGCAATCAAAAATACCGGGACCTCTCCTACACAGCCGCCATATGATGTGACGCCAGGGTGATCCATATGACTTCTTATCTTAATCTTATTTTCCCACTTCGGATCACGGGGCGGGTGTTGTGTAGCGGTTAGAGGTTCCTCTGCCCCCATTATTGACATAGGGTTCGAGTCCACCCTTGTGCTCTCTATGCCTTTCATCCCTTCGTGGTCTATAAATTATTTCCAGACTTGTCTGGGAGGACAAAAACACTGACTTCACACATCGGCTTGCTCCCGCAAGTCATTGCATACTCCATTTATGCGATCGTGAACCTCATGCGATTCTGTATCGAAGTGAACATGGTGGAGCTTCACAAGCGGATTGATTAACGTCAGACACTTTTTCCTTTTATACTTTATTGTGACCACGACGGTTCCCATGATGGCATTTCTCTGGGTTGCTTATATTCGGTATCGTTTGGACATAACTTGTTACTAACTATGTTTTCGATTTTAGGATGGTTGAGGCACACTACAACTTTAATGTGGACATTAGATGTGAGTAGCTTAGGCTGCTCGCAGATTTCATGGACGACCGGGCGCGCAGTGGCTCTGTGGTTATGGTGGTTATTGACTATTGACAGCAATTCGCTCAATAACCATCAAAACCGCAGGGCCGCCCAACAGCGCGCCCGCGCTGCTTTGCACTCTGCGGCAGCTTTTGATTTATTCCGTGAGTGACTATTCTGTGATTGCAGATCTGGTCGATTTTTCAAAACATCGTTGTAGCGAAGCAAATTTTTGGTCCTTGCGGGTCGATAGATTGGTACCAGACTTTTCTTTTGCGGTAATAAAATGTTGATCTATTACATTGTTTGACCGCGTAAGGTTACTGCATAGGCTGGACTCTCTGACAGAATTTGCGTGAAGGAGACAGTTTTTGGTGAAATACGGCGATGGCGTGTGTGTAGTGGATTAAATATGAGATCAGATAAGATCAAGATATCGTTGTAAAGAACAATGAAAAATACCAAGACGGTGTGGTTGACGTTGATACTGAAAAAATACAACAAATACGACATAGAAATTATTTATTGATCCGCATTAGTATATTATTCTTTACACGCTTGAGCAAGAAAACTGTATCGTTCTAAACTTTCGCCTAAACCATCATCAATCCTGCATAAACCATTGACTCCAACAGACAATCGTTTTTACCCCGAACCATGCGGAAATAGCCTGAAAGCAGTCACGAAATAAATCTAGTGATTGGGTGCGTTAATTTTTGCTTGCAGAAATTTAATTTACCGTTCTCTCCCCAGTCAGTATTCCAGGAGTTAGCAATTAGCCAGTAGTTTGTGCCGTTCTCCACACCCCATCCTATAATCTTTATAGAGTGACCTCCAACAAAGTCCCCCTCCGTATGCTGCAATGGCATAAAGTTCATGAAAATTTCCCTTATGAAAAAAGAAGGAATTTTAACCACTCAAAACAGAACCACAGTCTGCCGTGAGCAATCTTGAATGAAAAGATATGGCAGCTAATCAATAATAGGCAGATCGATCCTTACAACCAATCCTACTCATTCAGGCTGTACGATTTATATAAATACCGTTTGATTTAGCTTTTTTTCGAGCTATAAAATTATTTTTTCCTCTAGAAGGATGTCTGCACTAGTACAACGAGAGAATGCCTGCACAATAAACAATTAATGGCATCACCCCACGGAGTCATGTATGGTATCGATTTCCGATGGCTAAAGACTATACGGGGTCGTAGATTGTAGAAACAGGTGAGATAATGCTCATTTCTTCCTAATTTCCGTAGAAAACGGCCCGAAAGACGAGGAGTGTAAACAAGGGTGGTGCGCTCCAGTAGAACTCGTCGTAGAAAACAACTCCTCGGAACGCTTGAAGTTCTATTGGAGCGCGCCACCCTTGCACGCGCGCCGCATCTTCCGGGCCGTTTCTTATGGCAATTACGAAGAAATGAGCGTTGTCCCACCTGCTCCTGCAATCTATGACCTCCTGTAGTCTTTAGCCCTCGGAAATCCATACCACCACAGATTTGTGGGGTGATGCCTTTAATATAATACATATTAGTAATAATAATTAATAATATAACATATATTTGACAACAATCAATAATTTCGAAATCTGACTAGCTTATGGTCCACAGGAGCTTTCTGTAATTTTTATTCTGGCTCACTCTTTTTTGTTGAGTTCTAAACTATTAGATTGATGTTCACTCATTAGCCCGCACAGTCTCGCTTTCTTTCCGTCGTCAGCATCCTTTTTTGTCCGTACACTCTCTCGTCAAACGTGCGCTGACAAGCAGAAAGCCCCGCATCTAACAATGAATTTTCCTTGCCTCATATATTCCATTTTTGTAGTACTGGAAATCCTCAAAAACAAAGTAACTGGCTTGAACTGGTCCGAATTTCATAATCTCCCTTCGAATGGATTTTTCATCACTTGGAACGTCATATACGGAGAGTCCTGGAAATAAAAATGACTTACAATTAATATCGATTGTAAAACAAAAATTTCGATCGTGAATCGAAACCAGCGCGGTGGTGCATCCTAAGCGGTCTGATCAATGCCGGACACTTTATCCTTTATCTTTTATCTTTTATCGATCGTAAAACACATGATCTACTGCAGGGCTAGAATTCGCCAATGAAGAGTGAAAGAGTAATGCAATTGTAGCACGGATACATTGAGAATTGAGCTCGGTCCTGCCTTTCTCCTACTACTCTGCGCTACACCTATCAATCAGATCGTTCAAAAAAGTCCACCACCTTGGACACAAAATAACATTTTTGATAATCTCCCTCGAAAAACGTTCTCAGACCTTATTACCCGTCCCAAACCTCCTGTTTTCCATCTTAAGCATATCCCATTCAGGAAGGTTCAAAATGTGCGGAGGTCGTGATTAAAACTTAGATCTAAAATTAAGCTGATCTGAAAAAAACGTAGTGGATAACATAGATATCATAGAGCAATGTAGATGCAGAAGAAAAATGATAGAAATATGACTGTGATGAAAGCATGAACATATCAATAATTCATATTACACCATAATCTTGAAACTTTCGTACGCTATAGTCATAGCTTGTGGCTAAGTAATTTTTACTTCATTTTCACACTATCATCCTAAACGGTTCCTTCTATCGTCAGTATATCTATCCTTCTATCGTTTTATATTTGAGTTCAGCTAAGAAAATAAAAGCAAGTTGTTCTAGAGGATTTGTTAGTGCTGCTTCTTATAAGTGTAAACATTAAGAAAATTTATGTATGATTTTAAGGATTTTCTTAGCTTTTCTTCAAAATTGTCTCATGCTAATGAAGCAGGCTTTTTCAGACAATTCTAGAACAAAATTTTTATAGAAAACTCGACAAATCGACTGTTCTCGAATTTGGTTGTTTTTCAGCATTAATTTCTTTTTTCCTACCTCAAAATTTTTAGAAAAATACAGATATAGAATGGTTCAAGATCACCTCTTCGTCACTCTAAACAGCTCTTCCGCAGTTTCTTACCGTATGTCCTTCGAGATTATGATAGATACGAAGTGAAATTTGTACTCATATTATTTTATGTAAAGAAAGCATAAACTTTACTTTACAACAAGAAAGCTTTACCATAGTACTTATCCTTCTTGAAAGGAACAGGGTATCCGCGTTGACAGCTCTTCTCGCATTTTGGTGTTTGCCAAATATGTTCAGGACAGTCGCCATAATACGTTTGATTCTCATGGTAATCACATGGATGGAAAGTGTAAGGTTTGCAAACACCCTGAAAATTAATGGTTTAATAATAAACGCCAACCTATCATTAACTAACAATAATCCGTATCTTGGTAGCAGTTCCGTGGTACCGTAAATGTATAAGAATAAATAAATGAAACATTGGTCATCGGTCTAGGCTTATCGATTCAGTACCACTGGAAAGAAGAGAAAAAAGAAACTCATTTTCATCGAGTCGGAACATTGAAAAAGAAAAGTTTTCCCAATATTTTTATTATAAATTTCTATGTTTCAAAATGGTGAAAGGCTTCAGTGGGCCGGAGGCGGGGAAACAGCAGTGGAAGGGTGTTCCGCTCGGCTTCACAGTCGATGGTTCGAAACCGTCCCAGATAACCAAGACTTTCACACCGCCGGGCTCATTAAATTGGTACAGATCCTGACTAGAAGAAGAAGGACTTCCACTTCATTCACTTATTACATCTTTCACGCTTGCAACTCATTGTACAGACCAGACAAGCGATTCCGAATCGAGGTCGAATGCATTGGCGCATCCTAAGCGGACAACCAACGCTACATTTTATCCTTCTTTCTAACGTCTTCCGAGTGAGGATTCCACACACGTTCGATGCTATTTTTCATGGGAAAAAGAAATTGTAAAATTCTTTTCAAAAGGTCGGCGGCTTTCAATAAACAACTTTTGAGGTCATTGCACATAAAATACTAAAAGTCACTGCACTTCCACGAGACGCTTTTTGCCTAGTCGAATAACATTTGAATGTTTATTCGAACATTAAAAAAGAAGTGGAGAATTTAGAAGCAACTGTACTTCACTAATTTGAGAATTATGAAAAATTCGTGAAATCGAATATTCGCAAGACTTGGACATTGTGAGGAAATCGAAGACTCGAATAGTCGAATTCACTAGTGATCTCTGACGACTGGTAAAACGGGGCGAAATTCTGCAGACCTGCTCCTCTTTCAAGGAGGAGTCAAAGCGATGCACCAACAGGGTGGTTGATATACTACAAAGACATGACGCGTTAGATTTCGATTTGCTCTCCCCTTTAGAGAGTGTTTGGGGTATAGGAGAATTCTAGAATGCACGTTTTCACACACTATACATCTTAACCCTACTCCTTCCGACTGACTTTGAATTTCCCTGAAGTAGCGAAGTCAGGGACATCACCTCCTCTATCATTCATTCTTAAAAAAAAAGACGAAAAATTATTTTCTAATTGGAAGTGGCGTCACAATTATGTTTAAATCACCAACAGGAAGATTCAGTATGGAATAAAATTTTTGAAAGAAGATATCTATGATAGAAATAGGCTTATAAGAATGAAAGCAAATCGCACTCCTCAACCTTTCAAAAAAAAAAGTGTGCGGTGCGCTCTCCTGGAGAAGAGCAGGAGAAGGATTTGATGAGGAAATTTGATACTTGCTGCCTATTGATTTTGAAAAAATAAGAAGCGAATCACTTAGGCCAATTTGTTTTTCAATATTAATTTTGGAGAATTCACCACCACGTGGTGTTTTTCTTACCTTCTGTCTATATCGTCCTCCAGTGCAGATCCCGTTGATGATTACATATCTCCACGCTTCAAGCGGAAAGCCTCCTTCACAACTGGAAAAATTCAAAACGGCACTTCTCGTTAGATTGAACAAGAATAAAGATATGTCGTAGATTTTCTCAAAACTAAATCCTAACTAAATTGAGCAGACTATATGGAAAGGGTCTGTAAAATCAAATATGTGGAATTTCTACTTATATTCTTCTTTCCAACATTGCTCAAATTCTCCCTAATTAGCGTAACGCTTTTTTTAAAAGCAGCACCATAAAAACAACATTTTCTGAGATCTTCGTTAGTTCTTTATTTTAGGTTTAACTAGTATAAGAAAACTAAAAAAGTATAAAATAAGGAGAAAGATGCACGTAAAGTATCAAAAGGGTAAGCTGTGGTGTCATAATGCTTTTAAACGCAAACACCAGGTTAATTTGTCGTATGACCTCAATCAAATTAAGCTAGGATTAGGAATTAAGTAGGATTTTTAGGTAAGATCAGTTCATGCTCGCCTTCTACATCTCTTATCTTGTTCAAATCCTTAGTAATCCTCATGGATTCCTGGTTGCTCTCTTTGAAAATTATTTATTTGCCTCCAATGATGGGCTTATGCCCATAAAATTAGGTTTTGTACGGGTCTAGATATTTAGTATCTTCTTTACCGTCTTAGTACTAGTTTCACAGTTGAAGTAAAAATTGGGATTGGGGAAAGAGACGAAGGAGGACCCAAAAGATTATTGATATCGATAGAAATCAGCAAAACAGCAAAACATAAAACAAGAAGAGTAATTTAAAAAAAAAATCAAAATCTCACCCCGTCCCACACGATGTACAACACGAAAGAAGATCTGTATCGGAAAGATGACGCTGGAAATATAGAATGAAGAATTTCATTTTTAAATGTTCACAAACGATCCAACCTACACATATTCACCTTTACTCTGCCTTTTGATTGTATACACAATCGATCGCTCATTGTTTCTGCGGCTGAGACTGCCCAACATGAACCTGAAGACCGAGATTCTTGTTTATAGTGCAGTTAACAAATAAAAATAACCATAAACTGGTATAAAATTTGGCATATATAAAGAAGAACCAAAGACATACCTCTACCTTACGTAAACCCTTGAATATCTCTTTTTTCCCTTCAACGGTAAACGGAACATTGCAGCTTTGATGAGAATGTCTTGTTTATCTGCTGATGGGGCTTGCTGTTAGGATCCTCACGTTGAATGATTGTTTATTGTTCGAACACAGAGCGAAATCATGGATAGTAGGTAAGTATAGCATCGTAGCACATTCACTGATAATGAAACAACAGCAACTTTGCAATGGCGCGAAAATCATTGATCCTCAGATCATGAAATTCTCCAGAGGATAACAAAGATTTATTTTGGTGCGTATATTTATTCACATTGGTACGGTTTGCTACAGAATTGTGCTCTCATGTTTTTCGACGTATAGTTGGATTCGCTACGACTAGTTACTGAAGCTGATCCTTATGAGAAATCAAGGATCGTTCAGAACACGTATGGTCTTCAAGATCAAAATCGACGTTGTTGGGACGATTAAAGTGAAGATAGCTGTTTTTGGTTGGCAATAGATTTTTCGAATCCTTCACTGCACTGACTTGACTTTGTCGATCAGTCTTAGCTATTTGAAACATTACAATATAAAGTTAAATGAGCATTGTAGTATTTTTTTCAAAAGAGATAATTAATAATATCTTAGGACAAAAAGTGTAGCTGGGTTCTCTCCTCCAATACTTTATTATATGCAGTATATACGCGCCATGGATCACAATATACATGCGTTTAGATATTCCGGTTAAAGTCAGCATATCACGATTTTGACGTGGTGCGGGAACCACAGGGAAGGGGCGGAGTACGTTGCGGAGCCTAGCGTAATTCCATTCCTCTTTCCCTAATCGTTATAAACAATGACATGGGAACAGCTTCAGTTCCAATGAGTTATGTTAAAACACACCTCCTCCTTCTTATTTCCCTTACCGTCTTTCACGCCCCTTCCTTTTTTCAGGACAATCAAGGAAAGATAAGCGTGACCTCGCTGAGCTCCGAGCTCTACGCTCGAATCTGTACCACCTGAGCTCCATGCTTTCTCTGTGAGTTCCGCATTTCCTCAAAATCGTGATAGGTTACCTTTAACGGTGTAGATAAGTATACGAGTATATCAGTGTTCTGAAGTGAATGACCAGTTTCACATGTATTCATTGTTCAAATAAAACGGATATGTAGACGGGTGACTAGTACACAATCTCTCTGACAGAGCGGAGTTATTTTTAAGCTTTAGACCGACGAGTCCCACATGGGACTTCCTCGATAGAGTGGGCCAGAAAGACTCTTCAAGAGAAGTAGTAGCTCTGGAATTGAACCGGCACTACCCTCTAGCAGAACTATAGTAAGGCCAAAAAAAAACCCTAAACCCTGATATAGTTGCGTTGTCGGCTGCGATCGTAACTGCGCAGTGGAGCCAGGTCTGGGTGAAACCGTTGCTATCTCCACTTGCTACGGCAGAGGAGAGTACTACGGGTACCATCTCGATCCCAATCGCTGAATTCAGCGGTTCCAGCGCAGTCAACGACTACGTCAAACGTCGGACCGTTTTGACGCGACTCCAATTATGCCGTTCGCCGTTGTATGAGTACTGATCGATCTCACAGTAAAAAGGAAAATCCCACGTCCTCAGACTTCCAGAGCTTCGGAATATTAACGATAATTATCAAAGTAAATCAAGCATAACTTTACTTCAGGACTTGTGTAACCTTCGTTTTGGTTTTTTTTTTCGTATAGCTGACAAATAAAAGCTTTGTTGAGTAAAAGTAGAATTAACAGAAGTCGTACCACAATTTGACTGATCTCGGATGTATCCAATAGTAAAGCATTCAGGCCATTTTTGTCTTGCATCAAACCTAAATCAATAGTTTAGCCGCATTTCCACTAGGTTTTGAAAATCTCGAAACATCAACTTCGAATTGAGTTTTAGACTAATTTTTTTTTTGTGCTAGCATTATGTTCCTCGAACATAACGCTACACATGCATACGTGCAATTGGATAATTCGGGAGATTAATTTTAAATGAATATAGATTGATATAGCTTATATATTATAAATGTAGATAAGCATATATATTTAGTAATTTGACGGAAATGGAAATGCAGTTACTAAATCTCAAGTCACTGACAAACAAATCGTGTTTGTGGTAGAAATTGCTATTAAAAAACATGTGGACAGCAGTGCAGTGTGCATCATTGAGTAATTCCAAGGACTTTCACAGTGGAGACAAAGGGTTTTCCGCGCATCGTTGCGCTGTACTTTCGAGTAATCTTCTTCACAAATTTTGCTGTCAAGAATTATTGAAGTATTGAATTATTACTTGTCGGTAGTCCAACTTAGCCACAGCCAAGATTGTCAACAAACTTTATTACGGCCAACGTTTCGGCGTCGTCGCCTTCGTCAGAGCCTGGAAAGTCAGATCATTTGTGATATACCCTCTCCGATGCCTCATCCAGAACAAGTCATCATCCCCTAAGATGCTACATCCAAAATCGAAACCAAAAGAGTCCAAAACGTTATGGTTACCCAGGTAGCCGTATTGCCGTGATATTAGCGGAAATCCGCGTGATAAAATCACCCCGCTAACCCGCTAATACTAATTAGGATGCGACTCGTATATGACTCCGCAGATCAAAACCAGCGAAAGTCTTGATACAGAGCCAGCTCGTTGGTCACGGCAATGTATTCTTCCTTTCTATTCATTTTTGGACTTTTAGCGTTTATCCAAAACGCCTTCAAAACTCTGCGAGCTACAATTTCGGGTTCGTACGATAGGTTCGTGGCAGCTATGCAGAAAGGAGCATTATTGAATTATTATTAGTATCATTAATATCATAACTATTATTGTTACTATTATTGTTACTGATATTCTTATTCTTATTATTCTTCTTCTTCTTATTATTATTATTATTATTATTATTATTATTATTATTATTATTATTGTGAAAAGTAAAATGCATAATACAAAGAAATGACACCACACTGCTTCAGGAATGCCAGTTGTTGACCTCGCATTATTGAAAGAAAACAATGATGTATATTGAGAAAAAAAGGAAATCCCTTGAATTGGATTGAATTAACTATCCGAGGCTCGTACAGCCTGTTCTTAGTGAACAAATTTTTGTGCTGCAATGGCATTTTATCACGAATACATCGTTTCGGGAATTTGAGTACATTTCGAAAAAACTGAACCTTCATGCTCACAACAACTCACATGCTAAAAAAAAATAACAAAGTTGTACAAAAAAATTGTACAGAAAATTACCTATCCGGAGGTTCTTCATCGAGTTCGATGTTTGTTCTGCTTTCATCGAGTTCGGCGCCTACTCCACTTCTCTTGTCGGCAGGCACCAAGTATTTCGGATCCATCAAGTACTTCATACGTTCTTTTGTTTTTGGGTTGTCTTCTACCTGAGTTTTGAAAAAAAAAATTTCCTGCATGAGCTGTTGCTTCAAACGATGTTTGTCCCAAAAAAGGGGTTTGGGTTTGAGAGAGGTAATTTTGAGTCTCACCCACCTGGAACATTGTTTGATGCTTCTTTAGATATTCGAAGAGGGCTGAACCTCTGAGCTTTCCAGCCTTTTCTAAAAAAAATATAATTAGATAATGATGTTGTACATTAAGTCACTGTTTCTAGTTAAGCACTACGAGGGAGAGAGAGTGAGTTAAGTTGAGAGAATCTGCCAAAGATACTCAGACGTGTTTCCGGTGTCAGAACAGGAGCTTTGGTTCTCTGCATATATAGTAAGGTCAAAACTACACGAAGCATGGTGCGCTTGCGTAATCCGCTGCGCTCGAAGCGGCGCGCCTTACGAAACTGCAGTTTCGGTAGCGGTTGGAGTCGAGGTGATACCATTGCAAACCAGTTCTGATCCTACGATACTATTGTGTTGTTTCCTCGCTTAAATGTTTGTAGTTGCGCGTTGTTTTCTTACACGGTAAGGTGTAAACTACTACACGAACAGTCGAAACAGTCTGAATGTGTTGTGTCGGCGGTTGTAACGGCGTTTGCTGGTTCGGTGGCAGCGTTTGCTTGTTCGGTTTGGTCGAGGAGACTAATCGGTAGGCAGTGATGACCACAAGCTATTCAGTGCCTTTTTTCCCTTTTTACAATCGTTTTGTAACATTTTTTCGCATTATTACTGTTGTGCAGTTCTAGGATAACGCTTTCTTGTAGGCTTTATTGTTTGTTTGCTGCCTGGGATTGGGCCTTTTTCTTTTTAGTACAGTCGTGCATGATCAGTGTTACCTTGTAATTGCAATTGTAACACAATCCTTATGGATTTGCAATGACATAAGAAAAAAAAGGCACAAACATTTGAGATAAGCACATTTAGTGATGGTGTGTGATTGTTATCAATACAGGTTATTGATGTGATTATTGTAAATCATGTGGCCGGGTTCTATATATTGCTGGAGCTGTATAAGGATGTCGTTGTAGAATGTAAATCAGTTAATCAACTGTCTTCCATCACCACTCCACATCGTGGATAGAACAACTATCCCCAAGACACAACAACTAGCGATCAGGAGAGCGGACGATACTTAGAGCCGACGATCATGGAGACACATCGTAACGAAAAAGAAGAACAAGAAGAGCTGCTGCCAACTTTTACTAGATTTTACTTCACTAGATCCCTGCGCCCACCTCGGCCGTGTCCAATTTGTCAACAGTCAAACCTTAGAACACTGCCTAGAAAACAGCCATGCTTTTTTACCAGATCTGGATTTAAAAGGCTGCATCAAGACCGTTCTTTCAAGGCACTCATCATCGCATGCCTGGTACAAGTGCACCATCGACCGCTCAGTAAATGTCCAGAAGTATTTGGAATCCGTATTTACATCTATCACCCTCATCCCCAGTTAGATACCAGTCCCGACATCGCTATTTTCTTTCGTTTAACCTGGATGCAGCTCGGAGGCCTATTAGCTGCACCTGCAGAAGATCTCCGAGGCTTCAGAGGAGTAGTGGACCTCTAGTGTCTGTCTACGGAAGCTTTCAAGCCAACTTCGTTATCACTGACAATCGAAGGGAGACTCGTAAACGGGCAGTCTAGTATCTCTCCGACGATCACGACCTTCCCGATATCACATGCTTCGAATAAATGCTGGATTTTAGGTAGGGTTAAGGAACAGGATGTGGGACAATTTTTTAGCTCAAAAAGTGTTACGAGCGGATCTACTCATTAGTAATTGATGAGCACTCAGTTCTGTTATTTATGGGTGGATTCCTGACGGAAATCCACAATACTTCAGATGCCTTCTTGGCAGATATTTTTTGTGTAATTCTTTATAATACCGAACTCTATTTCAAAACTCATTTCCATGATGCTTCCCTTTCTTGTGGCGTCCTAATGGTGTCATCGTGCTCCACAATTACACAAATCGTCACCCCCAATCTCTAACTACAAATGAAACAGCGAGGACTCCACGAGAAATAAGAATTCCCTTGTTCATCCCTTTCTTCTCTGACTCCTTAACTGCTGCTATAAATCGGGTTTTTTTGCGAGCACAGTTGCAAGATGATGTTGTATTAGCGGACATCCCGAACAACAGCATCAAGCGACACTTGCACTTGACTTGACTTGCAATAGACTCTGCGATAGGCAATTTGGTGTGAGTTTTGCGTTGTTTGTCCATTCGGTAAAGCTGGAGTATGTACGAATATCGGAGTAATCTATTGGATAGGATCCCTGACATGCAACGCCAATTATATGGGAGAAACTGGAAGGATGCTGAGGCTGGGAATCAAAGAGCATTTCTGTGGTGAAAGGGGTGGAAACAAGATGAAACCAATAGAGCGGCACAAAAATGAGAAACATTATGGAAATGTGTTTGAAATAAAGTGTACGATATTAGGTCACGATAAAGAAGTATCCGCCAAAAGGGCCTTTAAAGTATTCCGAATATTCATCAGGAATCCATCCATGAATAACACAAATGAGTCCTTATCAATTACGACAGACTTTTTGCTCTCCGTAACACTTTGTGGACTATGAGATTGTCCCATATGCATCTCCTTAAAACTATCGAAACACCAGTACATAAAGATACTACATAATGCATAGATCCAATTCGCCTTAGATGACAGCCAGTAAGAACACGCTGGTACGCCAGTCACGCTAGTCGGTGAGACTGGTCAGTTTGTTTTTCTTTTGGGTGTACTTCGAACAACATCGAGACTTGGCAAGGAGGGAGGAGAAGTTTGATGAAATATGCATAGCCTCAAAGACCTCGAACCGCTCCCAGATTTTGATGGGGACGAAGTTAGGCCAATAATAACGTTCCAGCAAAACCTCGTTGACATAACAAGAACACATAAATTCTTGTTATTCATTTCCAAATTCCTGATGAGGTCTCAAGAAGAGAGGACTTGGAGACTCCTGTACTTTGATTCTATATTAGCACTATGTTTGTTCGCTTGCTAATTTAAAAAGCTGTTTTTCCTTTATAAAATGAGACTACCATCGCAGAAATCCTCGCTGTGTAGCGTTTGTGACTTTTGGTAAACTTAATCTTGTTATCATTTCAAATAACACCAAAGAATTTGGAAATGGAAAGAGTACAAAACTATTCCGACCTGAAATTCTTTCGGCATTTTTTTTAGCAGTCTTAGCATCGGTTCAGGGAGTTTTTTTTTTTCAGACATCGGCCTCTACAATAGGAAATTGCTTTCGTGCAATTGATAACGATTCACCAAAATTAGTTGTTTCTTAATGCAAAGACTCCAAAAACTGACATATTTTGGTCAAAAAAGGAAGAGAAAAAAGAAAAGTTTAAGCTCTTCAGTTCTTCTTAAGTAAAATTTAAAGTTGTAAGGTTTGCTTCCTCAAACATCTCGTAGTATCAACCAAGTAATTGTCAATGATTTGCAGCTGATGTTTGTGATCTCCCCTGTGGTGAAAAATTTCGCGTTTTCTTTGCCTCTGAAGAGGCTCAGAAAAGTAATCACCCACCATGTGCTTGAACAAGTACATTGTCTGTGAACCAGTGGAGATGTGATTACAAGACTTCATGGAAATCACAGAAGAATCGAGAGCAGAAATTTTGTAGATGATGTCTCTTATGTAGAAAATTTTGAGTCATTCAATGTAGGCAAGTAGCATTTCCCCACAAATAGTTCCTGTTCCTAGATTTTCCTTCGCTTTAGAAATACAAGCCGTCGTTGTGGAATACTGGATGTAATGTTGTACTTAACATACTTCAACAACGAAACGTAGCTCCAGCACAAGCACTGCGTGATACATTTCTCATGGACAATTTTAATTTTATCCTTTTGAAACGAAAAAAAGAGAAAGAAACTTACGTGGACCCACAGACTTCTGTTCTTTAGCTGCTGCTGTTAAGACAAGTAATGAAAAAATTATCAGCGTCATGAACACTAGAATTTGATATCTTTTCTTTATTCAGAAGACGTAACTGAAAAGCACATTAGTAAACAAGCTGGGAAAATGCCATCCCAAAATCATGCTATCAGACACTGCATGAGTTGAGCTTCTTGAAATACAATACAACTTTCTAGCCTATGCTTACTTTGAATAACAGAATGTTGGATATTCTTAAGCAGGAAAAATCTGCACAGTCCTGTTTATGGACAAATGGAAGAACGATAAATGGCGTTTTTGAAATTCTCATCACTTATATTCAGGGAGAGGGAGATAATAGTATTGTGATAAACAAATCAGTTGACATACGTCACTCCACACAAGACGGCTATTGATGACTGTCACAACTTGGTGAATAGAAAAAAGTCATAAAGGATAATGAAGGGGACAACAAGTTCTAAACTTCAAGGTACTTATCATTAGTTTCCTCTATTTGACGCTCAATTTTTCAATTAGAGGGTGGATGGGATCAGGCAAACAGGCCATATAGTTAGATAGTTTAGAAAATGAGAAAAAAATGTGTTCATTGATTTTGAAGAAGCAGCTGCACTCAGTTTGTAACGTCATTTCAGTCAACTTTCATCATGCCAGCATAGACCATCTCCTCCAAACTGCAATTGTTGATGCCCCGAATCATACGGAAGTAACCTGAAGAACGACCAATAATTTGGGGATAGGGAGCGAGAACAGAAGAATTGGTGGCCTTCATCCGTTAGCTACTCCATATGAGTTTTTATGGGAAAATAATGATTGAATGTTTCAGCAAAGAAAAGAAGAACTGACCTTGCGCTGCCCAGTTGACGTTCCACGAATTAGCATTGAGCCAGTACTTCACTCCTTTATCCTCTCCCCATCCAATGATTTTCACTGCGTGTCCACCAGTTCCACTTCCGGCTTTTTGCTTAGATATTTCAAGAAAATAAACATATACTAGCCTATACGAAGACGAGACTACCGTACAGCCGCTCTTTTCCAAGTATAGCTTTTCGTAACTTCCTATTGAGATTTCTCTCTTTTACAGCTGAACAGCAACTAATTTTTCAAGTTAGAATCGTTCAGTGATTTTATACCTGATCTTCATTGGACTATTTGAAGTGCTTTTCATGAAAAAAATTGACGACGATGAAGATCTCACAACATAAATTCCACCATCATAAAGTTTGAAGTCTTCGTATGTGAAATATGCTGCTTGCACAGGCCCATTCTTCATTATTTCCCTTCGAATAGCCTTTTCATCGTTCGGAAGCACATATGCCGAGATGGCTGAAACAATGTGCGAGTAAAGTCCTGGATGTGGACTGCTCCTACCACATTTCCCTTACAACTGTCGTATTATATTAGACTGATAAGAAAGTCTTGTCAGTATTGCGATTATGTTTGAATTTTTTTGAACGGCATACAGTAGAAATTAATCAACCATATAATCGCCATTGTTAGTCAGGTCAGTCCTCCACCTAATGTGTAGATCAGCGATCCCCTTCTCTCATAAACGGAGAGGCTGTATGTCGAAGAAGTTGGCGATTGTCCGATCAGTGCCATTGAACGTGGTTTTATTATCTAGATAATCGACATCCAATGTCTTATTTTGCTTTTATTCGTTGTGTTTTTGTTCTTCTGAAAAGCTGGGCGAATGACTGGTTCAAATAATAGCGCACACAAAAACCAATCGAAGAGTTTGAAATCTAGTTATGGACCAAAGTTTGAAAGAATTCCTACGTTCATCTGGCTGAAAGGAGAAGCTGAAGCAATTTGAGAAATACGTCTGCTCTCACTTGTTATCAACGTTTCATCAATTGACGTCTATGTTTTTTTGAAAACCAACGATAGCATTCGCCATCGTTAGTAGATCTGCAGTCAATCAGCCGAGGTCACAAATTTCAGGAAAATTTTTTCGATAGAAAAGTTGGTCTTTATGGTAAACAGATAAGGAAAATATTTTTTCCTTTGAGATGATTAGTTTGATCTGAAGAGAAAGGAAGAGAAAGCAGTTATTACGCCTACCTACAAACGTAGAAAATTGAAATTTGCGTTTAAAAAAAAAACAGTTATTGCCTACACTACTATCGTCGGCAGTAAGTATACAGTATTGTGGAAATGACCGAAGACACTAAGTTAATCAAATGTAAGAGATCACCAGCTGCATAAGTAGGCAAAGTCCTCATTCATTATAGGAATTTTTCTTTCCAAGATAAAAAAAAAAAACTATCTTGAAGATTATTGCTCTGCAATTACATTCTTCTCTGTAGTTATTATATTCTTTTCGAACGGAGTAATCAGCGGGGTAACACATAGTTAAGTGTGTGACCTGTGCTATTTGCTGGGCTTACATTCATTGATGATAATAACCTTCCATGGATGCTGATGGAGTTCGTGATGAAAACTTGATTAACACAATTTTTTTTTTCAATTCAACGCTATTCATTACTTCTCTTCCTCCTATCCGCTTGATATTTAAACGAATTTTCCAGAGATCGCCTTGCTGTTAGAATGCAATAAACAAGGAAACAGTGGAGAAATTCGTAAATCTGTACAGATATGCGTTTTTCGAATACTCGAAACAGGGCTCCAACTACCACTTCTACCATTGTACTCGCAAAAATAAGTTTGTGGTAAAATCACATGAAAAGATTTCATTCTTACAATGTCAAGACTGACCCCAGCTGAGAATATTAGGGGAAAATCGAAATATTTCGTAGGACGGGAACCGTTCCCTTCAGTGATGTGTTGAAAGGAACAGTTCATTTGTTAACAGACCTAGGTATCTGCGAAATTACAAAAATCACAATTGATAATGTACCGCAATGAATTTGTAATTTTAAAGGTTAAAAGATAAAGTCACTAGCATATCACTTCACTCGGGATGCGCCAACACGTTTTTACTGCAATACCTAATCGTTGGAATTTTGGAACGCGTTTTAGTCTATACAATGATTTGCAGGGGGCAGCCGATAATCACGTCAGTGCTTTTATCCTCCAGACAGGTCTGGTGCCAATTTGTCGACCACACTAGGGCGGTTTTGAACCATCGTCCGTGTAGTCACAACGGACCTCTAACCGACTGCACCACGTCCGCCTCGTAATTTGTAATTTCAACTGCAAAAAACAGACAATTCTTTTGAGCTTCAAAATTAAAAGACAAGAACATCCCACAAAAAACGGTTTTCTTGCAGGTGCAGATTTTATAAAAACAATTTTTGAGCTGCAATTCTAACTAGGACGCATATTTAGGATGCTGAATGAAGCCCAGTCTCAAGAGCAAGCTGAATTCCGTCAGGGTTTCGGCTACTTTGACCACATCCAGACCGTGTTGAGGATCATAGAGATTTGCCATAAATGCCGCCTGCCCTTTTTTCTAACCTTCGTCGACCGTGAGAAAGCCTTCAACAGCATAGAAACGAATGCAGTACTGTCAGCGCTGATCGATCAAGGTGTGGACGCGTCGTATATGAGGACATCAGCCAATTGCTATGATCAATGCACCACCACGACACAACTTTTCTACCGCCCCCTCACCATATCCATTGGAAAGGGGGTGCGATACTATAACTATATACTACAAAGGCGATACTATATCGTCGAAGATGTTCACGACTGTACTGCAATGGATAACGAAATCACTTTTGTGGGAAGAAAGGACATACGTGTTGATGGAAGATTCCTTTCCAACCTTCGTTTTGCTGACGACATCGCTCTCGTTTCGAGCAGTACCAATGAAGCAGATACGATGGTCAAGGAACTGGACGAAGCAGGAAAGAGAATAGGACTGCGAATAAACAGAAAGGAAACAGAGACCATGAAGAACGCCTATTGCGGCGATGAAGGAATACAACTTGAAGGCTCCCAAATCGTGGAAACTTTGTCGTACGTATATCTCGGACGTTCCATGAATATGGAAAACAAGCTGAAGGAAGAACCGAATAGAATGACGAGAGCAGCGTGGGCAGCATTCGCACGCATGGGGAAGCCAGGGACCAACTGACGGACCAAGATCTCCGTGCCCATCTGCCTGACTCGACAGTTCTTCTAGCACCGTTCTACGTAGCGGAGACACCGCTACTACGTCCAGAAAACTATTCAATACCCACAGAGCCCTTGAGAGATGTCTTCTGAGGTTTGGCCGGTGCATACAAGATCTACATATCCGTGCTTCGCAGCTCCGACTTAAGATCAATATCCCGTCTTCGCGACCCAGAGGATGAGACAGGGTGATGTGTTCGCTACACGGATGGACTAACTGAGAGCTCAACTGGATACGTCTCAAGGATCCTTGTCAAGTTCGCTCACGAAACTTGAGAACATTTTCGATGACAATGGCGAGGGAGAGAAACGAGTGGAAGATGCTGCGACCCACACCTTCAGTGAAGACGGGCCATCTAAGTATCTAAGTAAGTAAGTTTCATAAAATCTGCAAGAAACTTCTTCGGTGCTGCCCTCATCTCTTGACTTTCAGTTCAACAAGAATTTCTGTTTTTTCCAGCTAAAATTATAACTTTGATGTCTTATGTTGTTCTTTGTGATTTTCGGAACTTCGTTGACGGTTAACGAGTGAGGAATGCCTTCCGCCAACACATCACGGTTCAGCATAGTTGTCTCTGTTTGGATATTCTTCTCGACTCTCAGTTTTTCAATTTCGTGAGGTAGGAATGGAACGATAGTCGGATAGCATAGCAGATGCCAATTGATTTATTGATTTTAAATGATCGATTGCTCTCAATGTGTTCGTTTTTTGAACGTCGTTTTTCAGTCCACTTTCATCATGCCCGCATAGATCATCTCCTCCAAACTGCAGTTGTTGGTGCCTCGAATCATACGGAAGTAACCTGAGAAGCAAACAATAACTTAGAGATTAAGAGTGCAAAAATAGAAAATAAAAAAAAACGGTAGTCCTCACTGGCTAGTTACTGCAAATGGTTTTAACAGATGAATCATGATCCAGTGTTTCAGCAGAAAAAAAACTGACCTTCTTCTCCCCACAGGACGTTCCACGAATTAGCTATGAGCCAGTACTTTACTCCTTTCTCCTCTCCCCATCCAATGATTTTCACTGCGTGTCCACCAGTTCTTTTTCCGGCTTTTTGCTTAAATATTTCGAGAAAGTAAACATATGCTAGCTTATACGAAGATGAGACTACCGTACAGCCGCTCTTTTCCAAAATTAGCTTTTCGCAGCTTCCTATTCTCTCTTTTACAGCTAAACAACAACAAATTTTTCAGGTTATAATCGTTCAGTGATTTTATACCTGGTCATCATTGTACTATTTGAACTACTTTTCATGAAAAAAAATTGACGACGATGAAGATCTCACAACATAAATTCCACCATCATAAAGTTTGAAGTCTTCGTATGTGAAATATGCTGCTTGCACAGGCCCATTCTTCATTATTTCCCTTCGAATAACCTTTTCATCGTTCGGAAGCACATATGCCGAGATGGCTGAAACAATGTGCGAGTAAAGTCCTGGATGTGGACTGCTCCTACCACATTTCCCTTACAACTGTCGTATTATATTAGACTGATAAGAAAGTCTTGTCAGTATTGCGATTATGTTTGAATTTTTTTGAACGGCATACAGTAGAAATTAATCAACCATATAATCGCCATTGTTAGTCAGGTCAGTTCTCCACCTAATGTGTAGATCAGCGATCCCCTTCTCTCATAAACGGAGAGGCTGTATGTCGAAGAAGTTGGCGATTGTCCGATCAGAGCCATTGAACGTGGTGAAAGTTTTCACAACCAGAAAAACCTAAGAGGGCGAAATAAGTGGTAATCAGAAGGGGTATGTCAGAATAGAGGAATAGAGTACGTAAATGACAGCGGTGACCGTGGCTCCTTGCAAGAGCAACTCGTAGTACAGCACTTCCCTTTAACCTGCGGACGCTCGGTGGGTACCTCACTTTTATCCCTTGTGATCAGGCCTTCCAGAAACTTCCTTCGATGCAGGTAGAGAAGGAGACAAACACAGATGGATACTCGGATGTATCGAGGTAAAGGTAAGAGGTATTCACCGAATAAACACGTTTTAATAACCGCTTTTAGTGTCTGAAGGCGCCGATGTTTGTTAATTGACTTCACCCAGATCTCTTTCCTGCTGCGGTCGTCTCCACTGATGTGGGCCGTTTATTGAAGATTATAAGTCGAAGCTGCTTTTGTGAAATTGACATCGTTCTCAGGGCTGAGGAAGTACCTGCCTAAATATACGTCTAGCAGAGAAACTTGTGTTGTTGATGTTGAGAATGTTCTATCGCAATCATCGCATGAAACATCTTAGGTATCGATGAAGAACCAAAACATCTGGACTCTTCAAAAAAAAACCTTTCGAAAATATTATTATCAGCCTAATATTTTGTATTTTATTTTCATAATAAGTCTAAGCTTACCGTAATATTTGTCCTTCTCATAAGGCGTCACATATCCGCGTCTACAAAACTTATCACATTTTGGTGTTTCCCAGGTCTTTCTTGGGCAATCGCCGTAATATGTCTGACCAGGTTTGAACCCACATGGATGGAAAGAGTATGGCTTACAAACACCCTTAATGCATAAGACGTAGAATGCAATAGTCACTCTCTAAAAGTATAAGAAAGTAACATTTGATTTCCGCCACGTTCTCTGATCTACTCGCTGAACTCGGTGACCTCCAAACAACATTTCACACAAAGCAACCTGCGTTGAAATGGCCTATACCCCTTGTTTTTTTTGCGACATTTCCTCTATCCGATTCAGCATGTTCTGGTCGAAAATCAACTATTTAGAGCATTTGATCCTCATAAGACAATAGAATAGTGAACAAAAAAATGTTCAGAACCATCACCTTCTGTCTATATCTCCCTCCAGTGCAAACTCCTTTCTCCATAACGTAACGCCACGCTTGAAGAGGGTAACCTCCTTCACACCTAAGAATTGACAGCAAACATAACCCAATTTATTTTCCACGAACTAAACACACCACGTACTCGAGCAGTTCTTAAGAAAAGGAGATTTTTCAAGTCTTTTTAGTCATTAATAAAGTTTTTAGTCATTAATCATTGTCTCATCTTACCCAGATCCACACTGGAATCCGCAGCACGCGAGAATATCTGTGTCGGAAAGCTCTAGCTAAAATATACTTAATTTAAGGATTTCTCAATAATTCCTGAGAAAAAGAATGCAACATGGAATAACCTTTATTCTGCCACCAGACTGTATACATAGACGATCACTCATTACTTCGGCGGCTGAAACAGCCCAGCAGGAACCTAAATGGGACTACTTTCGAATGTACATGGCCCAAAGTTTTGCGAAATAATAAGAATACCGCAAAATGACTGGTCCCGGATGGTGCCAATTGATACGCAATCTGGCCATTTGTCTCTTGCGTCAAATCTGAATCAAAATGCTCACATAGGATGGGATGCACGTACACGGTATCTGCCGGGATTTTTATTCTGTTATCTCTGAGCACGGGCGGGTGTGGTGCAGTCGGTTAGAGGTCCGTTGTAGCCACACGGTCGAGGGTTCGAAACCGCCCTAGTGCAAACCAAGTATTTCATCCCTTCGGGGTCGATAAATTGGTACCAGACTTGTCTGAGAGGATAAAAACACTGACTTGATCATCGGCTGGCCCCCGCAAGTCATTGTATAGGCCAACACGCGTTCCAAAACCTCATCGATTACGAATTCCAGTAAAACGCGTTGGCGCATCCCAAGTGGATTGATACGCCAGTGACTTTATCCTTTATCCTTTATCTCTGAGCTTCGAACAAGCATAACCATTGCTGCTGCTCAGTGGTATGGATCAAACTCTCTGGCTCGATCGCAGGTGATTGCTCTTGTCATCCATTTTTATGTGTTCTTTTTCACATACAGCTGTCCCCAATTTGTTCTTTCTAATACGTTGTGTGAGTGTGCTGCGCTTCCTGATCCAGCACCACAATCCCAAATTTTTGTTGAGGGCTTCGAAAACATGCTAAGAAAGAGTGTTTTGATGTACGATCCGAGTTTTTATGCTCACAAAAGAAATTACCTCTCAGGTGGCTCTTCATCCAGTTCAACTTCTTTCCGGTCTTTATCACTGGGAATAGTCATAAACCTTGAATCCATTACAAACTTCATACGCAAGTCGGCTTCTGGCGATTCTTTCACCTAAAGCGCCAGGAAACTGCCCTCATTCAATAACTGGAACGTCAAAATCGCTAGAAATTAATCTGTACAAAAGTAGTTCGATATCCGTACCTTGAAAAATGTTTGGTGCTTTCTGAGATAATCAGCGAGAGCATGACCTGTCAACGTTGCCGGATCCACTGTAATCCAGTATTTCGTTTAATTCCACCTCTTCAGCATTAATGCTTGCGTCGTGTATGCATTGAGTAAAGAAGGCCGAAACACTGACCATTTTCTCCTTCATTAGCGAGAGCCACTGTGAAAGCGAATAGGGCGAGGGTTATAAGCATAGTTATTAATATCCTGCATCAACAAATTTTAAAGTAATTTAAGGATTCAAAATAGAATTAAGTAGATGGTTACTGATTCTCATTTAGCTCCAAAGATGATGAGAAGACGAATTCACATGCGCTGATGATTAGAGTGGAACTTGATTGGAGAGAATTAAAGAGGTTTCTACTCGCTTTGGCGCAACTGTGCATAATCTTAAGCATACAAGGAAGGTATTTAACGAATGCCTTTATTTCTTATCAATGTTTCATCATTTGACGTACACTTTTTTCAGACAAAAGATAACAGTCGTCACGTTTATGGATCTGCAGTATTGTTTTTAATCAGTCGGAGTCAGAAATTCCACAAATATTCCATTTATTTCAAATATGAGAAGTAAGAATAAGACAAGATATTATGTTAGAAAAATAAAAAAAGAGTTATTTTCTTTGGATGTTATCACGTTAGTTTCAATAGACGAGACTGAGGGAGTAGTGTCACGTACGTGCGAACGTAGAAAAACGAACGTCTTAGATGAAAAAACGACTGTTCCCCGTACTCTGCCGCTATTGCAAATTGTTGGAAAAGACGGAAAACAGTGCCGCTTTCGAAAGGTACGTTAGCTCAGTCTCTGACATCAGAATAGAAACCTGACATTTGCAGAGAATCCCTGGTTTCTCACATTTCCTCTCTCGGTTCGCGTCTGCATGGAATTGAGCTGAAGTAAAAACGTGAAAGTCGAGGTTCAGAATTCTGAAGTCGCCGGATGTCTCGAAAAATCTCAGAAAGAGAGTACTATAGTCACCAAAACTTCTTAATTACGCATATTTTCCAATAGAAGTGTTTTATTAATAATCTAGATAATTGACATCCAATATCTTATTTTGCTTTTATTCGTTGTGTTTTTGTTCAATGCCTTTGAAAAGCTGAGCGAATGACGGGATCAAATAAGAGCGCACACTAAAACCAAATCGAATAGTTTGAAATCTAGTTATAGACTAAAGTTTGAAAGGATTCCTACGTTCAGCTGGCTGAAAGGACAAGCTGAAGCAATTGGAGAAGTACGTCTGCTCTCACTTGTTATCAACGTTTCATCAATTGACATCTGTGTTTTTTTAAACAAAAGATAGCATTCGCCATCGTTAGTAGATCTGCAGTCAATCAGCCGAGGTCACAAATTTCAGGAAAATTTTTTCGATAGAAAAGTTGGTCTTTATGCTAAACAGATAAGGAAATTTTTTTCCCTTGAGATGATTACTTTGATCTGAGGAGAGAGAGGAAGAGAAAGCAGTTATTACGCCTACCTACAAAAGGTACAAAAATTAACTTTGCGGGTTAAAGAAAACGGTTGTTCTCTGTACTACTATCGTCGGCAGCAAGTATACATTGTTGTGGAAATACCTGAAATTATAAAAGAGTAAAAAGGACAAGGTTTCTGGTGTTAGTCATTCCGCATAGGATGCACCCCCACGTTCACTTCAATTCAGAATTGTTTGAGGTTTTCGAACGTGTAACAGGCATACAAAATGACTTGGAAGGACTGGCCGATGGGTCAGGTCAGTGCTTTTATTCTCGTGGAAGTTTGAGAGGAACATAGATATAAAATCAAGTTTGATTGGAACACCCGAGATATACGTATGACAAAGTTGAGACGATTTGGGAGCCTTTAAGTTGTATTCCTCCATCCTCGCAATAGGCGTTCTTCATTATTTGTTTTCTTTATGTTTATCCGCAGTAATATTCTCTTTCCTGCTTCGTTCATTTCTTTGAGAATCGTATCTGCTTCGTTGGTACGGCTCGAAAGGAGATCGATGTCGTACGCAGAACGAAGATTGCAAAGAAACCTTCCATCAACACGTATGCCTTCCCACAAAAGTGATTTCGTTATCTATTGCAATGCAGTTGTGAAAATCCTCGGCGATATAGTTTTGCCTTGTCGTACCGGAATGGAATGGAATGATAGTTGGATAGCTTAGAAGATGCCAGTTGATTTATTGATTTTAAAGGACCGATTGCTCTCAATGTGTTCGTTTTTTGAACGTCGTTTTTCAGCCCACTTTCATCATGCCCGCATAGACCATCTCCTCCAAACTGCATTTGTTGATGCCTCGAATCATACGGAAGTAACCTGAGAAGCAAACAATAACTCACGGATTAGGAGCACAAACATAGAGAGTGAAAAGTCCTCATTAGCTATTTCAAATGCTTTCAATAGATGAATCATCATCCAATGTTTCAGCAGAAAAAAACTGACCTTCTTCTCCTCACAGGACGTTCCACGAATTAGCTATGAGCCAGTACTTTACTCCTTTCTCCTTTCCCCATCCAATGATTTTCACTGCGTGTCCACCAGTTCTTTTTCCAGCTTTTTGCTTAAATATTTCAAGAAAATAAACAAATCCCAGCCTACACGAAGACGAGGCTATCGTACAGCCGCTCTTTTCCAAAATTAGCTTTTCACAACTTCCTATAGAGAATTTTCTCTTTCACAGCTAGACAGCAACTAATTTTCTCACGTTTTGTTCGCTTAATGATTGTATAGCCGATCTTCATTGGACTATTTGAACTACTTTTTATGAAGAAAAAATTGACGACGATGAACATCTCACAACATAAATTCCGCCATCATAAAGTCTGGAGTCCTTGTATGTGAAATATGCCGCTTGCACAGGCCAATTCTTCATTATTTCCCGTCGAATAGCCTTTTCATCGCTCGGAAGCGGATAAGCGGAGATGGCTGGAACAATTCGCGAGTAAGATCCTGGATGTGCTAGTAAGAAAAAAAAATCCCTCTTTAACTCCTTTTAGAAAGTAATGCTCCTACCATATTTCCGTTACCACTGTCGTATTATATTAGTCTGATAAGAAAGTCATGTCAGTATTGTGATTTTTTCAATCTTTTTGAACGGCATACAGTAGAAATTAATCAACCATATAATCGCCATTGTTAATCAGGTCAGTTTTCCACCTAATGTGTAGGTCAGCGATGCCCTCCTCTCATAAACGGAGAGGGTGCCTGTAGAGGAAGTTGGCGATTGTTCGATCAGTGCCATTGAATGTAGTGAAAGTTTTCACAGCCAGAAAAGCCCTAGGAGGGCGAAATAAGTGGTAATCAGAAGGGGTATGTCAGAATAGAAGAATAGAGTAATGTGTCCCAGCTTAGCGCTTCGATTTTTTGATGGGTCTAACTACACTAACTAACTATACCTGTCTTGCTTCATCGTGAAGGAAATGAACCAAAGCTCGTCTCAACCTTTTGCAGCTGAGCGACGTAAATGATAGCGGTGACCGTGGCTCCTTACAAGAGCAACTCGTAGTACAGCACTCCCCTTTAATCTCAGAAGTAGCAGAGGAGGACGCTCGATTTTTTCGATTTCATTTGTGTGGGCGGGTCCTCTCCTCGAGGTCATGCGGTACGATATGAATTGGAATCATTGGGTACCCCACTTTTATCCTTTGTGATAAGACCTTCCAGAAACTTCTTCCGATGCAGACAGAGAAGGATACAAACACAGATGGATACCCTTATGTATCGAGCGTGATTGTGATTGCCCAGAGAAGCGGGTGGATTCAGGGGATGGACTTTCTGTTTCTGCTGAGCCAAGACTGACTCATGACATCCTTGCATCCCGCAAACTCTATTTCAGAAGCTTATTCTTTTGGGAACTTCAAAAAATAACCGGTTATTCACTACGATAATACTTGACTCATGTCATGAAATGTGGTGCTGTAAGAACGACCGATATTTTGATGGGTGTGGTACGTCAGAAGCGACTGATATATCAATACGTCGCATTCCACTGAAGCAAAAAGATGTTATCTATCGTAAAACAAGCAATGTGCAAAAACATCTTAAGTGACAGATGCTTTCCTACAGCCTTGAAAACACTGTTCAAAAATTACCAAAACAGAAATCCTGTGAAAAGCAGGGAACACAATTTCTTAACAAGTTCACGAGAAGTTTAGAACCTTTTATGAAGTCTAAGATAAGTTCATACAAAAGAGTAGTGCTGCTAGGGCAGAAATATCTAGAAGTTTCAACCAGATCTACTTCGAAGTAAGATTCCATACATACACTCGGCGAAGCCAAGAAGCAATAAGCTAACTACCAGCTTATCAGGTAGGTTTGTATGTACAACTGCTGGCATCCAGGGAGAAAATCATGTGATGAAGTGCGCGAAATTAAAGGCATCAGTACACGAATCTGGGGTAGTACGGGTTTCAGGCGGGTAATGCCTAGTGTCTTAGATTGTGGGAAAGAGGTTCCGGTTGATTCCGTTCATCTCTCCTCGTATCAGTGTAAACGGACTACCGCGGAACGCTGTTTCTTACGACGGCTTCTGTTGCGATGCGCAACCGCCCCGCCTAGCCTGCGATTCGTCCGAATGGGTTTTCGACGAGGAGGGGAGAGCGCAATGGTTTCATTTTTGCTCGCCATGGCTCTATTGGTACAATTAGAAAGCTTAAGAGATAGAGGTAGAGAGATAAAGATCTTCCCAAAATATTATAGGAGTACAATGGTAGAAATGGTAGTTGGAGCCCTGTTTCGAGTATTCAAAAAACAAATATCTGTACAGATCTAAGAAGTTCTCCACTATTTCCTTGTTTATTACATCCTACCTGCAAGGTGATTTCTGGAAAATTCGTTCAAATATCTAACGGATAGGAGAAAGAGACATAATGAATAGCGTTGAACTGAAAAAAAATATGTTAATCAAGTTTTCATCACAAACTCCATCAGTATCTATGGAAGGTTATTACCATCAAGGAATGTAGGTTCACCAAATGGCATAGGCCACGCACTGAATTATGTGTTACCCCGTTGATTACTGCATTCGAAAAGAATAGTCAATGTCGTCAATGTCGTGTATTTATGTTTCGCCATGTATTGTCGTTATAAGGATAAAACCGCATATATAATCACGCAAGATATCCACAGGAGATCAAGGTTGGGGGTGGGATCAATAGGCAGCTCCGAGACCCTCGAGGGTGAATCGGGGCAGGAAGATAGGACCATGGACCCACCAGGGTACGGAGGAGTTAGATCGCCATGTAGTGGCTAGCCCAGCGCAGGCCCCTCCAGATCCGGGCAGTTGGCCTCGGGTCCTACCCACTGATGCCTGCTGCTCCTCTTTGGAGGGGACCAAGGTAGAATATCAGCCACAAAAATTCCCACAACTCAGTTTGTATAAACTATTCTCAATGTTTTCATTTACTTATACAAGGTGAAGAATGGTCACCTGCTTGAGAAAGCTCTTCCTTCTCTGATAGATACCTGTATTATCCTCTTCTATTTTCACTGGTCGAGGTATTGTTGGTGACGAAATTTCCACTACTAAACACAATTAAACAGCTCATTTTAACAGCAGTTCGAAAAGCATACCATCTAAAAGAAGAAAAGTGGCATCAATAATTCGAAACAAAGTTGGCAACAGTTTACCGCAACGGTTTTAGCTTTATCGTGGCGTGGAGGTGACTGCTACTGGATTGCAAAGCACAGCAGAGGAACGTTTCCTGTAAGAACATTTGTATGAGAACAAGCATAGAGAACTAATAGAATGTAAGGGTGGAAAGAAGCCCGACTCTTCCGAATTCATCGGGAATCTGAAGCGTAGCTGAAAATAAAACACAGTTCATATCCAACACTTTTGTGGTAGACAAATCACAAAGTGGTTCCATGGTTCATATAAATACATTGTTGGACAAAAGTTTAGCACTTTTCTTCTTCTCGAGCTTTTGCTTTGATTTTTCTTTTTTTTCTCACAAAGTTGTTTTGTGGTGTTGTCGAGATTGCATGACAATAAACTTAAATAAATATAATATAATAAATATAATATAATAAATATTATAATAAATTCTGCACACATAGATAGCCTCCAACCCCAATACCTAGCATAAAAACAAGTCTTCTTCATATCGAAAAAAAAACCACTTCAAATCGTTCAAAAACGCTAAGTGCCCATCGCAAAGGAGGGGAGAGGTACATGTCTAAAGTGGACAAGTTTTTTTGTAAAATTCAAATAAACCACTCGAGTTTACGTTACAAAGGAATCATTGAACTGGAACATGAACATCTTCTTGGAGAACCATCTTCTACTATTTTTCTTCACCTCCCTTAGATTTGTATAAGAACAAGTACAGAGAACTATTACAATTAGATAATTGTTTCATATTTGACATAATCAATGTGGAAACTGTTATATAAATGAAATTTATAATCAAGTAACGGTAGTGCGGCTAATAGCAGTTATTGTTATCCGTAATGTTTTAGAAGTATTTTCCTTGAAGACTGTATATGCTTAAAGTAAATAAAATTAAAGCAATTTTGTGAATTACTGTGACTCTAAGTCCATGCAATCTTCACTAAATTTTTAAATAAATATTAACTTAGCACTTAAGATAAAACAAAAAAGAAATAAGTACACAAATAAGTAATAAAAATATGGCATTTTGAGTATTCACAATGACCAAGGAAAAAAGAATTCGTCTTGGAATTTGTTTCACTTGATTTTCTAAGCAAAATTTTGAAAAGGAAACTCAGAGGGTTTATCGTCCTTATTCTAATGTGAGAAATTCTCCAGTTACTCACCTTCTTTCTTGTTGGACACCTGAAGTAAGAGACATTGTAAGGAAGTGTAAGGTCTCATCCAATCAAGAGAGCTTAGGCACCTAGCGGCATATGAACTGAGAAAAATAAAAAAAATCACTAAGTTAAAGTCTTCTCAGCTTTAGCATTGCTCATAAGACGGGATAGAACGAAGTGCTGATCGGCTACGTCAGAAACCCTACTCTCGTAATTTTACATACATAAAAGTCAAAGTCAGTGGTGTATCAATCCACATAGGATCCAACAACGCGCTTTACTAGTATTCGTAATCGTTCAGGTATTTTTGAGGAACGAAGTTGAGTTGAGAAACGCGTGTTGGCCTATACAATGACTTGTGGGGATAAGCCGATGATCAAGTCAGTGTTTTTATCCTCTCAGACAAATCTGGTACCAACTTATCGACCCCGGAGGGAGGAGGGGCTTGGTTTGCACTAGGGCGGTTTCGACCCCTCGACCGTGTGGCTACAGCGGACCTCTAACCGACTCCGCCACACCCGCCCTACTTTAACATATGTGCTCTGAAATTGTTTGCTACTCTTCACGTGAACAACAATGATCCATGCTCTTGGATTTGTGCTTTGCCATTGAAAAAACATACGCTAGCTCCAGAAAAAGAAAAAGTTCAGAGTGTGGCGCTTGTGACTCCGAATATCTGTTGCAATGATTGAGTGCTATTGCAAAACATAGCATAACACATAACATATTTTCTTTTAAATGTCCACGCGGAAATTTCACCAAAGATCGGCTAAAGTGATATTCGCACATTTGGGTCAAAACCATTCCATTGCTCAGTCCACAGCCATAAAAGTCAAGAAAAAAACCTTGCAAAAATTGTTTCTACACGAACCACGTTGTGAGGAGGCTATGATTTCTATCGGTGAGCAAGGGAAAAATGCAGATTCTCTGTTATTGTCATAAACCATGTGTTTATCAGTTTAGTCTTCGTGTTCAAAATAAAATCTGAAGCAGACAGAACAAAATTTGTTTCTTTTTTCTCAAAGGTCAAGTCAATTTCTCAAAGTCGAATCCCGTCAAAGTTCAAAGCACAAGTTATTGCAGAGAACCACGACACTTCTGTGTGTTTTTTTAGGACTTTGTACGACTTTTCGGTGCCTTCTTTTTTTTTCTTTTTGTTTAGGTGCACGACTATATTAAATATAGTGTTAGATCTAGCGTTAAAAACATACCAATACTCCTTCTTAATAAAGGGTAAACGATAAAGTTTCTGGCGTTAATCATTCCGTTCAGGATGCGCCACCATGTTCACTTCAATTCAGAATCATTTGAGGTTTACGAACCGATAACGGACCCATAAAATAATTTGCGGGGGCTAGCCGATGTGTCACGTCAGTGTTTTTATCTTCCCAGACTAGTCCGGTACCAATTTATCGACCCCGGAGGGACGAACAGCTTGGTGAGCACTAGGGCGGATTCGAACCTCCTGTCGATCGTGCAGGAAACGGAACATCTAACCGCTACACCACACCCGCCCCACTCCTTAATACCAAAAAAAATCCCGATGATCCTAATGTGTTAAGTGCGATTAACGGCACATAAAACACGTCGTCGTGTCGACGGTTCTCGATGATCGCCGTGTGAACGCCACGCCCATTGCCGCACGCCCACGAAGGCCAACGCTTCGAATGGATCACTCGACATGCGACGACTGCTAGCTGTACTTGTTGTCGCGTAGGTTTCTCGTTTGCTGTCGATTCCTGATATTCGGAGGGGAATAATGATCCTCGTCCGCAATGATTGAATTATATTGCAGGTTCCCGCTGACGTCCGCTGGAAAAACACCTTTTTTTGATCTCACACGTTATAATGACTTCCCAGAATTCGAGAACTATATTCGAGGTGTGGCCAGAATGAATCCGGATCTCACAAGCTTACGTCTGATCGGTTTCAGTCGCGAGCACCGTCCCCTGTTGGGCTTGAAGGTAATCGGGTTTTTGTCTAGCTGAATGCTTCTGTATGACTTACGCAGGGTGAGGAAATTGAATTCAGCTGAAGTTTCCGTCAATGATCATCTTCACATCACTAGAAATGTTTTGTTGATCTTAAAGTGAGTTGAGTCAAAGATTGACTGTTGATCGATCGATTGCCCTTGCTATTACGAGTATGTGAACGCTGGATATTCTGAAATTTCCTTGCTCGTTTAAATTCGTGCATTCATTCAAGCTTTTTTTTACAATTCTCTTCCTTACACTGCTGGTGATCTCTTCTAGCCATGCTCTAGCTCAACTTTTTCCACCAAATTCCTATTCGTCTTCCGAGTTTTCTTTTCTTTTTCTCATTAATGATCCGTGAAAGCTGCCGCGTACTTTGCCGAGGTAAATCCATCGTAGCCGTCAGCATGATTGGCGGTCTCTTAAACGTGTCATAATTTGGGCGAAGAGAATGAAGCCAACTATTGAAAGCAGTGGTATTTCCCTTTCTTGTTGTAGCTCACTTATTTATTTGTTTATTTTTGACTATACTATAGAATCATGAGGGAATAATAAACTATGTTGTAGTCCTCTTAAATGAAACTTCTCCTAAAACAAACGAAGTAAACTAGTTACCTGCATTATTATCGCTAGCGACACCTCGTAGGTGTTTATACTCGCAAGCATCAAGCTATGTCGACTCGTATCCTAACTGTGGTGAAAATATTACTCTATTTCAAACAGCTACTGTTTCTGTTAAAACTTGAAATTGTTAAAAGTGCTTCTGGATAGGACTGATTCGCAGCATTCTCGTGCTTTGTGCGATTTGTAGTTTGGATTTTTTTCGAGTGTTACGCTATCATCAAGAAGTAGGCCCTGGGCGGCAAATCAGGATGATTTATTCGACCAAATCAATGCGATCCGGTGTGGTTCAGACCTAGTAATAGAGGACTGAACCACGCCGGATCTGTGGGCGAAGATTTTACATTGACCGGCTCATTTTCTCTGTCATTATCTCCAACATGGGCGGGTGTAGTACAGTCGGTTAGAGATTCCCCTGCCTGTACGATCGACCAGAGGACCAGAGATCGAATCCGCACCAGTGCTCACCAAGCCTTTCATCCCTCCGGTTTCGACAAATTGGTACCAGACTTGTCTGGGAGGATAAAACACTGACCTGACCCGTCGGCTAGCCCTCGCAAGTCATTGGATAGGCCAGTTACACGCTCGCGAACTTCAAACGATTCTGAATTGATGTGAACGTGGTGGCGCATCCCTAGCGGATTGGTTAACGCCAGAGACTTTAACCTTTATGCTTTATAAAATAGATTACACATTTCAATGTTCTATTTGTTCCTAACCGCGAACTATTGCTTTCATCCTTATGTGCGCTCCTAATGCAAAAAGTATGTCCAGTCGAAGTGCTTCGTAACAAATCGTAGTGTCCAGTTTTAATTACTATTATACAAAAACTTGAAATGTATACTAGAAGTTCAATCTTAAAGACAATGCGAAAAGTTACGGGAAACCTCTCGACGTTATGTTTCGTCAACGAAGACGGAGAAATCCGCAGAAAATCTGCCAGCGCTAAGAGATTTGTTCAATTTTGGAAGGAAATTAGAGTCATTCTAGAACCTTGTCGAAACTCTATCGATCAAGAACACGTCTCGGCCAATGAGAATCACTGCCTAAAAGTCATTCACACTGCAACTATCAGAAAAAATTGACGATAGTGGTTCCGAATCCAAGATTCCAGGAAAAAGCATCAGCAGCATCCGCTGTATTGGTTTATCCAATGAGGGAAAATTTCACACAATTAAGATTGGCGAATTGAAACCCGTGAGAAATGGATTCCCGCTCAAATTTTACCGGTAGATCACGACCTTACGCATTAATCGTATCTACATCACAAGGTTTCGCCCCATGAATTCAGCGAGTGTAAAGAGTTGTTTCGTCGGGTGCACTGATCCCTCCGGTGCATATAATGCGCCTGATATGCACATTCATAGGCAATATTCCCTGGTTTCGTCAGTGTTCGCTGTTCACGATGGGACCTAAATACAACTCGATTGTGATTGGTGTAAAATGATTGTAGGCGGGAATCGTCGCAAATCAGTGCATAGTTCTTCACTTTGCTCAAGATATGAAATGAGGAAGTTTCGTGTGAATTTTCTTCTTCCAACATCCGAACTTTTACTTATGGAGTTGTCCAGATATTTTTTTCTTCGTTATGTGTCGGTATCTATCGTTTGTGTAATGTTTCTTTCCCCAAACAACAAAAAATGTATCGAAAAGGTTGTAAAGCTTAAAAGGCAGACGGATCCTTCTGATTAAACTTGCAAAAACTGGTTCATGTCGATGCGCATTTTCGTGATGCGACCTTGCTAACAATATGTTCCGAAGGTGTACATAGTTTACACTTTTTCTCTTCGCCTCCCCTAATTACTCTTCATCTAATTAATCATTTTTCCTGATCTCACAGCGATGATCACTGATCAAGCGGATCAATCGTGAAATCAACCCTAGTGCGTCGTGCTTTGTGGCCGCAAAAGCGCACTTTTTTTTCCGAGTTACACAGATCTTGCATTCACCTAAATCGATTGTTTTGGTGGATTTTTTCCGATAGCAGCTCTTCTTTTGATCAATCAAGGAAAGATTTTTTTTGACAGGAAAAACATATAGATTTCTTGCCGAGGAAATAATAATTTTTCTTCTCTCTTTCACCCATAAATTTGGCTCGGCTAGACTCCGGAGAACGGTGACAATAATCCTTTAAATCGGCAACATTTCAGATTGGTCATCGTACAAATTACACGAAACCAGCCGTATGGCTTGATGGTGGTAATCATGCACGTGAATGGCCAGCATTTCACGTTGCAGTCTATTTTATCGAAGAGGTATGTGCTGCGCCTTGACTTTAGATACATATTTTACAGTTTTTTTTTGAAATATTCCTACCAGTTCCTAATTTTTCTTGTTTCCTGTTGCTGTTTCTTTTCCTTAATTCGAAGATCTCTAATCTCTCTCTATCCTGTTAAGTGTGGTAAATCGCTGATTTATCGATTAGCTATGGCTCGTGCAATCAAAGATGAGGTTGTGTAGCGAAATCCTTTAAAATTATTACATGCATAGCTAGGTAGGTACATATTCGTGCCCCGGCCAACTTTCTTCCCCGCGGATGTATCATCTCAGAAACTCGCGCTTTCTGCTTTATTTTCGAGTTAATGAAAGTAAACCCCATTTTTTTTCTTCGGTTTTCCCTCCCGCGCAATCGTTCTCTCGATAGATCCCAGAAAATCGATTTTCTTAAAGGCATCACCCCACGAATCTGAGGTGGTGCAGATTTCAGGTGGAGTATTCGTATACGGGATGGGAGACTACGGAGAGGGAGGTGATTACGTCCATTTCCTGCTAATCGCCGTAAAAAACGGCCCGGAAAATGCGGCGCCGCACAAGACTGGCGCGCTCCAATCGAACCTCTTGTACAAAATGGTGCGCCAAAACGAATGAAGCCGTATCTTCCGGGCCGTTTTTTACGGCAATCAGGAAGAAATGGACGGAATCACCCCCCTCTCCGTAGTCTCCCATCCTGTATACGAATACTCCACCTGAAATCTGCACCACCTCAGATTCATGGGGTGATGCCTTTAACCTAACTCTGCTTGAAAAAAAACATTGCACCACGTCTATCTAGCGTTGTTTCCCTAGCAATTAGTTTTATACATGCTATGAAAAATTTTCTTCTTTGATTTCATTACATTTCAAGTTCAGAACCGAGCAGTAAATTACGCCAAAATAACTGCCTGTTTCCGTGTAAAGTTAAGAGGAAAAACCTACCAAAATTAAAAGGAAGCTATCATTGTTTTTATGCCTCATAACCATTCATTTAGAACTAATTATCTTTTTTTTACTTCATCTTTTTAGCTTTCTGGTATATTTTTGCGTTTTGGACCATGTTGTGATTGGGAAGTGGAGTATTTTAGCCCTCTCCCCCTCGATGACGGCTATACAATACTTTATCGCTTATGTTACTTAAATATTCCATTGTGTAGTGACCATTTCCCTATTTACACCTTATTTAAGAGAACACATATAGAGTTTAGGCTTTACACCACAATCATAAGAAATTTAGATGATTTCAGCTTGTTCATAACTATGGCGTTGATGAAAAGGTCACCTCATATCTCGACTTATTGGATATTTACATTTTTCCTGTGCTTAATCCAGATGGTTTCATATTTTCACGTACCTCAAAGAAATCTGTGGTAAGTTGTTGAGAATCATCCGTTCATTTTTCTTTTCATCTCTTAACAAAGCGTAGTTAGGAAATTAATCTTCAATTCGTGCTTAAAACGGGTTCTCCGCGTTACATTTGTGTAGGGAATCTTCGAGACGATCCCCGTTTACTAGATTTTGTGTTATTTTGCAGTGTTGATAAGTATTGTGCAATTACACAACTACCGCCGTTCGTGATCGTTGACCTATCATTGATTTTCTAGCTGATCTGATCATTAGAGTGCAGCGATGGGTCATTTTTGATTGATTTTTACCAATAAAACTCAACAATTACTTTTTTCTTATACAAATATTTAATCATTAGATTAGTTGAGGATTAATTTCGTGCACGGAAAATATGGAAAATATCAATGAAAATAAAAACAAGTAAATAAATAAATAAAGGTGGCGTATTCGTATTGTTCTATTCCCTTTTGATTTTATCTAATTCTATGAGAGTCGGTGTTGGTTGCATTCATACGTTCCTCTACGTGTGTTTGTTTGTTGACTCAACTACGACGGTTCCAGTTTACAGTTTTGACCATGACCGTTGGTCAAACAGAACAACAACAAAACAAGGAGAAATCTTTTTGTGTGCTGTTTTCTCACAGATTATCTCGATACTGTCGGTGGCGTATTTCGAAGTATCTGTGGCGGGGGGAAAAACAAACCTCGAGAACTCGCTCTCATTATATATGGCATGGCAGAAAAGCGGAACGACGTACGACGCGTATCGTAAAACAAAAAAAAACGCCGACTTCAATCGAGTAACGCCATAACAATAGCACAATTGAGGGATTTAGGTGTATGCGGATAAGATTGTTTTTTTTTTTCTTCCTCTTCAAAGAATTAACTTTAACCGCTTACAGATTCGTCAATGGCGTAAAAATCGTGCGCCAACGAATTGTTCTGGTTGGACAGCTTTAGTGAAGAATATCTGTTGTGAAGGAGTGGATTTGAATAGGAACTATGATTTAGGGTAAGTCATTATCTGTAACAGATAAGAAATCCCCATTGAATATATGCAGTGAAATTCTGCAGTGAAAAGAAAAAAAAATGAAATCAACAATTTTTCAGATTTTCTCAACTAAACTATCCTTTCAATAATCCATGTTCAGACGAATTTCAAGGACCTTTTCCGTTTAGCGAACCGGAATCGAGGTATGGTAATGCTCTATCTCAGCAAATATTTGCCTATTTTGCAATATTCCTACTGTAATTCTACAAATGACATGAAAATTTATCGTTCAACGTTTGTGCTTCTTTTGTTTTTCCTTATTGTTCTCTCAACAGGATCAAGACATCATCAGAGCTTCTCACTGAATGATTACCGCTTGAAAGCGCTCGCTATTCGACGCGTATTTTTGTCGAATTTATCGAAAAAAGCGCCGAAAAGTTGCAAATTATCACTGTTCTCCTAGATTCGATTACAAACGTTGAAGGATACCTGTTTTCTCTTTCCATTTGCAAGTATGGGAATGGTCTATTTATTGATGACAAAGAATCTTCTCTGCTGAACCTTGTGACAGTTCACAGGTCTTTTTTTTTTGGAAACTTCCATAAAAGTCAAGAAACCGGATTCGTCAGCGGCCGAAAACCTGAATGTCTTGCCAACGAAAAATAATTAGCCTAACTTTTTGATCGAGAACATTCCTAAACATTTTCTCGGGGCTACTTCTGCTCAATGCTACCTGTTAAGAGCTTTAGGATCTGAAAAGAAAATTTTTTCGCTTAAACTCTGCTCACAAGGCTCGTATAACTCGTAGATCAAGGATCATATGGCCATTTTTCCTTTTTCTCTGCTTTTTTTCGCCTGCCAAAAATTGTTGTTGTTCGACTGCCGCGTATACGTGAATGGCAATTTTCTAAATTCTCTAAAAACATTTTTTCCGAGGTTGGTCTCGAATTATTACTAAGTTATCTGAGGTGGCGAAATTCCTATCAATCTTGTGTCGTGAATCCACTCTGCACAGTTACTGTAATGACATTGTAGAATACAGTACTCCTTGGATGATATTAAAGTTGTTTAATACAGCATACTGCTAATCTGAATTGTTATAGTGGCTTCCTGAGTTATTCTTGAAATTCTGTACTTAGACCCGAAATTACATTACAATTAAATCTAAAAATTACAATTACATTCCAATTATACTTACGTTTATACAGAGAACGTATTTTATTTCGATAAATAACTTTAAAATAACTTTTCTCATCGAACGTAGGTGTATTTTTCTTATTTAAACAAGATGGAGAATTTTAAGAACTTAGGCCATGAGAGAAGGATGAGAAAAAAGGGAGAGGATGAGAATAAATCAAATTCGGGCGGAACCTTGACAGAACTATAGCATGTATTAGTATTACGGTGCGCTACAAAATACAAAAAACAAAATGTATGAAGAGATTGAACAACACACGGTGATAATAAATTCATCAAAGAAACATTATGCATCAAATAAGCACTTTTTTCTTTCGTTTTCATAAACATTGCGGCATAGAATATTGTCGTATATAACAAAAAATTAGTCGCCATTCCTTGCCTGCATCCTCAGCATCACGAACATCTTCACCTTGATCCAGTTTTTGTTATGCGGAATATATCCACAAGTATCCCACAAAAAACCATTCGATACTCTTGAAAACACATAGAACGCAAACACGATACGGTTCTTCTGTCTCTGATTAATATTATTAATATAATAATAATTATTATAATATTGATAACATTGAACATTAAATATTAATAATATAAAACATGAATAATAATTATAATTATCATAAGAAGATTAGGGAACAGAGTTCAGGTCAAATCCCTGTTTTATATCAGCTGGGGACGATGCGGTTCAAAGCGCAAATCAATCGGAAAACCAAAATCTCTCGGCTGAAGGGAATTCCCCCGAGATTTCTGAGCACATGAGACGAAACAGTGCTTTTTTTCTTTTTCAAGGCTTCGTAAACATTTTTTTAATGCCAATAACGTCCAGCAACGTCCAGCTATGAACTTATTCAAATTTCTTTTTTCGCAAATCTTCGCCGACATCTGTGTTTGATTTGAGAATTTACGTCTTTCCAACCTTCCAATCATCTGCTAAACGGAAAATTTTCAGAGCAGTACGTGACTTTGTACTGTCACGTGAGATCTACGGACGATTGCATGCGTTGGTTTCTATGCATACTCATGGACAACTATGGATTCTCCCCTATAATCATCATAAACGTACTTATCCGGAAGATTTTAGAGAACTTGTAAGTCTTCCTACTTTTGTGGATACACTCACAATGCTAAAATTTCGTTATCTATCTCGGATGAACAGCAACGAATGGACATTTAGGAACGTCTTGCAGCAAAAGCCGCTGATAAGGTGTACTCTTATCGAGAAACCAAGTACCGTATCGGAACCGCAGCGGATATGTTAGGTAGGTGAGAAGACAGAACAGTTTCTTTCCGTCAAATTACACTTTCGAAGGATAACGGGTCAAGAAGTGGTAATACAGCCTATCAAGGTCATCTTTTTTTTTTCTTCTCTGTTCGAAAGATGTTTCCCGCAACAATTTTACAGGAACGGCAACCGGTGGTGCAACCGATTGGATAAAAAAGAATACGCCAACAAAATATGTGTACGTATTGGAACTTCCACCAGATATGTCCAGTAAGTTTTCTTTTTTTTTTCTCTCTCTCTCTCTCTCTCTCTCTCTCTTCAGGGGTTTGTGAATGAAATTTTCGCGAAACAAGCGAAACGAGACGATGACTTCTTTTCTGCTCACTCATTCCCAATGCATGCAATGCGTTCGCCTTTTTTCCAAGCACATTCCATGTATAACTATCATGTTGTATCTTTTTTTTTTCTCTGTTCATGATTTAAATCGCGTAATCCTCGGTGAAAACGTGCGCTGACCTCTCTCCAAGGAGCGCCGCGACAAGTTCTACACAGCCCGTTTCGGCTTGTTTTTCATGTCTCTTCATTCTTCTCTCATAAGAGTGCATGAATAGAATCGAGAAGTCTCAGCATGGTCCTTTTCTATTGCTTTTTCCGTTTGATTTGCTCTTGAAGTGCCTCTAACATCTAAAAGCATACGGATCTGATTCTCCTCCCACTTTCTTGTGTAATAATGTATGATTGGCATCATAGTCAAAATACGAAGAAAATCCTTTCGTTCTAATTTCTAATGCCGGGGTATTCCTCCAAAGACTACTAACTGGATTTCTGCCACAATTTCCGGGTAGTTGTGCTTAGAAGGCGGCCTTCTACGACGAATTTTGGGATTTTGCTATGCCTATGACTACAAAAAAAGGGACCACGACTACTATTCATCCTCAAATACACCAGAAAATGCCAATAGAGATATACCAATTCAATCCTTCCAAACTAAAATCTTGGCGGCACCCTAATAGCAAAATAAACGATCCAGATAGAATTGGAAGCTGGGAAAGGATTTTGTGAAAACTGAATAATCTCATTTTTCCTTTATTATACAAAAAGGAATGAAAACTGTGAAAAACAAGATAAGAAGTTCCCAGGCACTTGTGGTGCTCTGCGGATAGGAGTCACAGTACCCCATTCAGCGGCAATAAAGTCATCTCAATACAACACCTTTCACGCCGACAGCAAATACTCTAAGAATAGCTGCTAAGAAATTGTTGGTTTAATTTTAGAAAACAAATTTGAAATTCCAGCGAAATATTTACACCATCCAAATTGTCTATATGCGAACCTCACTTTTAACTCAAGATGTTTTCATTAATTATCCTGCAAAAATTTAAAAATTTATATGAGAAATACGTTGGGTGAGTCGGGTCAAAACAAAATTGAAGGCATCACTCCACGAATATGAGGTGGTGCAGATTTCAGGTGGAGTATTCGTATACAAGATGGGAGACTATGGAGAGGGAGGTGATTCCGTCCATTTCTTCCTAATTGCCGGAAGATACGGCTTCGGGCGTTCCGGCGCACTATTTTCTACAAGAGGTTCGATTGGAGCGCGCCAGCCTTGTGCACGCACCGCATCTTCCGGGCCATTTTTTACGGCAATTAGGAAGAAATGGACGGAGTCACACCCCTTTCCATAATCTACTATCCCGTACACGAGTACTCCACCTGAAATCTGTACCACCTCAGATTCGTGGGGTGATGCCTTTAGGTTTCAATGCTCCGACTAAGCTACTTATTTACTTCCAGAAATTAGCGCTCTAGTCCCAAATACACATTACCTGAGCAGTGAAGAGTTGCTGAATACAACAAAGAAACCTGTACTTACTTTTTTTGCTCAAGGATTCCGTTAACAGCTTTCTTGTAAAGATTTTACATGCTGCTGCATCGGGTTTCATATCGTTTTGACCCGTCTATGCTACCGAATAATATCCTAAGAGAGTCCACGCGAAAAGAAATTACTCTCGCGATGGATCTGACTCTTTGAGGCTTAGACTCTGTCCGTTTCACGTCCATTTCTTCTGGCTGACTCTCCTACCTTTTCACGTTCCTTTGTATCAGTCCACTACCACTTCCACATAAATTTTCTCGAAGAGATTTTTAGCATTTTGGATTTTTTCTCACTCCAACTATTTCCTGCTTCCGACCTCTGGATCTTGCGATAGAAATAGTAAGATAAAGTAATAACATAATAATAGAAACTGAAATAGAAATGTTCTGTTCGTTTTGAATTCTGATACATTCGTTCATCTGGAAAAAAAAAACCTTTTCAGCTTGGTTTGCATTCCAAATCAAACCGCATTGGCTCATTCCAATTGGCAAAGAAACATGGATGGGTATAAAGGTAAAATCCATCTATTCAAAGAAGAATCTACTTCTCCTGTCTTAAACATCGTATCAAATTAGTAACATATGTGATTGCAGGTGATTCTCGATCAAGTGATCGAAGAAACTATAAATGAACCGAGACGGCGCGCTGCCGTCGCTGCTGCTGCGGCCGCTGCAGCTGTCCGGCTTGTACACTAGATCTCATCATTGTGTTAGGGGTTATTTTAAGAATGTGCCATTGTGCTTGTAGTACAGCAGCTAGTAGCATCTACCGTATGTTTTCTACGGAAATCACAGCTATTTCGTTCATTGATATTGTCTCTCTCTCTCTCTCGCTTTTTCATTTCATTTCGAATTTTCCAATGACGAAACAGCTGAGCTTAGATACGTCCAATTTCTCAGGACTAACGTAGAGCTAGTTTCTTCAACGTTGTTTAGGGATTACGTAAACGCTCCTATAAAGAGGCTCCTTGTAGCGCAGCGTGTAACGCTTGAAAAATCTCTCCACTGATAACTATGCTGTTCTCCTACGATTTTCTAAGCCGTCAAGGGAATCAAGCAAGAACCGGTTCCTCGTTGACGAACAATTGCGGATGATCTTAATAGCTTCAACAAAGGGACGGTTGTGTTGCAAGCCGAGCGGATACACGGGGTCGAGTAAGCAGCTGTGTTTCATATATGGTGGAGCAATTGCGCAGCATTCTATGTTCACTACAGCTTCCAGTTACCATTTTGAGTTCAGAACACTTATTCTACGATTTTGAAGCTGTAATGAAATGAAAGCTGGTTGGAAGGAAAAATTTCGTAAGACCAACTTGTTTCTGGAATTTTCTGTGTAGAAACGAAGGCGTGTTCAAGAGATTTTTCTGTATTTGTGATGTACTTCAGCACGTAGTCACGTGTTAACAAACTGAAAAAATAGGGATTTCCTTAAGAACAAGGTAAGATGAAAACGTTCACATACGCGGAACCTCTCCCTTACTTCTTTTCTGACCGTTTGAATAGGTAAATAGGCTTAATCTCTTCAAAGTCCTAATTCCATGCAAATTATGTCTGTGCCGGCTTCACATCTACATACATACTGCACTATTCTTGAAATTTCTTATTTTTTCTTCACACCAGCTCCGCTCCAAGAAGGATTTGAAACGTACTGTGAACGTAGCTCAACTTTCAAAATCCATATTGGTCAAAACTATTCAAAATGGTCATGAAACGATGTGAATAACCGAATTTGTTTTTGTTTTTATTTGGTCCAAGCGACCACAAAACCGTTTTTGTTTCTTTCTGTCCACATACATAATCATGAGTTTCAAATGTAGGGAATTTTTTGATGGGTTCCTGTTTTTCAGTAGGTCTGTATTTGGTTACTATCATCAATAGCTCAAATTTTTTTGTTGCGCTTATGTGAACACCCGTTGAACTTAGAACACTCCTCTATATACTTCTTCTGTGGAAAAATATATGTTTTCTGGGAAGAATACTGATTTCTAGCAACATATACCATCATCAGTCTGTTATGGTGCGACGAAATCGCTCCGGCACAGCCGTTTCGCATCCTAGACCCGTTCTCATGACACCTTTTGTCCTGTAGTACAATCTCTAGGTGTTAAATCGATGTAACGTCGTCGAACTTTACCTGCTAAGAAAAAAATTCTTCGTTGGATAGGGTACACATTTAGGGGAAGAATATGTGACCGCGGATATTACGCTGTAACAAACCAAAACGGGTTCCGCCTCTTTCCTGTGTAACCTGTTGTTCTTCTGCTTTGTTTGTATATGGAAATAAACGATTCGATGCATAATTAATCGTTACCACCATAGTTACACCCTTAAGATATAACTAGTTCCTCGATCTACACCTACGGAAACGAAAAGATCTTCAACTGCTATTCCAATTTCTTAAGAAGGAGAAGGAAAGAAGATCCACAAGCTGGAACCATGCATGTGTGGAAGGTTCACCTCGTACAAAAAAGTCGTAATAGCATTAATCGTGTCTTGGAAACTATAATCAAACTAATTTTGGAGTCGATTTTACCGCTTGAGGACAGCGTAAGCTGCGCTTTTTTTTCTTTCTTTCTTTTTTTTTTTGATCACGTAGGACAGTGCGGTACACCGGAGACACTTGCACACTTTTTAGCGATTGTTTTTCATGGTTTCCTAATTTTTTTTAACGTTTTTAGTACTTAATGGGTTTATGACTGTTTATTATTATTTCTTTTCTCGAATATAGCTCGTATAAAACTTGAGTTAAATTTTCTGGCGTTAATCAATCCGCTTAGGACCCTCCACCACGTTCACTTCAATTCAGAGTCGTTTGAAGTTCAAGAACGTGCAACTGGCCCACACACTGACTTGTGGAGGCTAGCCGATGTGTCAAGTCAGTGTTTTTTTACTCCTAGACACGTCTGGTACCAATTTATCGACCCCGGAGAGATGACAAACTTATTCGTACCTCTGATCGATCGTACAGGAGACGGAACCCCTAACCGCTACACTACACTGCACTATAAAATAAAATGTAATATACTATAAAGTCGATTGGCACGATCTACGTAAAAAAGCGCACTGTCGCTAATGAGTTAAGGAGTGAAGACAAAATTACGACGTGTACATAAAAATCCGAACTCAATGTTACACTAAAACACGGGCGAACATTCCTATTCTTGAATGGAATGGAAGATGAAATGGTTACGATTGTGGATTATTATTGATTTGCTTTTATTGCCAAAATTTGTACTGGTATTTATTGTGGATTGTGAATTTCTTCACAACATATGTATGTAAACAATGCATCAGGCGGTTGACGAATTAAAGCAAATTAAACTTGAAATGATGAAAATACGCAAATAGCTTTAAATAAACCGCAAATACCGTTAGTTAAACCGCAAACAAATTCAGCTTTTATATTTTTTTTTGCTACCGATCCTCACGAGCAACGTTAACGTGCTTCAGCGCTTTCCCCTCCCATGAGCACTTTATCCTCTCTACTACCTCCTCAACCTGTAGAAATTGTTCGTACACTAAAAGGACCGCATATTACCAAGTCCTTACCACAAATACTGAAGAGTAATGAGGATCAGATCTATTGTATTGATCTGAAAATGAACAAAAAAATTGATTGGATCAGGATAAAAAAAAAAACATCAATAACTCAGTCTTGTAGAAAAGGAAATGCTCTTTCAAACAACGTGTTACAAACCGCCGAACTCTTTTTTCTGTGCTAAAGTTCAATTTAAAAAAAAGTCATTACTCATGCAATCAACCTAATAACTGAAACTATGTATCCAGCACGTCTAGATCCTGGAAGAACCCTTAGCACTGCCTAACTGTAGTTAGTATTGAGTGATTTTTAGGAAGAAATGATTAAGGGGCAAAAATAAACAAATAAACAATAAAGGGAAAAGGACAGCGTGGTTGACGCTGATCAGTCTTTTTGGATGTACCAGTGGATCCGACATCAGTTCACAATCTTCTGGGGTTCATAGACGCCTACACTGTCCTTATCAGACCTGTGAAAGTTACCCGACATACCACATCAGAGATTTAACCGTCCCTCACAAGACTGTTACCAAGTTATCGATCTTGGAGGGATGAAAGGCCTCGTTGGCTCAAAGCGATTGAACGATTGATCGGGCAGTCGTAGCGGATCTTCCTACATACCAAACTCACTTCCAAATAAAAAAAAAATATAAAAACAAAAGTAACCACATGTGAAAAAAGGAAAAAATAGCAAAATGATATAAACACAACCAGTAGCAAACCAGTTAAGTGAGTTTTCGCAAAGCAGTCTATGTTGTCAGGTGTTTTGAAAGCGTTTATTTATTTGTATCTTTATTAATTAATTAATTTATTCATTTATTTGCTTATTTATCCACATGCGACAACAATGTACCAAAAAAAGAAAAAGGAAAACACACTTCTCTTAGTCAGAACATGTTTAGAAGAAATTCGACGCCCAAAAAAATGTTTTCACACTTATTTAGAGGGTTCAAAGAAAAAAGTAAAAAAATCAGATTTTTAATTGTAAAGTGAATTCTAACAGCTACATGATACGAAAAAATCTAAAAAAAAAATAAAATCTCTGCCAAAAAGACTCAATTAAAGAGACCAATTATTTCAAAAGAAAAAAACTGTTTCAAAAAACTCAGAACGAGACACAAACGCGGCAAGAGGCTTATAAATCACTCTCCAGAAATATCATTGTTAGGAGTGTTAGAGCAACTTGTACTGTTCGAAGAGTACGCTTATATTTACTGGAGAAAGAAAAAAATATATAACCAGAACATTAAAAAAGAACGCATTGATACCAAGGTCAGATTCGGGTATGAAGGGCGGAAATTGATCGATTACCAATGGAGTGTTGATCACAGGCGCAGATCATCTCAAAAAGTAAATATTATTATTATTATTACTATTATTATTATAATTTTCTTATTATTCATGAAGTTCACACAATATACAGTGGGAGATTAGGTGAGAATTTTAAAGACTTGGACTTCTGTACACATCAAATTCGATAAGTTACGCTTACGAATGAGATTTCGAAAATTTTGAAATTTATTTAAATTTAAAATTTAAATAAAATAATTATAATTAAATGCAAAATGATGAGAATTTGATAATAAAATAATAACAATTTGAATTCAATTTTTTAGGAAGATGATTATAGTAGAACTTGGTTAAACTAATAGCATCAATTTACGACTGTAACCGTATCCGATACAGAAAAACGTAACGTAGCGCAACGGATTTGTACACTATCTACATACGTGTATCATTGTATTTCCTTCAATGGTTTTTCCAGGACTTGACATTTTCCAAAAAAAATCGAGAAACTGGGTAGAATGCTTGACTTCTAGGGGGAACACTGCACCACCGACTGCGCGTCTACAAATGGAAGAACAAAAATGAGCATAGAAAGCATATGTGAGATAATGATGTCATTTTTAGTATCGTATTTAAGTAACCGTTTTCTGGATAGGTTCATTCATCTGAGATGCAGCACTTGGTGTTAGTTCTGCTTCTGCTTTTCCCTAATATATCTAAACAAGTGCACCGAATTCCAAAGTCAAAACTTTTGGCTATGGTTGGTAATTATTTAATCAAATTATGACGAAGAAAAAAGATGTATATCGATTTATGAGATTTTTAGAGAACGATTCCCGCTTATTTACGCCATGGACATCGATATTATTTCGAAGTGGACAATATCGGCAGTAAACCAATATTTAAACCGATCGCTGTACAGTTAGTTTATCCGTCAAATGGCTGCCCATCTCTGTCTATGCCTCTCTCTGCCTCTCTAGTGATTTTACTTCTACAGAGATAGAAATTGGCAAGGATTAAGGAAAATTTCACTAGAACAAATCCTAAATAGACCTCAAAAAGTTCGCAGAACGAAATGATCAGCTTAAAGCAGCCATGAAAGCGAAAGTCTGCAGTACCAAGCAAAGTCTTCCAAGCAAAAGTCTCGTGTAAAGAGTTGATGAGTCAACGAAGAGATTCGTTATCCAAATGAAGCGATTAATACTGTAGTGTATACTGTAGGAGAGCGTGCACAAGCGAGAAAAGTGTATTTAATGACTAAGCCATGATTTAAAACATTTTTTGCCGATTCTCCGCCCTAACCTGCGGTAATAATATCGCTTCCATTAACCAGAATTCCGGATCAAATCCTTTAAAATTCTACTCTTCAACGATGGACACCAAAGGGTTGCCAGAGGCGCACGCATAACAACACCAACCTCCACACATTTTTAAAAAGAAATGAGTTAGGTTTTTGAATTATTATCAAAAATCTGATATGGTACAAGTAATAAGAGTAAATAAGCACAAGTATCACTATCACTACTGTATCTTCTTCTCGGTTCGCATCACACGGTCGAACTATGCGATAGGGCTGGTGGAATTGTTGACTATTTGCCTTTGCTGGCAACAACAGTAAATGAAAATGACGGATAAAAGATAAAGTGTCTCGCCTTAATCAATCCGCTTGGGATGCGCTCCCGTTCACTTCAATTCTGAATCGTTCGAAGTTCAAGAACGTGTAGCTGCCCTATACAATGACCTGCGGGGGCTACCCTACGGGTCAAGTCAGGGTTTTTACCCTCACAGACAACTATGGTACAAATTTATCGACTCCGGAGGAATGAAAGGCTTGGTGAGCACTAGGGCGGAATCGAACCTCCGATCAAACGTGCACGAAGCCGGACCTCTAACCACTACACTACATCCGCCCCGTAAATAAAAATAATAATAATAGTAAGAACAATCTTTTTGTTCATCGGCAATCTGATCTTTAAAGTTTTAAAGCAGCAGGTTTTTCCCTTCAGTTTCGGCGCTAAAAAGGAGTAAATAAGAAAGTAGACGCTTCATCTGCTTCATCAGATCCTTTCCACGAATATGACATTTTCTATCGGTGACTTGTGGACTATTGCTTCAGAGTAATTGGTACAACATATTTTATTCAAAGTATTTGCCAACGTTAGCTATGGCTCTTCTCCATCTTTCACCCAGCATACGAATTCAGCGTTGAAAAAATTCCCCTTCTTTGAGCCGATCTAAAAATCGAATTGAATTGAAGCAAAAAAAAGACCGATTCCTACAAATTGTGTTTTGTTGTCACAAAGGTTGACATGAACAAGGACACAAAAAAGTATGTTACTTACACTTCAGCGAAATGATATATGGCAATTTTTAGGGAGAAATTATGGCGCTTTAACATGAGTATAGTTACAGAATGGTCCGATGCAATCTAATGCTATTTACGACAATTTTTTTGTGAATCCCTCAAAGCTTATTTTACTTCCAAACCCCACTAACCTCTTAACGATAAAAAATAATGGAATTTTTCTGCTGTTGTTCAGAGATAACTGTTGTCGCATAGTTAGTTCGTTATTTATTTCAGTCTTCAAGGACGTGAACCTTTATTCGCCGAATTTAAGGAGAACAGTGACTGTGCGACATTTGCTCATATCGTCGGCGACATTCAGAAATGCAAATACGAATACTACTTGTTGCATTCCTCCTTTTCCTAGTCTGTAACCATAATTTTTGACATATTATTTTAAGCTAGATACAATACGATATGACAACTGTTCAGCTTTGAAAGGAAACCTTTCGAGGATGTGATTGAAAAGCGTAGTTGTGAATTATTCAAAATGGGTAACAATACGCCAATCTTAATTAAATAGTGAGTAAAGCTATTCGTTTTTGTAGCATCCTCATCGTTCTCAAACTTCTTCTTCGTCCTTATTTTTTTATTATTTGAAGAAAAAATCCGACTATAAATCTAAAAAAGAAAAGAAATTAATTACAGCGACGTTCTCAATCCATCGTCGGAAAAAATGATTGGCACATATTCAGTTACAAGAGATACGGCATATTTCATCAATACTGTTAAAAAAGAGAAAGTAAGACTTTACATAGAAAAATAGGTAGAATTGGAGAGCTTAACTATCTAAAAATATCAGTAATTTCAGGAAAAATATCCTACACTGAAGAGAAAGATTAAAAAAAAGGAAATGAGCGGTTCTAAATTCGAAGTATTCTGTGTTGGAACATTCAAAAATGTGTATTAATTCTCGGATGTTCATTTAATTCCTCAATTGTGGTTCCAATAAAGCAGTTCGGAAGCAATAAAATAAAAAAAATATGAGAATATTAAAGTGACTGTCAAGAGTAAAATAATATTTGGAATGATGTCGGCTAATTGGCTAGAAAAGTTTCACATGCTAGTTAAGTTATCCAAGCGAGTGGAAATTCCTCAAGGAAGAGAAGTTCAATACATCACAATCAACTGTTCGCCTCCACCCATGAGAAACCCTTGTATCAGAAATAGAACGGAATTTATGACACAACCTAATAGTTCGAAAGATCGCCATTCAAAAACTCGAACATTTCGAAAAGTAGAAAAAATTGACTCTTCGAGAAAAAAACGAATACAAAAACTTTCAAAAACATAGTCACTCGTACATTTCAGTATTGTTGTCCAATAAACTCGAAAACTAAATTGCAAAAGTGGCCTTCATGTTACGCGGTTGCGGATTCAAAGTCAAAGATCAGAAACCGGACATGTCTCGCTTCTTAGCTGGTGCAAAAGAATCACCACTCCATTGTCAGATTCTTTTCACCTAATTTTTCAGTGAAAAATTCCTACTTATTTTAGTTGAATGTTTTTTCTCTTTTCCTTCCACCATTTTAGCTTTAATATGCGTGAAAGCCTTTCCACGGTTAAAAATTTGGGGACTCAGGTAGAGGAAATTCCAAGAAATGTCAGGAATGAAGTCATAATGACCACATTGGATTCGATATCAATCTGCTTGATCGCAGTACTGCAACCACGAACGTAATAGGACTACACCTGAACCACACTTGAAAGTACAAAAGGGTGAAGTATCTGGTGCTAATCAATCCGAATGGGATCCGCCCACGCGCTCACTTCAATTCAGAATCATCAGAGGTTAACGAACGCGTGTCTAGCCTAGCACACTTTGACTTTAGGGGGCTAGCCGATGTGCCAAGTCAGTGTTTTTATCCACCCAGACAATCGTCTGGTACCAAATTATTGACCCCGAGGGGATAAAGGGCTTGCTGGGCACAAAGCCTGATTCGAACCTCCGATCGATCGCGCAGGCACGTCGGGACTTCTTTTCGACTGCGCTACACCCGCCTCGCATTTACACCGACATTGATACAATACGATAACATTGGTGTCAAGCGGGAGAAATCACTAAAACTCAACTCTTACAAGAAACAGAGAAAAAATAATGCTACTTGGTGCGTTTCAAATCAATCGGAGAGAGGATCAGCGTAACGCAGGAGATACACAGCTCCGGACATTTCATCCCAAGAAAGAAACGAGTCTAGTCTTTTTCTTGTGCGAGCTATCTTAGCTTCTTTTTCACAAGTGAATAAACTGTTCTATGCAAAGTTGATCATTTCTACACTCTATGCGGTAACCACATCTAGCATATCCAATAAAAAGGCTAGCATTACCATTCTCCGTGGATCATCTCAACACATGGTGGATAAAACGCAGCAGAGGAGACAATCTAATGAGAATGTTCGGGACTGCTCCTACACTTGATGATAGATTTTTTTGAAAGATTTTCCATCTTCAAAGAAAACACGGATAGAACACAAACAGACCCGTGGGGGTGAGAAAGGGGTAAGAATCTTTTAAAACATTGTAAACCTCGAAAGAAAACACAGATAGAACATAAACGGATCCATGAAGGGATAAGAATCAGCAAACACCAGATTTCATTCAGAGATCTTTTCACGAGTAGATTTAGCGCGGCCTCCTCAGCCCATAATAATACAAGAACAGAATAAACAAGTTCGTTCGTCACTTAAAAGTATTTATACACCATAAATTGAGTAGTTTAACATCATAACCTGAAGGAGATAATTTCTGCAGAAAGATATCTTCAAAATGGCAAACATGAAACTAGTAATTTCTTTCGAAAATCTCACAGGGATTTAAAAAAAAAAACAGGGATGAAGATCAAGATAAATACTTGGTCGTTTACTCAATGGAGTCAATTTGTTTCCTGAGATAACTGCTCCTCGTCTATGACTTCTGGAAGTGCGGATGCATCTCGAGGAATATTCCACAAGCGTGTACGAAGTGGATCAAGTAGAACCTAAGCAAAAATAGCAATCAAAAAATAATTAATTAAGTCTCTTTCTGTTATGATATTCATAACAGTAAAATTTGAAGGATTAGCTACGAGTTTCACATATAAATAGACATTAACAGTCGGAGCCGCCTACCGCAACCGCATTAGTAGTTGAATATGGTGTATCTGGTGCAAAATCGCGTAGATGACGCATTTGTATGTTCGCCAGCCAACCACGTATAACTGCCTTATGCTCATCGGTAAGTGTTCGAACAACTTCCTCTTCGACATCATCAACGACTTTTAATGCAATTGCACACTCTTAATTTAGAAGAAAAAAAGTAATAGAAGTACTGATCGTAGGTCCCACACTGAGATTCAGCCACTATTTAAAAAAAATACGTACCGAGTGGATTCAGCGGCGGCAATGGTCGTGCATGCCGAACAACTGCAGCGAAGAACGTACCCAGACGCTGCCAACTCACCGGCTGTTCCTTACCGTAACCACGACCCGTACGATAGTCTGTCACCTACAGTTCTATAGTCCTATTGTGAGTGACAGTAAATAAAGCAATTAAATAAAATCAAAATCGTGTATTCAGAGAGGAAAAGAAAATAAAGGAGAAGAGAAAAAGATAACTTACCTTGTATAGCGTCGGACTCTCAGCATCTTTAGGCTGAGTTTCTAGTGCTGCCTAAAATAAGTTTGCTAATACCATTTTGCTGTAGTAATACCAGTTCACATTCTAAGATCAGGAGACAGAATAACAACATATTGGCATAACCACGATGACTGTCTATACTCAGACGACTGCGATGTACATTCGATTGAGTCATGATAGAGGGAATAATGGAATATGACACAAGAAAGTAAAGTGCGTGCGTTGCGACCACTCGGACAGAAAAAAATCATCACCGATTATGTTTTGTTTTTGAAAATGAATAAAACTCATAAATGCATGGTTAAAACATAGTTTGGTTTCATCTATTCTAATTGAAAATTATTTTCAATGAAACTGGATGAATCCCAGTAGACTATTCAGAGGCGGATCAGATATTTTGTCGTTAATATTGCAAATAGAACATAGTTTCCAGAACTTTAAAGAGAAAGGTGACAACCGTCAGATAAAATAAATTCATACCTATTGTGTTACAAAATATATTTGGATCAAATACAAGGAAATGAATGCACAGCTTTCAATGTACAGACAATTGCCATTGAAAACAAACAAATATGAGTCACAATCAATGTTAGGGATAAAATAGTGAGCAAATGAACTTAGATAATAGCAGAAATGTAAAAGTAATGTCGTTAAAGGCATCACCCCACGAATCTGGTACGGATTTCAGGTGGAGTATTCTTATACGGGATAGTAGATTATGGAGAGGGGTGATTCCGTCCATTTCTTCCTAATTGCCGTTAAAAAAAGGTCCGGAAGATGCGGCGTGTGCACATGGCTGGCGCGCTCCAATCGAACTCCTTATGGAAAGTGCGCCAGAACGCCTGAAGCTGTATCTTCCGGGCCGTTTTTTTACGGCAATTAGGAAGAAATGGATGGAATCACCCTTCTCTCTATAATCTACGATCCCGTATGCGAATACTCTACCTGAAATCCGTACCACTTCAGATTCGTGGGGTGACGCCTTTAACAAAAATGAAAATGGACAACGGAAACATGAGAAGCTTTAATTAGACGATTCCAAATTTTGGTCTAGAGATAATCAAATCTGGAATTTTTTTAATCGAATGAGTCCCATCTAAAGAATTAAACTGCACGGAGGTGGTAGTTCCTTCTATCTACACTAGGGTCAAAACGGCATGAAGCCCGGTGTAGTTGCTTAAGCGGAAGCTCGATGCCGTGTGGAGGAGAACACGGCTAGAATCGAGGTGGGACCTTTGCGAATTGCAACATGAGTGGTGCTAGTAAAGGTCCTCCCTCAATCCTACACAATTGTTCCACGTATACAGCTCTCTTCAAGACATTCGATTCATTTTATAGGTTTACCTTCTCAAAATCAAAGCACCGCTTTCGTAAATTTTCCCATTTAACGACGTATCTGTAAAAAAAAAATAAGGTCACGATGTGTCTATTAATGTGCGATAGAGTATTGGTGTTCCTAACATTTTTAATTTGAAATTTTTGGAGGCGTTCGCTATTTAGTAATTTCTTCTTTGACTACAATATTATTCCGACGACAACTTCTGTTAAGCTACCGGAAATTTACTATAATCTGGTGGGTCTACTGCATAGTTTACTAGGTGCAAGAGCAGTAAAAAGAATACCTTCATGCTTGACTGCCTGTTTGTTTGTTCTACGGAAGCTCTATCAAGATACTGAGAGTTCGTGTATCATGTTTATCATTCCTCAAACAAAATCGAATCCACGGTAAAGTTCATTTAATTGAACCTCGTTGTATGAAAGTCTTCTTTTTACTGCTGTTGCACCTAGCAAACTGTGCAGTAGACCCACCAGATTATAGTAAATTTCCGGTAAGTTTACAGAAATTGTCGTCAGAACAAAATTAAAAGAATTGAAGTCAATTCCAGAGAATTACTCCTGCCAAATATCGCGAGGGTCATCGATACTACATTGACGTAGACAACGTCGGCAGTGACATCAAATATAAGCCAATAGCAATATAGTTAGTGAATTTAATCTGAAGTTTAATCTCATTCTGAAGAGTTAAGATTTTGAATAGATAGATTTTAAACATGGTTTGGTAGCTCCAAATCTTTGTCATCATTGTTAAGCGTATTGAGCCAGTATGTGAATGGTTGCGATCATGTAAAGCGTAAGAAGGCGGTAGAGACGTCACCATAAGTGCTAATGTACGGGTTGTGTAATAAAGGATAAAGGATGAAGTTTCTGGCGTTAATTAATCCGCTTCGGATGCGCCCTCACGTTCAATTCAGAATCGCTTGAGGTTTTACGAACGTGTAACTGGCCCGTACAATGACTTGCCGTGGCTAGCCGATGTGTCAAGTCAGTGTTTTTATCCTCCCAGACAGGCCTGGTACCATTTTATCGACCCCGGAGGGATGAAAGGCTTTGTGAGCACTAGGGCGGATTCGAACCACCAATCGATCGTGCAGGAAGCAGAACCTCTAACCGCTACACTACACACGCCCTCAGGGTTGTGTAGTAGAAAGCGGAATTAAATCTAATTCTTCAGCTATATATTTTATGCAAAATTACTTAATATCTAGAAGAATCAAGTAAAAAATGAGGATATTTATTAGAAAGAGTTCGCCTTCAACACACTTCCCTTGGATTTTAGCACTTTCAGTAATGAACGCGTCGAATCACTTGTCTCAGTAAAATAATGTCATTCGCCATGGTTTTGGTTGCTATGGAAATAACTAAATCCATTCTCAGAAAGATCTTCACAACACTCGGTCCTATATTAATCTTAAGGTGTTTGACGTAGAAGACATAAGTTTACCTTGAGGATAGTATGTATTAGTTTTTGTGTAACGAAAGCAGCGCTTTTCTGTCGAAAATAATTCCAAGCGTGAGGAGAATATTCTCAATTACGACAAGAACTACCACTGCATCCCACTAATTCTGGTACTAAAATAGTGATCTTCGCCTCAAATGGTAAACAATGCGATAATGGGACGCTTCTGATTCCATTCTGCTTCATATAGCTCGGACCAAAAAAAAATTACCACCTTCCCTTTTAGCACCAATACTGTTTTCACATTTTAGGTTGCCGCTGTACTTTCCCGTTGTTGGTGGTGACAACAAACACTGGTGATGACGGGTTCACCCTTAATAGGTGTTAATAGTAAACGGATCTATTTTTGCAATCGGCCCGCTCAAAATCAAAATCAATTTCCTGTACAAAAACTACAAGAAAATCTTTTTTCACATCTACCGTCAATACAATTTATTGCTTAAGTTGTGCCACTGAAATACTACAAAATCACTGCTAGAATTTTTCTTCAGCGTTCATGGAAAGGAAATAGTCTTTGGCGAATTTAATGAAGATAATCCATGTGCGACTTTTGCTAGTTACCACACAACCATACAAAAATGCCAACACAATTTTTTCTTGCTACATGCGGACTTCGACTAGTTAGTGAATATCAAACTTTAAAGAAAAACATAGTAGCAAAATTTATTTCGTATTTGATATATTTTCTAGTTTCGAAAGAAAACCGTTGTCAGCGGCACTTGACGACAAGACTTGCAACATCGTTGGATTCGAAGACAGTATCATTGTGCTCGCAAAATAGTGGGTACCTTTTTATACTCAAGATCCCTTTCAACTGTGAAAAGTAACACCAAAGTAACGAGAAAGACCTCTTAGTATACGCCAAAACATACAGACTGCCTGATTTACTTCAGTGATGTGATGGACCCAAATTCGCCGAAGGCTGTTGGAACTTATTCACGTAAAAGAGATGCCGTTTATTATGTGGATCACCTTGGCAATAAAGTAAGCGACCGATGCAATTAAAAAAAAAATAAAACCACTCTAGATTGAATTAATTTAGGTTTCCTTCAGACGGTGGTCGGTCAAAATTAAAAAGCTCCAAATCAGTCCCCTCAAATTCGATGTACTTTGTCGCGGATACTACACGTATTTTTAAATGCATAACATGTTTTTCTTGAAATTCCTGTAGCCAATCGTACATGATAAGGCGTCACACCTATAAACTATGTTGGTTAAAAAAAAGCAAACTTATATTTTCCAGAACTAACTAACAAGTAAGACTAAGTTATATCCATTCTCGGAACAAAACGGGGAGAATATGTCGCTGCAAAATAAGACAGAAACAGAGAATACCGCAGCCGACAGCGAAGTACAAGCAGAGTAATTACGCAGTTGAGTGCGATTCTTGCAGTAGAGAGCTCACCTCAATAGCTGCACGCACCGGATAGTCACTGTGCGACCGTATTTGTCGATTCACACGCTGTATAGCTGCTTCCCAATTGCTGACTTCCTTGAAAATTTTGACAACATCAAACTAAACATTAGCGGCAGCCATATCACAAAGTGGAGGGTTTGAGGTGTAGATTATGAGCATGGGCACGTTTACGCTAAATTTCCCCTAATTGTTCTCAAAAACGCCGCGGAAAACTTCAACGATCCTTTAAGGCACCGCGAACGCCAGTCGTAAAGAGAGAATTGAGCGCGGAAATGCTTTTGCTCGTAACCTTGAATTCCATATTATCCATGATAGATCCGAACATCGTAAATTTCATGATGCCCTCGCTGCCTTTAAATTACTTATTTCGGCTAATATCAAACTCACAGGAAGAATTACGTATTGAGGCACAGCGGTGACATCTCGATAACCAGTATTTACCCACTGTTCAACCTGCATCGCCAAGCGATCCTCTTTGTGCTCGGCATTTAACGCGCGTATCTCCTCCACCTTGGCCCTAAAATCCACAATCTCAGGAGCATCAAAGAAGCCAGTGGCAATAATCCACTTACATGACTTGATCTAAATTTCTTGTGGGGCAGAAATTTTCCTGTATCACCTCCAGAGCCTCCTCAGTGGTCCCGTATCTTAGAAGGGAAGACATTTATACTTTCATCGATTATTTACTAAATTTGTGGAAGAGCATAACAATCTCACGTCGTAATTCCATCGTATAGCGACTTCAATTCTGCGCTAGACCAATCTCCCTCATTGAAAATGCGGTTCTCACGTAGCCTCTAGAACCACATTACAATAACTCACTGATTAAGGATGAAGGATAAAGTCACTGGCGTATCAATCCACTTGGGATGCGCCAACGCGTTTTACTGGGATTCGTAATCGTTGAGGTTTTGGAACGCGTGTTGGCCTATGCAATGACTTGCGGGGGCCAGCCGATGATCAAGTCAGTGTTTTTATCCTCTCAGACAAGTCTTGTGCCAATTTATCGACCCCGGAGGGATGAAGGGCTTGGTGAGCACTGGAGTGAAATCGAACCCTCGACCGTGTGGCTACAACGGACCTCTAACCGACTGCGCCACACCCGCCCCTACTCACTGATTAAACAATTGTTAATTCAAAAAATCTCAAAACAAGCGAGAGAGCTGGACGGGGAAAAAAGGTGAAATGAACTAAGACATAAAAGTCATGAAAAACCCACCCACCCTTTCAATTGGACTCGGCTCAAATATTTCTCGGGCTGTTTGATAAACCGTTGTGCCCTCATCCACCACATCAACAATAATTTCGCTACTTCCATCTTCCTAAACATAAATGTGTAATTCTTCAAATATTCTGTATTCCATCCAATAAACACACAAAGAACAGTACTAGGATCTACAAAAATATATGATCACCGCAGACGTATGTCAGATCACGCACAAATAAAAAGGTGAAGTATTGTATTTAAAAAAAAGCATCAAAAAGGTGCTTCGGCAGCTGTTTCACGGAAACAACACCTCACTTTATCTATACATCTTTGAAACTCAGCGGCAGTCACAAAAAGTTTCCTTTAAAATATAAGAAAGCACCTAAGAAATTAACCTTGAAAACGAATAACTAATAACTTAGAAGTTCCAAAAAACTGATGAAAATATAGAATCTAAAGTAATCTGAAACCAGGGTCAAGCGTACTATGAGATTTTTCTAACATGAAAAGTTTGTCTTAAGCGAATGGGTTTGCGTAAAAGTGTCGTAAGAGGAGATGGGGATAGAGATAGAGAGCGAAAGGAAACGAGAGAAATGAGAAGGAAAAGAAGGGAAGAGAGGAGGACGAATGGGGCCTCTTTTTTTCTATAAATCTGCAGCTAACCAATCGACGGGACGCTCGCTTTAACTCTACTTTCGAACTTGGACCCTTACGACAAAGATTCGTAGTAAACAGTGAACATTCGGAAATCTAATCCTTTAACTGCGCAAACGATGCGCCAAAATGAATCAAGGTTTTTAGATCTCATTGTACAATTCCAACATAAATGCGTATTTATACCTCACTAATCATATTAGCGGTGGAAACAAATTTCTATACGCAATATTATGTCAATGAGCCCTTCGAAGCGCGCAGGAATGGAAGGATTGAGAGCTGAGCGATCAATTACTTCCTTAGCACCCTGGTGCCTAAGCTTAAAACCGTTTATTTCATCATCTTAATGATCTTAACTCTTATAAAAAGTGTTGAATGATTCCACAAGAGAAAAAAAAAGGAAAAAAAAATTTCTAAAGGCAGTAGCAAACCTCCTCCGGCTCCTCGTCGTATCCAGAAACAATTTCTCCGGGAGCGGGAACATACGTAGCAGGCTGTGCTTGGCTGCTACTCGGACCTTAGATTAGACAGTAAGTCACACTGAAAAGCATATATTAAGTCCACCCACCTAGTCCATCACGTGGCTCAGTCTTCACAATAATTGCAGGTTGCGGCTCTTTGGCCGGATCACCTTCAGCCACCACAATCTTTCTTGGTCGTCCTCTTTTACCTGCCACCATTCTGGAACCACTATAAAGCTAGCGACAATACAGAAAAACGATTCAAACGGCCATAAGAGCCGAGCTTACTCCGATGTATTAGGCAATGTTTGCTCCTGAATCTCAAAATATCGCTACATTTTCGTTGCTTAGCCGGAGCAAACACAATGATGAATACAATCGTTAGCAAATTTCAATTCATCACCAACAGTACATTACGAAAGTACGCATTCTACACCAAATAAAGGACAAAGGTGGGTAAAAATACATTTATTTAGGATATCGCAGAGTATTTTTATACATGATCCTAATTATAATGTTATTTTAAGCAAATAAAAACGAATAACAATAAGTGCAAATAGAAGCTTTAGAAAAAAAAACAATAGCTCACGAATCAACAATAAGAATAATTCGTTTTCTACATTTGCACCATACACATTAATATAATCGGGTCAAAACAACTCGAAGCTCAGTGCAGCTACGCAAGCAGGTGCGTTTGAAGCTGCGTGGTTACGAACGACTCGAACTGCAGAAATGAGCGAAACTGGCCCGGCTCCCATTCCGATCACAATCGTTGTCTTCATCCCGCCGCCTACGCAACTTCAGATCGTTTTGACCGAGCTCTATTCTTGTGTAGTGTCACAGGTGTAGCCAGTGCAGCTTGTACTAGACCAGGTTGGCGCGACACGCTTTGGATTGGAGTAGCGTAGTGAGAACTAGGATGATTTACTAAGCAGAAAAAGGACATTCATTGCGCAGACCCATGGCGGCCTCCCAGCTATGTAGTCGGGCCAAAACGCCATGAAGCACAGTGTAGTTGCGCACGCGATTGCGCACGAGGCGATGCTGTGAAGCATAGCGCTAAGGATCGAGTAAGGAACACTGCTACCACCGTTCATTGCTGCAGTTCGCGATGTTTCCACCTCAATTCCATTTGCTTTCTCCACCGCCTCGCTTCGAGCGCAACAGCTTACGCAAGTGCACCCTGCTCTACGTCGTTTTGACCCGACTATACACATTCGGTGTCGAGTATGTGTTCCATCATGTTTGTATTATTATTGTATTATTTGTTTGTATAGGTTTCAGTTCTTGGCAAAGAGATGTTCAACGGATATGACACTTTTCACTCAAAAGTAACTGTATGTTTCACTACTGCCTCTTGAATCTGACGAACGAACGATCTACACTATGCTGACTGCTACTTGTGCTGCATACATCTCAGATAACCAGAAAAAAGACGTCGACTTCATTGCAAACTGCGAAGTTAAGAAATCATATCAATTTAAAAAGATCTTACCTTTCAATAAGACGAATCTGCAATCCTGCACCGCTGGTAACCAGTGGACCAAAAAACCAGAAATGCCACACGACCTATAGACTCCATTGCAACTTTAGTCAGGATTCGGATTGTATTTGATGATACCCTTCGTGTTTAGCTTTGAATACAATACTGTAGCAAAACGTAAAGTGCACCTACTATGAAAACTAATGTTTACCGATACAGAGATGTAAAGAGATGAAAAATAATGCATTTAACGCAATTACAAGTAACAAAAAACATGTCTGGTATGTCTGTTTCTTATGGAATATCTTTGAGAAGAAAATTTACTAATAATGCAAATTATTAAAGTGATACTCTGAAAGTGACATTTTCGTTACCGTAGGTTTGAATAAAAAAAGAATAAGAGCAGGCATATTGACAACTTCATGTTCAGAGTGTACATACAGCAGGTGAAGTTTTCTGGTGGTCCCGTGGTTGCGCGTCCCACACTGTAGTATACAGGACAGAAACGTTTGCAAAAGTGCTCATATAACGTATAGTAAGTATAATAATGAAATTATACTGTATTCTGGAATAATTTCTTCCTTGAATGTTGGACTACAACTTATCTTTCGTAAATCTTACTTCAGAATTCTCACAAGTCCACAACCACGGAAGCTCGCTAACTAGCTAAAGATTAACTTGGTATGAAATACCAACCTGATGAGAAATCAGCTTACTTTGAAGATAACAATATAGAATTGGATTCACCGAGGTAGAAATCATGTCAGAGATGAATTCTAGTATTGATTTTAAAGAGATCACTGATAAAGTGGTTAGAATGGGCAGATAAAAACCCGGATCAAAGGGAAAATCCCAGGAACAATAGAAAGAAGAAATTCGAAAAACACTAGAAAAACAAAAAGGCTCATTTAATGAGCGAGCGTCTTATGATTATAACAAGGACAAATGTGGTCTAGCACGTCTAGCACCATTTCCGGCTCTGAATAACCAAGAAAACAACAAGAAAACAAGATGACTTCTCATTGTCCAAGAATGGGAACGCATTCCAAAGCTCTCTGAAAGTATTCGTTAAGTAAAAAAAACAACCACTCATCTACAAACTATATGCTTGTTGCGTGGGCGTAGGTTTAGATGTGCACAGTACCTTCAACAAAAATAGCTAGAATGAATCAAAAATAGTGAGTTGCCACAGATAGCAAATCAGCTCTCATTTCAGAAATTATGGTATATGAAAAGAGTAATACACCAAATCTCAAGGCGATAGTTACTGTAGTTTTAAATTTCAGAATTTTCTTTGATTGATGAAAAGTTGTAGGCACGTCGGGAGTGGATGAGGAGAATATTTCATTGAAGACTATGTTGGTTTTCTAGAGCATGAAGAACCTTCTCTCTGAAGCGATTTCATGTGATCACCTATCATAAGCTGAAGATGAACGTGACCACAGTGAAATATTGTCAAAATACTGGTCTTATTTTTTTTAGCCAAAACTTTATCGCATCTGACTAGTGGATCACTAAATACTCAAAATTCGCTCAATTTCTGACAAATCATGTGATTTGAAATAAGAATTTCCAAAAATAGTTCGTTCGCATATCAATAAAAAAATAGCTCAGTTAACTACCAGAAAAAAGGAAAATTAAAACGAAAAAAAAAATGAAAAAATATACCTTAGTTTGGAGGTATTTCTCCACTAACACCTTGGCTTTAGACACCTCTACAGAATTGTGTAACCATGACTTCTTCAGAGCATCACATGCAGAAAGTCGCAAAGTAGGCTGAAATGTATTCGCTCAAATTTATACAGGATTATGTGTCTGTACTGTAGAAGATGCGCCGTAGCATTTCTCTAGCTCCAGAAAAGTTACGTTTGTAGCGTCCGCTTTTCAAATTAAATGGAACTTCCGTTAGCAACACATCAACACTTCATATCCGATCATCCTTGCGCAAGATACGCGGATTTTTTCCGCTCTTCTATTGCCTTCTCAGCTGATGTGTGTTCGATCATGGTGACAAGTAGTAAAAGCCTTTAGTGATGCCACAAAACAGTTGGGATGACCATAAACTGCTATACTATATAGCTTAAACTCAATATTTCCTTTTTTCATGAGTATAGAAATACCCGCAAGGGAAGAAGAGAGAAGAAAGAGGGAAAGAAAGAGAAAGAGAGAATACGCAGCTAAATAATATCCAAAGCTTAGTATTGATTTCTCCAAAGTTGCTTATTGGTTCATTTCTCTAGATATCCTATTAGACACTACTACCTTTCGCTGAAAGAGTGCAAGTTCTCTCTCAACACAGCTACAGGTTCAGCAACTTTTATTTAGTGCTTGAAATTTTATGTACATGTATGTATTAATCAAGCACTACTAGTCTCAGAAAACAAGCTAAACGCTATTTCAAACTTTCGGAAGCATATCCACCTCAAAAGAGGTTGAATGTTTAGCAAAACCATGAGATTATGTTCAGAATGTTAGCTTAGTCAATGAAGTAGGGCTAAGTCAATAATCCAAGATCATGAGAAGAATCTACCGCAATAAACTCATTTCATAAGTAGGACTTACATCAACTTTCAACATCCTTTTTATTACGTCTTGAGTTTCAAGAGTTACGTATTTCCACTGGTTATGGAATATGAGGCGACCTGAATATCAGGAATCTCAGAAAAGCTAAAACCTAATGTGAGAAACCTTCAAAAAAAAACAATAAAATCAAAATTTCTGAGCACCTTTTCTAATCTGCGAATGTAAATCCATGTCTGGATAGTCATCACTGAACGGAGGGTAGCCGCATATCCCAGTAAACAGCACTACACCCAAGCTCCACCTGAATACTCGATCTTGTTCAAATCAATAAATCAGTTGGGGTTCTTCTCAAAATAGGTGCGATAGGGAGGAGCCGGACTCTCTTCAGGTGAAGGGGATCTTACACATGGGGTGCAGCTGAAGTGATGTGATTCCCTTCTCCAACCGTCCAAAAGTGAGGAGGGTCTTTTTGCCAACCGTCCAGAAGGGTATCCTTTCGCCAATCGTCCAAGAGTGAAGGGTGTCGGAGCACCGGCTTCGACTATCGCACATATGCTTCTCACTCATCCAAACGCTACTATGGAACTAAATTCGAGATGAAAAAACTCACATGTCTACTCTCGGAGTGTACGCTAACTTCTCATTATCAATCAATTCTGGCGCCATGTAGGCCGGGGTCCCACAAAAGGATTTCATCGTAGATCCACCGCCTTCTTTAGCAAGCCCAAAATCAGCCAGCTGAAAAGTGCAACGTGCACATAGCTCGATAATATCAAGGAATAAACAAAGGAAATATTAAGGAATAAAACAATCCGCATGTAACACTTATTGAGAAAGAAATGAAACTAAAGTGTAGTTAAAGTTATACGACATGCAAACCTCACTTTCACGACAGTATAGTCATCCTTGGTCATACATAAAATGTTTTCCGGCTTGATGTCCCGATGTGTTATACCAAGTCCATGAAGGTGCTGCAAAAAAAAAAGCATGAAGAGGTCTGAATCAGCTTATCCCTTATGCTGGAGAATAGGAGCTTAGAAAGAAGCATCGAGAAAGTGCGCAGATATCCAGTAAATAAAGTAAAAACTCATGACTTATCTGGTTCTGGCCCTTTAGTTCCTTATTACTTCTCAAACATTTGCTTTTTAGCTGATACCTCCATCTTCTTTAAAGGATAAAGGATAAAGTGTATGGCGTTAATCAATCTGCTCGGAATGCGCCACCACGTCCATTTCAATTCAGAATTGCTTGAGGTTCGCGATCGTGTAACTGGCCTAAACAATGACATGCGAGGGCTAGCCGATGTGTAAAGTCAGTGTTTTTATCCTCCCAGACAAGTCTGGTACCAATTTATCGACCCCGGAGGGATGAAAGGCTTGGTGAGCACTAGGGTGGGTTCGAACCTCCGATCGATCGTGCAGGAAGCGAAACCTCTAACCGCTGCACTACACCCGCCCCATCTTCTTTATCTATTTGTAATTCTATTTTTGGATTTGTGATGCAGTGTTTTTCTTCGAATTGCCTTTTTCCGTTTCCTAAGGTTATAGTATTCTCAAAACGGCATGAAGCACGTAAGCAATTGCGCCTTCTTTCGAGGCGCTTCTTTCCTTCGCAGCTAGGAAGGAGCTGAAACCCTTGCTGGCACCAGCCATCGCTGGAGCTCGCACGACGGTCGCTCCTCGGTTCCAACTGCTGCCTCCAACGCGCCGTTTGGAGCGCGTACGCAAATGTACCACAACTACACTCTTGATTCACGTCGTTTTGACCCAACTATACATCTGTCAACAAAAACTATAATCCTCAACAAAACCTATTCGAAGTTCTGTTAAATGACCACGCTAGATATGTATGCGTACAATATATAACGCATATGTTAAGTATATATAAAGCATCAACAAAAGCAAAGCAGCGAACCGTCGTGCAGTATTACATAGTCCTGAACTCAATGATTACATAGCTTGAAATTTTTTTTTCTAATTTTACATAAGTACAAAACGATATGGATCACGAGTGTAGTTGCGGTGCATTTCCTACGCGCATGAAACAGCGCGGTGGAGGCAGCAGTTGGAACCGAGGTGGGACCGTCGCAAACTGCAGCGATTAGCGGTCCCATTAAGGGTTTCACCATGCTACTACCGCTGCGCTCCACCGAAGCGCCTCGAGAGAAGGCACGTACGCAATTGCATACGTGCTTCCTTCCGAAGACGACAAAATAGTACCACAGCTGTCTGGGGGATGAGAATACCGACTTGATACATTGGCTGCCCCCCCCCCCCCCCCCCCCCCCCCCCCCATTGGCAAGTCATTGCATTGGCCGCTTGGGAGCACACGCGTTTATAAATCCCAAACGATTCTGAGCTAACGCTGAACGCGTTGATGCATTCCAAGCAACTGATTAACGCCATTGCTCTGTCATTTATCCTTCTGTAGTAGGTTTGACTCAGGTGAATGAAAGAAACATACCTCCAACGCGCTTAGCAGCTGGCAGCCATAAAATTTGCATAGATCTTCGCCGAAACCCTGGAAACTACAACGATGTAAAGGAAATCAAGTAAGTAAAATTACAAAAACCGTGTATGAACGAAGTGTCTAAGAGTTGGCTGGACAAACAAAGAGGAAAGATACCAATCTGATCGTAAACTCCTTTCTAGATAATGTAGAATTTGGATCAGAACAGCCAATTCGAGCAAAACGAAAAGAAAAGAAATTTAGTAGGATCTCGTTACTTCTCCAAAACTAAATCGTTTCGCTGTATTAGCAACAAATCTAGCCGCAGGATGACGGATCAACGGCTCACTCAAAACACTGCACAAGGCGAATGATGAGTTGGGATCACATATAGTACTACACTATATATACCAGTACTAGGTTCATTATTTCCTTTCATTTTCTTTATTGCTTCATTTATGTTCCCGGTCGAATTCGCAGAGCTTATAATGTTATTTAGGTGTTTATCGGTTCCATTTCCTTTTAGCTCATAAAAATTCCCCCTCACGGCACAAATTGGTTTTCGCGTTCGAACTTTATGACACCGAAATTGAGTAACTTTTCATTTATTTATTCTAGCATCACAAAATTGTGTGAAATGCGCTTGGGTGAGTACTGCTAGTACTACTACAGGTAAAGATTAGAGTAATTAATGTATGGTGCAAATGAGGTGCTTCAAAAAACTTCACTGCAAGCGTTTCCAGCCTTCAAGACGTTATGAAAAGAGTGGCCACTATAATACCGTTCTAACATTAGAAACAAGCAGGTGGAAACGTACCATTCCATTCCATTTTGGATCTACAATCCTGTCGAAGAGCTCACCTCCGCCGACCATCTCCATAACAATGTACGCCTTATGCTCAGTTTCAATCCAATCCATGAACTTTACGCAGTTAGGCTACAAAAAGGTACGAGTTCAGAAAAAACATCGCCCATCAAACGAGTACAAGGATGGTGTATATCAATAGGGATTCAATGTGAATTATTAATGAAAAGTATTTAGTAACGGCAATTAACAACAAAAATTAAAGAATGTACAACAAATCAAGCCACAACACCTCCAATGAAAAGAAGGTTAGAATAAACGACATATAAGCTCACATGGTTAATTTGCAGCATTATAGCCACCTCCTTTTCCACGTCTTTTGCCTTAGAGAGAGCACGGCTAAACCGACGAGACAGTTGCGTAGTATCGAGGATTTTCACTGCCACCTGTACCTGACAATTCTGTCGCAGTTTTGCCAGGAGAACCTAGGAGGGAAAACCCATAAGTCACATGTCATACTTTTCCGCTTTAGAAACACTAACCACTCCATAGCCTCCTTTACCTAGCGAGGTGTCAGTCATAATGTACCTTTCGGACAACGCAGCGGGATAGATCTCTCGTCCACGTTCCTCATACAAAAACACTAAAAGGGAAATTGTTATAATTTTTATATGCTAAATCCACACCCAATCCAGTCCATACTCAGCAAATGCACAAAATTCTGTTTATCGTTGTATGAAACTTACTGTGAATATCAGATCGCCCACAGCTTATTACATCTCCATTCTCCAGCGGTCGCGTAAAGGATTTCCCTACCAGCTTCTCGTTTACGAATGTGCCATTGAATGAAAGATCAGTTAAGACTGTGGATCCGTCAACCTAAACCGACAATATATCGTTACGGTTTCAAAAAGCCAAATCAGGGAATATCTGTGGGTCTAGAATGATAATGAGCAAAAGTATACTTCTCCAAATGAAGCGAATGAATTAAAAGTAGCTTATCACGAAATTGACGATGTTGGGATCTCACAGTATTAGAATGAGTATGCGCGCAATCACGCACAATGCGAGCGATCCGCAGCGCGTCGGCAATTCTGCAAGTTGGTAATTTCTGTTGTTCATTTGAGTACTACCTGGATCTCTGACGTTGGATAACATTGGAATTGTCCGCGTTTTACCGCGTAGTAAGTTCCGTAGCTGGGGAAAAGAGATCAAAGGAGCATATTTGACACACCTTTTTCCGAATTAGTAAGAGGAGAAGAGCGAAATCACGCTCATACTCGTGAATTACACGTCTATCTGTTCTCGACATCGTCAATTTCCCGATTCCACATCTCTAAGTTTACCTTGTCATTACCACTTCTTCATGATACACTATCAAACATCTACCTTACCAACGCTTCTTTAAAGTACACTAACCCTATTCAAACGAAAATGTTGCTTGCTGATAATATTGTATATTCGGTGTTTCTCTCGTAAAGTGCTAAAGTCAAAGTCTACTTCTCCGGGCATGCCTCGTCCGCAAATGAAGGTGTCATTGCGCAATTCTGGAAATTGAGCTTGTTGAGTGCCCCATTATAAAAGATAGTCCAAGATAAAAGCATGGACATTTCTGGAAACATAGAAAAGAAATATGAAACAGGGCTCAAACTCCAGTTGTTCATGAAATTCATGTTCACGTATGTGAACTGTAAAGTTGGGACAATAATAAATCTGTCAAGAATGACACAGGAGAAAGTATGGATTTGCATCTACAATGACTGAAGTAGCTGGCAAGGTGTGGATTTGGTTAGTCAGCCTTCGTTCTCGATAACAAAATTTTCTACAGCACGTTAAAGTTACAAATAAACTTGTAGAAAGAGCCCTTACTACAACATAAACAAATATGAAAATATCCCTAAAATTACTTACCGTTTCCCCAAGAATGCTCACCTATTGTTGGCACCAGATACTGTAGAGGTTGTAATTTGGCGTATGGTGCCTGTGCATTTGACGAAGACGTTGAGCTGCAGCTAGATGATGGATCGAAACTGTTCTCATCCGCAGGTTGTGTGTTAAAAGTACTACTGAATGATTATTATTTTCATAATTCATTAATCCATTTTCTGCAGTGCGCTGTGAGAGATTGGCAAGAAGGCAATTTTAAGATTCTCATTCAAACACCTCTATTCTGACTTTACTGACAATTCCGCGCTTTTTTATTTCATTTCTCTTAAATGTCATGCGATTAGGATGAATTAACACAAGCCACACATGAAAATTACTGAAAGTGGGACGGAGAATTTTGAACGAGCCAATAATGATAACCATACTCTGCCTTACTTCCTTCGCAATGTTACCAACAATTTCACCGTTCACTTGTATATTAACCGCAATCTTAGTTTTGATTCTTCATGACAATCTCAAAGGTACTAAATGCACCAGTAACCACAACATCTCATACATTTGTGCATTGGATAAAGAAAAAAGGAAGAGAGAGTAGTCATGAAGTTATTAAAATTCGTAGAAGACGTCTGTCAACTACTGTACCACAATCAACACATTTGACGATGAGATTTGGAGAAATTGGGAAAGTGTGTGATATTCAAAAGATTCGAGCAAAAAAGAACTGCTGCCATTTTACAGCTCTGATCATCATGCAATGCAAAGTTTGAGGAACTATATGAAAAAGACTATACAGAACTAAATGTAAACATAGAAAAAAGACAATGAAGTGAGAGGCAAGGGTTCAGTTTAGCTTTGGGCTTCAACGAAAAATAATTTGAAATAAAGTAAAAACAACAGCTAAGAACAGCGCACTCATGACTCCGTAATTATGAAAGCTAATAGCTGGGCGGGAAGGTTCATAAGAGTCAGTAGCACAGGATTCGTACTCGAAAACTAAAGCTGCGCTCGCCTCAAGTAGGATACCGAAAAGGGAAGCGGCAACGTGGACCAAGAGCGTATCACCAACGTCGTTCTGTGATCTCGTCCAATTGCGAATGTCAGTCACGATTTGCGCGGCCAACCAAACGTTTAGAGTTGAGTTTATTTTGCGAAAAAAAAAACTACGAAAACGTCTTTAAGCCGACATATCGAGCAGTACGCATCAATGATACTCCCAGTCTTCATCAAATATCATAATGCTATCGATCGAACTTGGGAAAAAAGAGCGGTTTGTGAAGTTCACCTTTCTTCGTCTTGCTCCATCTACTAGAAGAACACAGCAGAAACACTGAAACCTCTGAAAAAATATAAATCCTGTACAAATTAGGCATAATGTAGCTGTCAATCGTTCTCCCTACATCTGAGGGCACGAACCATTATTTCGACTTTTTCATAATTTGTTCGATTCTTAGGAATATCATATATACTTTAGTCTGAAGGACTAAACGCATACATCAAACGTAGAATGTAAAAACTGTTATCAGCCATCTGTCAGCGATCTGATTAGAAAAACAAGTCTTCAGCAGCCGTTATGAATGGTTTAATCATTCAAAGAACATAGCTCCTATTCCTTCTTTGCACTCTCTCGAAAGATCCGCTAACACAAGTAGCATTTTCAACCCTGTTTTTTCCTCTCTCTTTCGTTCGAAAATACCTCCGCGTCTATAAGCGCCAGCACATAGAATATTGACCAGTGAAAACGTATAAATACAAACTTTAGCAATAACACTTCTAAAATCCGCAACAACACCAACATGAATTCGATACAAGAAAAGTATGCACTGTGCAAAGAACAAGAAAGAGATTCCTTAACAAACATCTGACACAAACATACATGAAAAAGTGTCAAAAAGGAAAAATGAAAATGACAACCGTAGCTTTACGAACCATAATATATATATATAGCTTAGCAAAAGTAAAGTAAGTAGATCAAAGACTAAGCGGAACTGTAATAAGTCACACTTATTCCTTGTCTTTTTCTCTGTCAGACTTCGTCAATCTTGCTATTAACAGATCTATTCTTCTCCTCTCCTCATCACCTCCGTCGCCAACGTTGGCTTGATACTCAGTTAGGAGCTGAAATAAAGGGGTGTATCTTAATAATAACTGACAGATAAAATGATAGATAAAATTAAAATTAGAGTAAAAACCTACTGGCAATAGTACTTTTGAGACCTTCTCCTGTTTCATTTTCATTGAAAACAATTTAGACGCGCGATGTCGAGCTGAACTGGTATGAGCGCACACATCCGCCAAAATTAGTGAAAGATTCTGCAGAGTATACAAGCCAGCATCCAGGCGATCAAGATAATCCCTGTTAAAAAAAATAACTTAACGAGATCACAACTAAATGAAATACAGTGCCAGAATATAGAAAGATTTCTCTGCCATTTCCTTTTCCCGATATTCCAGCAAAAACCAGTACAGAAGAAGTGCTCAAAGAAAATGAACCCTAACGTACCTATCCACATCTTCGTCTACTGAACTGTCTTCTCTGCGAGCTCGTTTTGCCTCGAATTTGGCCAATTTCTCTCTAAAAACAAAGAATCTATTATTGTACTGCCCGACAACCTAAGCTATCCGCATCAACATACCTATATTTTATAAATAATTCTATGGCTCGATCAATTTTTTCATGTTCGTGTTCAACAAATTTGCTCATCATACGCTGTCGAGCTTCATCACCACAGGAACGAAACAAAGAAGCAAGGATCTGAAATGCGCATAGAGTGGGGTTAGAAGGAATTTTCCTCTCAATTCACCAAACACAACAGCATTTAGCTAACTTCAGGAAAGACTGGTATGGCAACCCACAGAATTGTTCACTTCAAGTTTTCTAGAGGACATTTGTACCTCGTTAGAACTATTACGTCAAATTATCATGCTTATCGTCCAGCTTTAACGTTCTTAGCTTCCATAGTTGCGTTCTAACTGAGGTTTGTTGAAGAATAAATTGTTGGAAAGACACACACCTTCGGTCGTCAATATTGAAAACGAAGGCGGAACAAAGCAATGTAAAAGAAATTTTAGAAATGAGGTTTACAATACCCACAGTAGAGAAATGAAAGACAAAAATACTCTTTTCTGGTTTTTTTCCGAAATGTAGTACTCACCGCACAAACATGTTCTTCGTGTTCATCCGGCGTGGTGTCTTTTCTCTTCACCTTAGATGGAGTGCGCATATACAGTGGGAATAGAGTTCTAAGGCCTAAAAGCAAAACGTTTTGACTAATAAAATAAAAGTCTTATAATGAGAAAAAAGAAGTCCGAAACAATAATGAAAAACTGCTATCACACTAAACTAAAATTTCCACAAATTTGTTGCAATTATCCTTCCCTTCGGGACCAGTCGTAGCGTGATCAAGTACCTTGAACAACGACTAAGTAACGACAGAGTTCAAAAAACGACTAGCAAAGCATGTTGGCAAGTACATGTAAATGTACAAGGGCGAGTGCATGTAAATGTACCTTCAGAGCGCTCTCCCTCGACTGCTTCCTCTCTCTGAGCATCAGATTCATCAGTTGCAATCCCTCGCCATCCAGAAACTTTCCTCGATTGGCAGGCAGCATAAGAGCTGCGCATAAAGCATCGAAAAGGTTCTCCATGTGTTCTCGTTCATCCATGCTTTCAGGATCATGTCTTTTGTATGCAGCTAATGCCTACAATCACCAAATCCACCATACCTTTCTTTATTCTTCAAAAGTAAGAATGTAATAATCCGTGATCAAAGTAACCATTAACTCACCCTGAGCAACATATCGATGCCGTCAACCTTCTCTGTCAGCTTCCGTTTAGCTGATTCAGACATTTGCAACAAAAGCGCCACCAACTCACTGGCGTACATCTTGTTAGCATCAAACTGACCCTAAACTACTGTAATTAAAAGAGCTATTTGACTTTTGCACAATTATGTGGACTGGTCTTAGTGATAGATGAAGGGTCATAGTTCAAAAGCCGATACTACCACGACAATGTCTTTTAGAAGAAGTCCTATCAGAGGATTTCTTCAGAGTTAAGTGTTAAAAACCAATTTTTTCCCAGCATATTAGCAAAAAACATTTAACAATTACCACCAACCTTTTGACAAGCCCTCCGCAGAAGCCACAAGAACAAATTCTGGCTTACGCAGTCTTCCGCGGTTTCCGGTCGGAAGTCGATCATCTAGAAAATGAAAAAATTGAATCTCGCCGAATTACATAATGATACCTCATTCAAAGTGAGAAAAACGTCGGCAGTATTGTTAAGTAGTAGAATGGATGAAATAAACAGAGTAGATTTGGCCAAAGACTGACTCAATCCCTCTTTTTGGCCTATACCACACCGAGAACCTTGGCATTTCTTACATATTTAGAATATTCTTTATTCCCTAACATCCTGAACTCTTTCGTTTAAAAGGTGGAATTAAGAACAGAAGTGGAGAGGCATGGGCGAGCTTTGCTAGGGCTTTTTTCTTTTGCTGGAAAAACCATCATATTGGCCAGCGAATAGTTTCTGTAAGTCTTTAGTCACATCAAAAGAAACAAGAATACACTTACATTTTCAACGACGCTCAGTGCATTATGGATAGCATCTGCATCATCTTTCACCTTCTCATCCAACTTTTCAAAAGCTGTCAAGAATGACTCCACGATTCTTCCAGAAGCTAAGCTCTCAATAAGTTGAGCAGCACCTTCTTCTCCTTCATTCAAGATGTCAACATCAGTCAGTTCCTGAATGGGCATTCACATCATTCATTAACATCCTTCGCATCTAAGCAGAGAAATTCGACAACAGAGAACAAACTTGAAGCAAATTAACAGTGGCACCGAGAATGTCCGAATTCTCATGAGCCAATAGCGAGAGCATAAGCGAAGGTCCGCCAGCTTCCACAAAACAACCATACAAATCTGGTTGAGTGGCAAGTACGTGCATTTCCTAAGGAAAGAAAAACCTTTCCTGTCATCTAGGTAAGAAGGACGGTAAATTATAATCGAACGTTACCTGGACCGCTGTGTCCAACTCGATCTCCGAATCCATAAACTTTTTGGGGTCGTCAGAGTGCTTCGTGCGCATTTCCCGGTTTTTTAGGGCTTTCTTTTCCAACTAAGATGAGAAAAATCAAAAAAGCAATACTAATAAACCACATAGACCTAAGTAGATTATCACTATATAAAATACAGAAAGGAGAACTCAAAAAATGCGATTTCTAAGAAGCTCTACCAAGCTACTTTACCTCTCAAGAATTGAGTGATGGTCCCTCATCAAAAAGACTTATAGAAACTATTCGCTGGCCACTATGATGGTTTTTCCAGCAAAAGAAAAAAGCCCTAGCAAAGCTCGCCCATGCCTCTCTTAAGTTCTGTTCTTAATTCCACTTTTTAAACGAAAGAGAAACTTCTTTGATAAATCGAAGGGGCGAAGATTAAAAAATCACTATGTGGTAAGAAAAGTGAGACTATAAAACCAACCATACCTGAGAAGTAAGTTTCTTAATGTGTGTTTCATCTACTGGTACTGCTTGAGAGGAATCTTGTTCCAAAGCGGCGAGGATGTCCTCTGGATTAGCAGTGGCTGTGTTTACATTGGGACGCTGTTGTGGTTCAGGATCAGATGGACGTGAACGTTTTGGCGATGGCTACAAGAAAGGCTACAGGGAATATTACCGAACACAGAGCTTTTTTCTTTAGTAGACGTATAATACTTCAGAAAATAAGGATAAATAAGTAAAGAGTAGGGAATAAGAAACAAATCAAAAAGAAGGATATAGAAAATAGAAGCAATGAAAGTGTAGTTTAAGATGTTCACCTCCAACGATGTCGTTGAAGCACGAAGAATTTCGCTGACATCTATGGATGCCATTATCCAGGATTGGAAAACACTTCAAATCTAAATGAAGTTATTTACAGACATAATGTGCCCACACAGTAACGATCTTTGAAACTTCAACGAACCGAGCTAAAACATTCCAATGAAACCAAAATATGGAAAATGGGAACGATTCTAGTGAACTAATGAGTGTCACATACTAAGAAATAAAACTGGGAGCAAACTAGGAGAAATTTCACTCACTGTCTCTTTGTGGATAATATCCAGTAGAAGGATAGAAGTCCAACAAACACGGAGAACAAACCTCCTCATCCAAACACGTTCAAAAATGCGATAGGAGCGTTCAAGATGAAATTAGAGCGCGGTATGTCGCAGCAAAATACGGCGACAACAGGCCAGATATCATTATTATCACAATGTGCTCGTGGTTTGCAATCTTTGTTGATCTACAGTGCTTGAATTGGTGTTAATGAATTCTTTGAAGAATTACCTCAATCTTACATTGTTAATTCTTCTTAACTCATAGCTATTTTCCAGAAGAGAACTCAGAGATTTGATTTGAGGTAAGTTCTTTCTTGGGAATACTTTGTAATAGTGTGCCTGCGAGGTTTTTAGATGGAGCTCTTTATTTGCCTGTCGTTTCGGCTTTTTCGCCCTCTTCAGAGGCCTAAATAGGGGGTGATTGGAGCAATGCTATGTTTATCCCGTCAAGTGCCAAACTACCCTGGGTCAGTGTTTCGATAATCGTTCAAGGTAGCGAGAACAGAACCCATCCACATTGAAAATAGTCTTAAGTAATGTTCCACCAGATGTGGTGTGGCTGGCAGGCACACTATTACAAATTATGGACAGAATATACCGAGTTTTCAAGACAAGAGAACGTTTGAACTACTTTCTTGGAAATTTTCTTCTGTTTGAGTTTCATTGTCCGAACAATTGTGCCGAATGCCAAGCTGCGATCTACAAAGATCTAAAAGACCCCTATGATGCAGTGACCCAAGTGTCACTTCAAACGTTCAGTGCAGCGATCCCAGTCTCTCTTTCTCCGTAAATGGTTGATTTCGAAGCGAACAACGATCAGTTCTACCGTCAATGGGAAAGAAAGATTCAGTTAATAAATAGTTGAAAGGATCAACAAAAACTGGCTGGTCGTCGGTAAAATTTCAGCATCGACAATTGATCGGGGAAAAAAATAGTGCGATTATGTGAGAAGTGATACACAGACACCTCGAAATACACTGCCAAAACTCCGCTACCATTTTTGCTGCCACTTGTGTGGATATCAATAGGGCAGATTGATAGCATTGGGAATGCTACGATGTTAATGACATTGATCTTTAATGAACTGTACACGAGGCTGTTAAATAAGTTTATTGGCTAACGTTTCGGCGAAATCGCCCTCTTCAAAGCCTGAAAAGAGCGATTCGAGTCACAAATTAAACGATCAAACCTCTCCATAACTAAACAGATAATCTCCATGCCTTCTTTTAATTCATCAATCCAACATCTTACTATCCCTTTTAATAAACACGACATTTTACTATGCCAGAGTTGATTGAAAGTCGAACTTTTCATATGTTAACGACAGCATAGCATGAAGTTCATGATGTTAGGATCTCCGAGATCACCCCCAGAAGCATCTCCGCACGAATCTGGGGTTTTCAGATGGATTATGCCTATACGGTCATAGATCATTGGAAGGAGAGTGATTTGGTCCATTTCTTCCTAATTGCCGTAAAAAACGCCCCAGAAGAGGAGGCGCGTGCACATGGCTTGCGCGCCCCAATCGAACTCGTTGTGGAAAATAGCGCCCCGGAACCCTCGAAGCCGCATCTTCCGGGCCGTTTTTTTACGGCAGATAGAGAGTAATGGACGGAATGACTCTCCTCCTTATAATCTACTACTCCGTATAAGCATTACCCACCTGAAACCCGCACCACCCCAGATTCGTGGGGTGATGCCTTTAAATCTTCAGTATTATCCGGCTCCTATTTCTAGATGTGAATATCTAAGTCAGTCGGCACCCTAAATCCAAGCATTAGTCTTAGAGAATCTGTGACATATAGGGTAAAGTTACTAAGAGAAAAAACGATGATAGAGCCTTAGGAATTAAGAGCGCCGTTGAATGCCCCTTCCCTGTCCCTACCAACTACACATCAGTCATATGATCTTGATAAATGGTGTGGAAAACAGCCATAGCGGCCGAATTTCTCTACGAGGCACCTAGTAGCGTGCCACATGTGCGGCCGCCAGCATATACGCAAGTACGACCACGCAACCGACCGTTGACGCTGTTTCCCGCCCGCTAATAGATATGATTTGTTTCTAGATGCCTCGTAGGAGAATTCGATCGCTAAAGCCGCTTTCCACACCGTTTTTTTATTAGGAAGAAGAATTGAGTATGATCACGCTAACACTCGTCCTCTGAATTCCTAATTTATTTTTCATGGAGAAATTCTAACATTTTCATTTTCGTCCTATGCTGCCTTGCGACGCTATGCGCATGTCTACGGTAGGTTTCCCGGTTATCGACAATTGAAGAATAGAGCACAGAAGTTCAAACTTTCGTGAACGTGACAAGAAAATAAGAGAAATGGAGCATCGCATCACACATTCCTTATCTGTCCTGTGAAATTACCATTTTTTATAGTACAAGCAGCTTATTTGTCGATTCGCCCGCCCAAGGCAAATTCCCACGGGCACTCGAAGATCATCCGTAGCACAAATATGAGTAGTTAAACTGTATCATCGCGTAGGTCGCTACACTGTTCATTCTCCATACACCCCTACCATATAAATGTGCAATTAAACCTAAACGAAAGCATCTCACCTAGGATAGGGCCAACAATCTCCAACATGGCTACAGCGAATGATAAAAAAGGAACCAAGCAAGGTGAGGAAGACATGGAACCGTTAGAAGATTCTTCGGGTTTCTTCCTTCTTTGGGTGGTCTCGAACAATGATCGATTTTATGTATAGTCGGGTCAAGGGGACCTGAAGCTCGGTGCTGCGTTGTGTAAGCGACTGCGCTTGAAGCGTTGCAGTAGAGCGTAGCAGTAAGGACCAAGGCTGATCCAGGATAGGACCGTCGTACTGTGGCGATGAATAGCGCTAGCAAGGGTCCCTTTTCTCGACTATATTACACTTTTTGCTTGAAACTTGACTGAAATCAAGTACTACAACTCCTACAAGAGGTTCTAGTGTCATCACTTCCACAAAACGTCGAAGATGTGGAATTCTTTCTTTTTACGAAAACTCCTGTCGAGATTTAAGTTTTACAACATGTCTGGCATCCGTGATGTGAACTCGTGAGAGTTTTCCTTCTGAAAAAGTTTAGATTGACTGTGAGAAGCAGTTTTCGCTATTTTTCATTTTGTTTTCGCGTTTTTTCTTTGAAAACCATTTAACAGTTGGATTTCTGTGCGGACTGGATGCCATATTCGATCTCAGCATGTGAAACAACTCCGGAAAGAGACTCGGGCTCCTCGAAACTCGAAACATTTGAACAAATCGAACTGATCCCTTCTAGCTACTTTTGTACCGGGAAGTGCTGATAGTGGATATTAGTAGGTTGCGGACGATCGGAAACTTAGCGATATTTATTTATTTGTTCATTTATTTATATGTTTGTTTTTTTTACATAGTTATCCATGTGTGTAAGAAAGGAGTACACAAAGAAAAAATAACACAAATAAACACCTGCAAAAAGAGTGGTACAGGGAAAAAACAGTGTAGGGGAAAATGTACAGTTGAGGGGTTACTCAATCCCGCTCATATTTCTGTTTTTTCTGGAGGCTCTATGATCCTTCTTCTCTTAGTAACCTTAGCCTACATGCCATAAACTCCCTAAGACTACTGTTTAAGTTTCAGGGCTCCGACTAACCTAGTTATTTACTCCCAGAAATTAGCGCTCTAGTCCCAAGTACACTTTACCTGAGCAGTGAAGAGTTACTGAATACAACAAAGAAACATTTGCTTACTTTTTTTGCTCAAGGATTCCGTTAACAGCTTTCTTGTAAGGATTTTACATATCTATGTGACCAACATATGCTGACCACAACTCTCAGATATACGAATAAATTTTCAAACTTTTAAGATAATTTGCAGTCTTCTCCCATGATTCAGTCGCTAAACTGCTATGGATTATGAATCGTCACCACGAGAGGTCGGCGAAGCCATTCACGAGAATGGTATTCACTTTTGTTCTGCTCTCCATTTTACACTGGATGAGTTCATTGCCTTTTCCGCAAACGCAGCTTTCTTCGGCCCATTAAGAGAATGACTCCACTCCATTAATTTCACGGTGGTGCACTTTTTTCCTTCACCGCTGTGGAGCCGTTCTTTCTTCTTACACGGAACTACTGAAACGAAGAGAATATTTTTCTTCGGTTATGCTGGATATTTGCATGCGATGCTTTCTTCGGTCTCCATGGCTCCTTCTGTGGTCCTTGTTCTGAACCTATGAAGTAGCATTTTTCTTAAATTGGGCCTCAACTAGAGAAATTAATTAAAGGATAAAGTGTCTGGAGTTAATCAATCCGCTTGGGATGCGCCACCACGTTCACATCAATTCAGAATCGTTTGAGGTTTACGATCGTGTAACTGACCTATAAGGTGACTTACGAGGGCTAGCCGATGTGTCAAGTCAGTGTTTTTATCCTCCCAGACAAGTCTGCTACCAATTTATGGACCCCGGAGGGATGAAAGGCTTGGTGAGCACTAGGGCGGATTCGAACCTCCGATCGATCGTGTAGACAGTGGAACCTCTAACAGACTGCGCTACACCGGCCCCAAGAAAGTAATTAATTTTATGAGAAATTAATTATTTAGGGTAGAACTAAATACGTATTATCGTTCTTACAATACCTTAATAACAAAATGCTACTAAACACTCAGTGATTCTTTTGTAGCATGAGCGTTTCAGCCCAATAAATCCATACCCATTACTCTAAGGGGCACATGATACTTTATTTTGATGGAAGAGGGTGGAAGCGATTCTAGCGATTAGTATCCGAATAAAAAGGGAAAAAAGCGCAAAAAAAAGCTGTTCATCAGTTTGCGCTGCTACTGAAAATATGGATGAATCCCTTGGAATATGCAAGTACGTGTATGTCTCGCGATTTCCGTCGAAATCATCATCGCTCACTCTTGATTTTAGGAATTTCACATCTCGATCTAGAGATACGATCAAGGCGGATTCCCGCTGTCATGTCCAGTGATTTCATTTTCCAAATACTCTCTCGTTGTTCTCATGTCCAATGCCTCGTCTATTACAATACTATTTCGTCGACACACTAGCCGCACAGCTGAGAAAACGCCGAGCCATCGGCGCCATATTCGGCCGGTCACTTCACTATGAAGATTATTACTGTCGCATTCCTTGCTGTCTATTTACTATCATAGCTGTTGATAGACGAATTTTCTAGTGTTTTTTTCCTCGATAAAATAACATGAGAATAAAAGTCACAGGAGCAAGAGACGGACTGCTAGCCTCTTTTTTTTTCTCAACAAAAAAAATTAGTGTCTTTAGCATTTTTTCGCTCTATTTATATATGAATATCAATGCATTTTTCCTGTTGACCGCTTTTTATCTGCTCTTATAAGTTAAAACCTCGTGAAAAGTAGTTTTTCCAAGTTTTCAATGAGTTTCTTAGAAATCGTTCATCGTTGATGGTCACAGTCGCCTCTTAGGGTCGTTCTCATGTTACTCATTTACGCCCTGTTGGACTTATTCTATGGTAACATCACTAGTAGTACAGTACAATGTTTTCCTAAGCGTTCATATACCCCTACAATCTCTGAACCTCATCAAAAAATTGGCGTAAACTTTGTCAGAAGTTCTTCGAAATGATCGTCATTGATACAGCATCGCGTTGGACTATAGCAACATTTTTGTCCAACTATATTGTATAGGTGTAGCGCATTCGGTAAGAGGTCCGGTTTTTATTACACGATCGATAGTTCGAATCCTCTCAGCGCCAACCAAGCGCTTCATCCCTCCGGGGTCGATAAATTGCTACCAGACCTATGTGGAGAATAAAAACACCGAATTAACACATCGGCTGTCCCCAGCAAGTAAAAAATTGTATAGGGCAATACGCGTTCTAAAACCTTAACTATTCATAATTGCAGTAAAGATGCGTTAGCGTATCCCAAGTGGATTGATACATCAGAGATTTCTATACTGTATTGTCAATTCTATGGACAACAATGGAATACTGTAGCGTCGCTTCGGATTTTATCGCTTTCTGCATATGCTGAACTTATTGTTGCCATCACTGAAAGTATTCTAGTGAAAGCGCCCTGTTGAACAGAGCAGAGGGGAGTCAGAGTGTGCAGTTAGCAGGGGAAGAAGGTGAGTTGCGCCAGATGCGTCGCGTACGCCTGGCTGAACGCATTTGTCGGCGACTATATTAATGATGAGTATAAGATTGGTTTCACAATATAGCACGACTTTGTGTAGCTACAGTACGTGAGTGAATGTGTGCTGAAATCCTGCATTTGAACTCAGTAATGCGATTAAGTCCACATTTCATTTGAGAACTTATTTTGTTGTAAAGACACCAGTGTAGATCACTTCATAGAGTATAAACATAACTTTACTATTGTTGAAGCTGGTCATAGAATCTGAGAAAAATTCTCACTAGCGATGAAAAAACTCGGTGTGTACGAGTTTGTATGTGACTGTGCACGTACGCACCGCCTACGAAGACACAGAACGAGTGGACATGTTGTGATTAACACCACAAATAAACGAATAAACAGAGTTTGGGCAGGGGTTTCTCCTAAGAATTGAACTGGGAATTGTGCTCGCTTATGAATTATCTGCTCCGATTTTCCATGTTTCATCTGTGTTCCTTCGGCCGAGTCTTTTCACAATTCCGTAAGGTTAGACGATTAATAACAAGTCAGTAGCCATAACAGGTGCTCTCAATAATTGACAGTTTCCATCTGTTCATGTGATCCCAATAATCTGTACGTGTTGTCCTTGAGATTTCAGACGTAGCATCTTTTTGCGATTCTCCTCGCCTTTACAGAAGGAATATACTGTAGAGGTTCAAATGAATTTTCCGAAAAATCATAATGAACAGCGAGAAACTTTATCTAATTCGGTTCTGCTGATCAGGTTCACATGGATTTTTCAGCCGAAGGATCCAAACTGAATTTAATCTTCCCTGTGTTGACCAAAACAACGCGGACAAGTTGGCTCAGTAACCCATGGATTAGTTGTTGTGCTCCTGTCGGTGACAGTCGGGTCAAGACGGCCTGAAGGTGCTATCACGTAAGCGGTTGCGATGGAAGTGGTGCTATAAGGGTGGGATCTTTTTTCATCTCTGCGGAACGAATGAAACTAATGAGGGTCCCACCTCAAGCTCGACTGCTTGAGCAGTTGTAACAGGCTTCAGGTCATATTGACCTGATTATATTTTTGAGTTTTCCAAAATTCCTCAGTTGGATTTTTGATGTCCACTAAGTTTTCCTACCTAGCAGCTCGCGTATATATTCATTCAGCCCTGCGTTACAGGACCAATCACTGGAAGAGAAACAGAAACTACAGAATTCCGGACAACAAGATGTCTTCGGATAATTTCGGATGCCCTTCCTACGTTTTTTGTCTGGAATTGGTGAGCAAAAAGCATCACTAATGGAAACGCAGGACATTGTTCACAGAATAATACCTAAATGTTCCGAATTCCATAAAATTTGTCCAAATTGTTCTATGTAATAGTAGTCGGTTATTTACTTTAGTGAAGCGTAAGTAGCGGTGCTTTCACGGCAGTTGCAGCTGACCGTCTATACAAACAACTCGCGACCGTCTACCACTGACGACCTCGACGGCCTCGGTGTGTCTTCGGTCACTCAGCATTCGCATAGCGCAGCTAAACAAAAAAAAAAGCTTGTCTCTTTTTTTCCCCCGCAATACTCTTTTAACCTTCCTCTTTTTCATTGTGCTCGTTCACGTAGATAAGCGTAGTAGTGAATTGTTGTGCATTGAATCGAAATCATTCACTACGTGCGTAGATTGTAATCTTTTGTTGGTTGCGTTTTAACATACTGTATTTACGTGTAAATCAATTTATTTCGAATAATGAAGGAATATCTGAGTTGTCTTAGTTCCATTTTTGCGCTCCATATCCGATCCAAGAGATGAACATCCGCGGAGACGTTCAGCACAGCACGTATACGGATTACGGTAATTCGGAATTGTTTGTGCATTCGTCTCGACATAAAAATAGCTGAGCTGATTAACGTGCACGTCAAACACGATAAATCGTGTTTTTTCGGGTCCAGACATAGAGAGAGAGATGTCCAACATAAACAGATGAACTAAGCGCGCGCGCGTTCATACTCTCTGTGATACCCGTTGGTCAAGAGGTTTTTCTTGCAGTTATTGTGCAATTACGGACTTGGAAGTTAAACTAAAAAAAATCAAATTTGATTCTCGTAATTTATATTTTTGCTAAAATTATGAGAATATATGTGTGCTAATATTACCATTAAATTCTTTGATGGAAACGCAGAGTTCATTTCAATGAATACAAGGAAAAGAACTCCTGCTACTTTTTTCTAGGTGCTTGCAAATTTTTCGAAGCTATGCCTTTTTCTTCTACCAAATTCGGTAGCACACTTGTCTAAGAAGGATTGAGCAACACCGTAAAATGTATCTTTTCATCCTTCAGCCATTCTTTCTCTCCAATCGTTATCGTACTGGTATCGTTGCTGTTTTCCCGTTAATTCATAAAGTATATGGATCTAAGGTATCTCTTGTTAAATTTTCCTCATCAGTACTTCAAATTGTCATTGAGTAGATCATATTGGTTTATTTTTGAGGTCTTTCTCAATATTAAATCATCTCGTGATCCGTATTCCATTGTTGAGGATGTTTTTTTTTCCTAGTAGCTGTTCCTACTTTATAAATAACCAGCTCTGAAGACATTTAGAAAGAGGAGGGACTTTATTGGGGCGGAAGGACTATCGGCGTCCACGACTATTTTACTCGTCATGGTACAACAAATCTGAGAAAATAATAACGTTAACAAATCAATAAACCAATAAGGTCACGAAGGGAAAAGAACTATTTTTAATGAATAAATTCTTAGATCACATAGTCCATTTGTAGTGGGTCAGGCAAGATGGACCGGGCCGTATTCGTCAGACTAATTAATTATAAAAAAAATAAATATATCATGCACGTTATCTCGGCCCATTACTGGGATTCTCAACTAACAAGTAATCTGTAATCCTCTAGAATTTTCTACAACCGCATAGAACACTCCATGATGAATAAAATCCTGTAAAGCTCCGGCGTTTGGAAATGCAACCAACGTCCATCAACCTTCTTTTTCAGGAAATCCGACGCGATTTTCGAATATTGCGACCAATTATGGATATTTTTTTCGCTCGTATTTGACCCAGATAATGTTTCCACTCATTTAGGCATAATCATTTACTTTCGTAGAACTCGTCCATTAGGAACGATTGTGAGAATTGGGTCAAATCGCACATCTCTGGCTGGTTTACTGCATGTCTTATTCGAATTCTCGTCTTAATGTCAACTCCTCGTTAATAATTGCACCTCTCACAGACACTATGCTTAACCTCTAAGCTCTGGTTTCTGGAAAATTCCATAGAATGTTCGAGGGAATGTTCTGACCTAATTTTAAACTATAGAAACAACTTAGAGGTGTGATTCAATTGTACTAACATAATATTTTTTAGTACTATAATAATTTGGAACAGCAACAGTTTCAGATCAATATTTTCTAAATCGGAAAATTGTTGGTATACAATTCATGCCCCGCCCATTTCCGCTTTTGTCGGTAGATTTTCTGTAGTAGGTGAAAGAATATTTTATCACTGCAAATTGTCAAATTGAAAAACTTCACAGAAACCAACACTAATTTTGCTAAGCTTAAATGAAAAATTCCATTTATTTCCACTGTTACTTCCTATATTAGCAACTTACAAACTACAGATAATCCTCTTACTCCGCTTTGACATCAACGAGCCTCAAAAGCGAGCGATTCATAGTAACTAAGGTTGTGTAAGCGAGCACAAGCGAAATTTTATGCATGTAAGATTCCCGTGTGAGAAAATCGATCTCATTCCGATTTTTCACTTACTTTTAATACAAAAATTCTAGTAGATAACAAATTCCGTAAATGACTTCATTGAAGACTAATTTAGGGAAATAAAAAAACTGAAAACAATGTGGTGAGTGAGCTAAAATACGATAACAAAGTTCTTGGCTATTTTTCACAAATACACTAAGAAGAAAACTATTTCTATTTTTGACTGTTTTCATTTTCAAAAACAGAAAGAAAGCACTTTTTGGTAAATTTCGAATTTTTTTGAATTTTAATAAATTTTTTAGTAGTCTTCATTCTTTTTTTCACTTTTCTTTCCGTTTTTTTCTCATTTTTATTCTTCTTGATGCTTTTCTTTGCTAACACTACTTTGTTGACTACTTACTATAAATATGTGAAGTACATAGCCACCTTTTAATAGCAAGTACTATTCTTTTCTGTGTGTTGTGACCAGTGTGTCGACATGGCCACTCGGCTTCCTAAGAGCTCTTCATGGAAAAAAAAAACATAGAAACTGCCTTCATGAACAAATCATGTCGAGCCGGTTAGTGTTGGACAACAACAACACCAGCAACTACGAGCTCATCTTTCAGTGAATTCGAAAAATGCACTTGAGTTCGTTCATTTGTTCGCCGGCGGCGGTGCCGTTCCACTTCAGAGATTTAGCGCTGACCATTCGAAACTTCACGAACAACGTCGACTAGTTCTCAAGTAGTGACAAGCATCTTTTACGGACATCCACTATTCAAAAAGTACAATATTGAATATGAATCAGTTTTTCTATCGTCCTTTTTCGCTCAAGAGTCCCGATCATTAGCTCCTCCTCTACGCCTTCAACAATCGCTGGAATCGTTTCTATTCAACGATCAGCTGTCCACTATTTGCACTAAGTTCACAGCACTTGAGCGCTGCATCTTATTATGAGTGTGTGCTTGTTTAAGGAACGATGTAGTGCATGATTTTAGTTCACGCAAAGTGTTTTTTTTTCGCTATTTTATCATATAATATTACTATTCATATAAAATTAGTACTGCTTGATTGCTAAACGCCTTCCGTTTGGGCGGATATTCAACACAATTCCAAACTCTTAATCCTTCCAGACTAATAATTCCTCGCTCTAATGCAAGAACTGAGACCATCGAGTTCTCATGTCTCATATAGGGTTAGTAGCAAATCTGTGGAAGAAGTGATTTTCAATTAATACACATATATAAAAATATATGACATTGAATAAATGCCTGTGCAGCTACTTCTTTCCCAGCAATATCTTATTTTCCTCTTCTCATTTTTATTGTTCTAACAAATCTCAGTTCTTTTCTTCATTCTTTTGTGCTCATCCTATTCATTTCCATTGGAATTTTTGTGAGATTGCTCCTTTACACGTTTAATTCTGGTTGTATATTTTTGCGGCCTTGAACCCGCTAGTGGTTATAAGAATTTCGGGAGAACCAGCTGTTCAGCTACCAACTACAAAAATAGTCATATTTTTGAAAATATGCTATTCATAAATTTCAGTGACTTGATCCTTTTAAGGTCAACTGTGAACCTCTTACTATTACAATTATTATTTGGCATATTTCCAAAAAAAAACCTCACTCAAAAGCAATCTAACAATACTTATTCCCCGTTTGAGTGAAATTCATAAAGATGCTCATACATAATTTTGTAATTTTCACTGTAACTCTAACTTTTTACTCATACTTTTCAAAAGTTGAAGTGTATTAATTAGGGAAGGTGTAAAATTAAGAATTAAACATAAGTATTTGCATGTTATTGAAAAGTTGAGGTGGAAGTACAACAGTGATGAAAGTTTAAAAAAAAAGTTCTTACAGCGTCTACACAGTCATGGGTTCAAAACTGCCCGTAGTAATTCCGTTTTCACACTTTCGAACTCTCACTAGGCGGGATAAGGACGTTCAATTGATATTTTTTCTGTTGTTCCATGCCCAACAATATCCTTCTCCTTTTTTCATCCTCATTCTTATTCTAAAATATGTCAATTCTTTTCTTCACTTTTTTAGGATCATTGTACTCACTTCCATTATAATTTTCGCGAGATTTCCTCTTTACACCCTTGCTTCTTCTCGTCCACTTATTCTATAAATTCGCTGCGTCCTTCCATTCACTCAATGCGTCCTTTCAGTTTTTCATATGAGTGTGGCGAGTGCGGCGCCGGATGGCGCTAGTCCGCCGCCTCCGGAACCGCCACCTCGCGATTACACAGACATGTCGCTGGACTTCCGCCATGACATCGATGATCAACAGCATCGTGGCGTTATCGTTGCCATCGACGACGCAATTGGTGACAAGCTGACCGTTGACGGCGACGTGAAGATTCGTGCCCGGATAGAAGCATGTCGTCAGGGGATGATGCAGTTGGACGCTTTGCGATCGAAGCACATGAAACTAATGCAGGTGAGAGTTTATCCATCATATTACGATCGGCATGGCAACGTAACGTGTTCAGGAAATGCGCGGACGTTTGCCGACAATTCCCGGATGTGCTGATGTTCAAGCGAGAATCAAAAGAACTACTGCCATAACGGATCGGTCCTCATTACAAAGTGTTGACAGCGGAGTGAGCTCATTGGGACAGGTATCGCGTTCGGTTCATCGTTATCCTTGACTTCGGTAAAGCATCGTTACGTAGCTAACTTATGACTTTCCGCGCTATTTAACGATGCATTTAACGATGTCGTTTCATGAGGTTCCCTTCAGAATGACTCACCAAGGACAAATCCCTGACATCTCAATGAAGTCGTGAACAAGAAAAATGTATTTTCCATCCTAAAAAAAAACAAAAAAAAAACTAATGACTTGGATCTCAAACACCAGCCACTTTTAAAAGACGACTGACTGAATCACTGTGGCGCAGAGCTCTTTTCTTTTCGGAACTCATGTCGTCCATAGATGAACAATTTTAATAAATGAGCTGGGCGAGTTTGATTCTACCTCGCTCCTGATTTACGATATATTACATTCAGACTATGTTCAGAGGCTACTCCACTATACTCAGTGATTTTGGAAAATTTAAATAATTCCGTAGTATAGTAGGTTACAGCCTACGAAACGATCCATCAACCCTCAAGATTTTTCGATTTTGCATCTTAGAATCCTGGCAGTACTTGATCACATTAATATGTGAATATTTCTCATATTAATTTAGTTAGCTGCTTCAGAAATTCACACTAAAATATTATGAAAGGAAAAAAATCTATTCTTTTTTTCTTTATAGTGAATCGAAAGAAACAGAAACATAAAACGAATATTTTAAGTCCTCATTTTTGTAGGTGAGTTATGTCAGGCACGATAAGATAGAATATGTGAAATCTTCGATAGGCTGAATTAGGAAAGCTTACAATGAGGATTTATTGTTTCTTTATAGAATCCAGAAGGAGAAGAAATTAGATGAAAAGCTACTTAAGGAGACCGTCATGAACCGCGACTTGAAGAGATCGTTAGAGAAAAGCTTTAAGTTCGAATAGATCTTGGTGAAAGCGCAAAATTCTGCCGATAAATCCAGAAATTCGAGACCTATCAAGGATTCTGAGCTCTTAGTCTGCATGACGTGACATGTCCGAAGAAATGATTTGTTTGTCCTCATAAAATAAGGATATATGCCATACTAGAGCGTACAATCTTCTACATATGTGTTTGGTGTGACTCAGTCGGTAAGAGGCTTGGCTACGAATCCAGGGTTGATTTTTTTTTTTGAAAATTGTGCCCTAGAGCCAACAAAGTATTTTATCTCATTCCGGGGTTGTAATAACATGGTGCCACGATTGTCTGAGAGGAAAAAAACACGAACTTAATGAATCGGGTGGTCCCAGCAGGCATTGTATAGCTGGATGAGCCTTAGTAAACCTCAGACTAGGATTCTGAGCTGCATAGTGTAGTTAGATGTATACGAGCATCCCAAAGAGATTGATCAACGTCAAATACTTCGCTCTTAATTCTTCCACTCATCTTTTTGTAGCCTGGGAACTAAGGAACAATACCAAAAGAAAAATCTTGGTTGTTCGCATTTTTCTGAGAGCGCACAAGTCATTATCTATCGTCATTATCTATCCATTACCTTCCTCTTCACCTAAAATTTCGCTCACGAAATCCTGAATGCTAGCTGTGCGCAAGCCGGTTTCCACCAACATTTTCGACATATTTTCACCTTTCCCTCATCTGCTCTGTTTCTCTACACCCTATCAATTAGGCCCGCTATTTTTCCACATTCGTGAATATTATGGGAGAAGCGGCCCGAAGAGATCCCGATTTCACTGCATCGTCCTACTGCCGCCTAATTTATGACGATATGCACTTTCCTATCTGATCAAGATGCAAATCGCCATTTGCATTCCAAATCCAGGATTATGCACCTAGGTACGGGGGACGGTCGAAAAAAATACTATTATCGCTAATAGCCGAAGATTAAATCCTTCCACAGATTGCTTTGTTCATATCATCGTGCTTACTCCTACCATGTGATTTTTCAGACTATTCCATCAACTCGATGTTCGTCACCTTCCATCAGTCATCGTTCATCGGTCAGCTGTGATTCCGGATGCAGTAGCGTTTATAGTAACGAAGCGAGGTAGGTGTAAAAAAAGAGTCTCAAGAGCGCATAGAGAAAAAGCAAGAAGAAAAAAAGTAATGCCTCAATAGACTAGTCCGGCAGCTCCCCGTAAAATAGGTGTATCTCAATGGGAAAATTTCAGCCTTGATGACCACATGTTGAGAAAAAAACGATGGGGAGGATGGCTGATCCGGTCTCCGCCTTACATCCTATTTTTCCATCCTCAGAAAAAAAAACAAATACTGGACTAATTGTTTAATTTTTGATCCGTTATTGCTCGTATATCTCTGGCAGCCACTGGGAAACTTGCAAATAATGCGAAAAAGGGGAACAAAATGCTGGGACAGATCTAATTTTACAAAACGATCCGCCTCTCACATTTTTTCAGGACTTGTCTTTTGCTTGACATCGAACCCCCCTGCTTATGTTTTGAAAATATGTTTACGCAAAAAAAAGAGAGAGAAGTTGTGAATTTACGGGTTATAGTGGGTAGAGTACATTGAAGCATAGAAATAACATTTTAGCAGAATAACAAACAGTTCCAATGTCCTCGACCATCCTTTAAAATCAAAAGAAAAGTTTTTAAATTTACCGGAAACGCCTAATATGAGTTGGAGAAATTTCAGTCCCCGAACTATGCCCTACTCTACATACCGGAAATTATCAATCGAACAAAAGGAGGCACCGCCTCAACCGATAAACGAAATACCTCTGCAGACACCAACGATACCGATAGTGGTAAGTTATTGCACGATTTGGGTCCTCACACGAATAGAAATTCGTGGATCACCCATACGAAGTAGGTACAGCGGTTCCCCACCTGACCACTTACACTTCTTAGGCCACCACTATCGCTTCCACCACCAGCCTCCGATCCGACAGAGTAGCACGTGCATGGCGTAAACAGCAACAACAACGACCTCGTAGTATGTTTGAGTGTACACAGGAGAAGAGGTGCATAGTTTTAATACTAACGTACATCGAAAATAATTTACACATGCACATTCAAGTCCTTGTCGTGACTCGATGATCGATACCGCCTCCTTCATGCAAATCACACCTCCACCAGTACATCGAAAAATGGGTATGGCTGGGCAGGTAAGGAAGAGAGATCGGGAGAAATTCTAAATTCCACGGGGGGAATTTATTCTCTTCTTTTTCAGCCTCCTCGTTCACCGTTGGCGCCAATTCGATTGGCGGTGAACGTTTCGCCACAATCCACGCGTCTGCTAAGAACAGTTCAGCGGCCCGATATCACAAAACCTGTCAAAGTTGAGGTCAGGAAACAGTTCAACAGGCTCCTCTCTGTCTACTGGTGTTGGCCAGTGGTTCACTTTCAGAATGCTGACATGCTGTTCCGTGCGAGCCGGATTTTTGTGGATCGTAGTCCACCACAAGATCGTCGCCATTGCGCGCCATCACGAAGTCCACGTGTTGAGAAGAAAATTCGTCCGAAAAGTATGTTCGAACAGGCCGATGAGCCATTGTATGCGACACCAGTAAGAGTAACAAACAGGTGAGCGCCAAGTACTACAGTACAAACCATCACAAAAAAATGGATGATCCGTGATCTGATCAAAACGATATCGGGGCTCGGTGGACACTCCAAGTGGCACTGCTGAGCGGGCGATTGCGAGTGACTGGGACGGCGGAGATGGTTGGAACTGACAAGGGTCCCAATTCGATAACAACCTCCAGCTTCACCGTGCCACATACGCAAATTCGCCGAGCTTCAGGCGGTTTTGATCCGAACAATAGCAATAGTTTTATCTAAACACTTCGCTTTCACTCAGGGACCGATGAATGTTGACCGATCGATATTTAGGGAATTCCGCGCCGCTGTCGTCAACTCACCCATGGTCGTTCGAAGAACGGCATTTATGCCTGTGGTATCAAGGTAACCCTTTGTTCCAAATTCTTTCAAAAATAGTGCTACTGTTGTAATATGTAGTAATAATTAAAGGTTTACTGTGAGCACTGGCGGCGATCAACTTCGCGCACATAAAACGCGCCCCATGGAGAGGAATTGGCGTGAATCAGAGGGACTATGAAGTCAGCAGTTGCAAGGAAGTCCGAAAAAAGAAGAAGAAGAATCGTTATATCGATCGCGAGATGTCGCCTATGATATTTTTAGTATGATTCGACTATTTATAAATAATGCATTAACTTATTAAATTTCACTAGTTATATCGAACTAAAATCAAAAGAAAAGTCTACTTTTGATGTTCTTTCTTTTCTTTCCTATCTTTTCAGTTATCTATGTCCCTGTATTCCTTTCTCTTTTTCATTTCTATGACATTTTAAGCGTGAATAAGGTATAAATTTCGCTATTTCCGCATTATATCGCCTTTTTCAACGAAGAGGCATAGTGTTGAATTTGAAGTTATTGAATTTTTTTACGGATTTTTTTAATCTTAAGTATATTTTATTTAGTTATATAATTAACCTAAATAAATATCGTAAATTTTGTGTATTGCAAAGTTGGATTCATTTTTTTCAAGCGAAGGTAAAACAAGAGAAAAAGAGCTTTTATGAGGTAACTGTTGGTCAATGTCTTAAAAGCAGCGTAGCACGAAACTGAGGGTGCTGAAATCTTTTTATGGATAGGTTCAGGAGAGTAGATTACGGGTATGAGCGAGACCATGCTCAACTACCTCTTATTATACAGGAAAATGGCCTGGAAAATAGTCTTATAGCACCGGATGCCCCTACGAGGCACCTGAGAACATCTCACGTCTGCGAGAGCAAGATACGCGCCGCTCCCACTCTCGAACGGGAGAGACTTCGTCGCCTGCTGAGTGGTTGTCCGCTTACCCTCAGATGCGATGCGTGTCTCCACTCTAGCAGACGTTAGAAGTTTTCAGGTGCTTCGTAGAAGTGTCCGTTACGATAAAGCCGTTCCACACGTTGGATTTCTGTATAAGCTCCTACTTCTGAGCTACAAATCTCTTGTGAGATCCATGACCCAGTCAGATTGTGATCTCATCTCAAAAAAAAAAAACGAGTGATCTCAACAAGGTCAATTTCGTGGTGAAATGTCTTTAAAAATTACAAATATGGCAGAACCATAGGTCCGGAGATGAATTGCCTCAACAGATTGTGTCTACTGCACAAAGTGGTGCTGAAGATGAAGACAGGAATACGGTCAGAAGACGGCCAATTCTCCTTGAATTCAAATAAATTTCTAATTTTTCATCTACCAGTTTGCATATGATGGTGAATATGAGAGATTTTCGAGCGTGACAAGTGATCACTGCACCAAAAATTCTGCTTAGGATTCCGTAGTGAGTAGTTAGCACAGGAGTTACTTGCTTGAAGTCAACTTTTTGTCATGGATGAGATATATAAGGTTCAAAATGACATAAACACGGTGTATTCGCGTAAGCAGCTGCGCTGGAAGCGACGCAGTGGAGATGGCGGGTGGAATTGACGTGCGACCATCGTGAACTGCAGCCACGAGCATTGCTAGCATGTGTCCCTCCTTGATCCTAACTGCTACGTTCCACCACAGCGTTTCGAGCCCGGCCGCTTACGTAACCGCACCGTGTTTCATGTCGTTTTGATCCGACTATATCTAATTTCATCCTCATGTTGTACATCCTGGTCCACACAATAATTGATGACAGTCTCTGTCTTCAAGCTCATACCATATGATGAGTCTATTGTTTATTATGCGTGTGTATGGAAGAACTAGACAAGTGTGAAGAAACACTTTTTTTCGGAATACTCATTAGTCAGGAATGTGACAGAAATAAATACGAGGCTACATCTCATAATCTTCCTGCGTGGGCGTCTCCCCCAAAGACACTTGCTGCGTTGCTTGTTCAGCGTACACGAACGGCTCACAGTTTGGATGAACTTCAACTGATTCGCCGCCGCCGCGATGATCGCGTGGTGAGACGTCTACACCTGCACGATCCACACCTTCCGATCCAGACTGAAAACGTTTCAATCAATGTGAAGTGCAACAGGAATCAGGTAGCAAGTCAAGGTTTGCGAGATTCTTCAGGGACGAGCACATTATTGGGGTGTTCATGAAGTTCATTGCGAAAGGCCAGAAATTCCAGCGAATACTTGAAATATACTAGAAACATAAAAAAAAATGCAAAAATAGTCCAAGGGTTTACGATACGGCTACATGCTTTTGCCTATGATTGGAGCGATGAAAAACACCCACGTAAATATCAGGCGTTACCGGAACGCATCCTCCTGTTACGAGTTGATACGTATACTGTGGAACTGGAGCTCGGAAGTACTGAAAATTCCAGCAAAATTTTGAATTAATGCAATCTTGTAGCAACTTATGAACCACTGCTTTGCAACTGATACAAAAAAAATGAGGTCCTCTGTAAATAAAAAGAATTCATTACTGAACTCACCAACCAATAAGAAAAAACGAAGGTTAACAAGGTGATCCATCCACCAACAAATATAGCCACCACATAAATACATAGTGAATCCTCGAATGTTCGTGGATGCAGAATCGCTCGGGCAACGTCAACAGCAACCTTTTTTTTCCGGATAGTTGGGGAAAACCAAAGCATGCATAAAAAGTTATTCTAATATGAATTCCTTACTGTATTAGTTGTCAATCCAAGCCACACAACCAGTAGAAGACCGCTCGATTTCATCAAGGTATTCAGCATGATCACTTACGAACATATCGCTAGGATGAACTGTCAGTCCTTGTTTTACTTGTGCAACAAACAATATTCTAATGTTGCCGCCCTTTTTTACTCACATACTTCCCTTGCTGACCACGACTCCTCGACAACACTACGTGCGCCTCTCTTCCGAACACACTGTCCTCTATTCTGCCCCAATCGAACAAGATACACTCAATAAACTCCCATAAGAACTCTGTCCTTAGTGGAGAACGGTAAAGAGAGTGCCGGTGGATTCTCCGCAAATGTCTCCGAGACATAACGTCCTCAGTAGATATGCCGGCGGATACGCGAACATACATCGACGAGGTCACGCTCCAGTCGTTCATGAAGGCGCAGACAACCGTCTTAGATGTTCTTCTAGTCACAGAGACGCAAGGAAGTGCTCAGTTACAAGGAAATATGTACGTACACACTCTCGCTAATCGTTCTGATGAGGAATGACCGGACCAGGCTCGAAATTCCGCCGGTACCCTCTTTGCACACATCCATTTTCACTAGCTATCGGTAGTACAAGAAAAGGACATCAGGCGGTCTCTTACAATTTTATCGCATCTTTTGTCTGTTACTTTGTCATGTTTGTTACTTTCAAACACTTACTATCACTTATTCAATTGCGATCACTTTTGTATAGTCAGGTCAAAACGATATGAAGCACGGTGCAATCGCGCAGAAACGGCACGGTGGGAATCGAGGTGGAACCATCACGAACCACAGCAATAAAGCAGGGTCTTCACTGGATGTCAACCGCTGCGCTCCACCGTGCCGCTTCCAGCGCAATCGCTTACGCGATTTCACCGTGCTTTATGTCGTTTTGACTCTACTATACTGCTGGAGAAACTGGAACGTCAGCACATCTCCCATACGGGTTAATTCCTAATCAATTCCATCAACGCACAAGCTGACGACACAATAGTTTTTAAAACCCAGCACTGGCCACCTGTCATTCGATAAATTACCACGAGTACGACCGAATGTATGAGAGTTTTATATCTATTCCCACTCATACTTCACAATTAACTGTCTAAGATCATTTCAACAATTACTTATAGAATTGTTCTACTATCTAAAGAAGGAATAAAACAATACTATATCTCTCCGATTTCGCTAAACAACGTGAAGAAGGCAGTAGACAAAGATCATCTAACGAGCCGAGTGAAACATGAATATATTAACTTGACTGAATCTCTGTAATTCAGCACCTTTTCCCCTCTCTAAGAAAGAGGAGAGTAAAAGGGAAAATGATGACATCTAACAACATATGAACGAGTTATCTGATTCTGACCAACCATCTCATTACGCTATATCAAAATAGCAACATTCAAGAACAATCCGCACTAAAGGAATCAGCACAAGTTGGTATTAGTATCCGAGAGACTCCCGATCCATTTTCAACCCATAATGATACCCGTACAATAGTTAAAGGAATGAAAAATAAAGTGTAGATGGATGTAAAGGAAACTATACAAAAAAGAACAGAAGAATAGAACACGAAAGTCAGACAGCCATTTCCATCTTGATAGTGGGTTGTGGACTGTAGTTTTTCAATATGATCTTTTCAGCAGTGAAGTCGTCAATCGTATGAATTCCTTCGCCAAACTCTATAGTAGGAAAAGCAGTAGGAGTGCGATCCAACTGAAAAAAATGCTTTAAAAAAAGCTGTGAAACAAACACATTGTTCAAACTGATAAAGCCAGGTGAATTCCTTAAATAACTTTCAATGCTGAACACCTGTATTTTGAGCGCATCCACGTGATTGACATAAATATGAGCATCACCAAGAGTATGGACAAGATCTCCAGCCTGAATCAACAGTACATTTCAAATGGGCTACTACAATAACAATACAATAAAATGACTGTTACACGAGAAAACTACTTGCTGAACTGTCGATAAGGAAGTAAAAACATCCCATCAGACAATAAAAATTTCACATCACGATATTTCAAATACATATTTTAAACTAACCTTTAGGCCACAAACATGAGCAATCATATGGGTGAACAGGCCGTAACTAGCAATGTTGAAAGGCACACCCAGTCCCTGCAACGAGTAATAATGAGACCAACTTCTAAAAAAAGGCTCCATTGAAATTATAGAGGAGAGTCATCATAATGATTTTAACAACTATAGTTATTCAATCTTCACTCTAGAAAACGTTTTGGAAATCTAAACAATTTCAGTATATATACGAGTGTTATTCCTTCGAGGTAGGAATATAATTGTATCCTTAGTTCCATGTTAGCCTGAGGCGTTTATGTAGATTTAAATATGAACACATAAGGTTCAGTAGAGTAAGTTGTTGTGCTCGCAGCGAGGCAGTTTAGACGGTGTTTGGAATCGTAGTGGGATTATCGCAAACTGCAGCGATGAATGATGCTAGAGAAGGTTCCTACTCGATGCTAACCGCTACGCTCCACCGCCCTGCTTCCTGCGCAGCCGCTTGTGCAATTGCACCGTGGTTCGTGTCGTTTTGACCCTACTGTATGAGAGACTATAGCTTGGTTTGAAAAGCGCCTAATCAAAAAAGGAATGCAAAGGAAACGCCAATTTAATGCATGCAGTACCATATCGCCGCTTCGTTGATAAAGCTGGCAACTCAGTTCACCATCCTGGACGAAAAACTGGCACAGAGTATGACATGGTGGAAGAGCCATTAGTTTCAAATCTGTAATTTTTAGTTAGCAGCAAAATCTTGGGAAAAGATAAAAGGGCTGGTACTCACCACTGGGGTTCCATGCACTAAGAATAATCCGGCGGCTATCTGGATTTGTGCGGATTTGGTGGATGACATCAGCTAGTTGATCGACACCTTGACCTTCATAGTTTGCGTTTGCGCCTTTGTATTCGGCTCCAAAATGACGCCACTGGAATCCGTTAAATTTCATCAGAAAAGAAACAATAATTGGCATAATCAATGACTAACCTGAAAACCGTATACAGGGCCGAGGTCACCTTGCGCTCTATCTGTGAACCCAAGCGAGTCAAGGAACTCTCGAGAGCCATTTGCATCCCAAATCTGAAACAAAACATCTTTGATTTCCATACAAAAAGACGCATAGGCAAATGGTTTCTCCAGCAACACTCACGCAGCACTAATTAAAGGCTACGGACTCCATTTTAAAGAAATACGAGAACATAATTGAGTTTATATCTGACACTGCAAAACTAGAACTACTGTAAGAGCCGTGATATTTGAAAAATGGATATCTTACCTTGACATTTTTCGCTGAAAGATGATTGCTATCTGTATCAGCCTTTATGAACCATAACAACTCTTCAACGATCCCCTTCCAATACACTCTTTTCGTAGTGAGTAGCGGGACAACACCTAAAATCAAAAGGCTGCAATTTGACTATTCGTCATCTACGCATTAATAAAATGTTTCTTTTTAAATCTTAAAAGTTTTAGTCACAACTGACGCGAAAGGATGCGAATATCAGCTACAGCAATAACTTGAACCAAATCCTTTAGCTTTAGATACAGTGAACGCTTACATCCTTAAGCTGGAAAAAAGAAAGCGCATCTTTTAATTGTATTTGAGAGTTTTTACTCGATAAAAGTAACTGAGATTGATAAGAACAAACGAAAATATAGCATAGCTTTAAAAACACGCCCAAGATCACATTAAAAAGGAAGAAGAACAGAAGAAAAACTAGTTTTGCTGATGAAATGTGTATTAAGAAAGGTGTGAATCAAGCAGCTGACATCCCATTAACATGTTCGATCTATCTCTAAACTTGAAAATTTAAAAATAATAAATTCAAAACCTGACACAATCATTTTGGAAGTGTTTTCCAATCATATGACTATTATGACATGACTATATGCGCTCGACGGTAGCTCGTCTAACATTAGATGATCGTTTTATCATAGGAGGCACTTGCAAAAAAAAAGAAGATTAGTAGCGAATCCTGAACTTACCATTTCGAAGACTATAACGCGACTGCATTCCAAAAATAGAGAGAGTCCCTGTCCCGGTCCGATCAGTGCGAGGTTTTCCATTACTCATAATTTGGCGGATTTGATTCAAATACTGCTGTTCATCGCAATTTTCTTCTGCCATTCTGAGGGGGAAGAAATCATTGGAAATATTCACAGATATGTGGATCTTCGAGGATAAGCAAAAGAGCCAAAGAGATTAACGAAACTAAAGAGATCGATTACAAACAAGACAACAAACAAACAACAACAACTCTTCTTCACCAATACTTCGTGGAAAGAGAGTGAAACATGCACAGTTCAACAAGACAACTAAAGAAAAGAATTCCCGGGAGAACTGGAAATACCTGGAGATTTCAGGAGGAACAACTGCAAAAGTAGTGATCCCTTGCACTCATGAGAGCGCGCGCAGAACCACTGTTCAATACTATGTTCCCGCTCTGGCGCCATTTTCAAATGTGTAAGCTTGAGAATGAGTTCCTGGACGTTGGTCGAAATCAAAATTGCTTCAGTCTTTCAAAATTGGTCCATCTGATTATTTTGTTCCTGGCTATCCATACTTTTCGACGCCCACCCCCCAAAAAATGATAGAAGACTATTGAAGAAGGACTTTGCTGGGATTACCCAACTGTTGCATCTGTTTATTTATTTATTTTTTTGATAATCTTAAAGGCGGCATACCATTAAACTGGCTTGGTGAAGGAACAAAGATCTTGTTTTTCTCATCTTTATCACTTACTCTGATTACACAGGGCCGATTTTACACTATCTCGAGACTTTTCAACAGGTTAATTCAACCATTTTATTATGAGGATATTCCTCTCTAGATTGTGATCCTACAATTGCCAACAAAATAATCTTTCATAGCTGGCCTTTTTTTTTGAACTGACTGTGCCACTTCCATGCATAGTAAAGTCAAAATGACATGAAGCAATGTGCATTTGCGTAAACGGGTGCGCTCGAAGCGACGCGGTGGAGAGAGCGGTTAGAGTCGAGGTGGGACCATCACGAAATACAACGAGAAATGGTATCAGCAAAGGTCACTGTAGATTCTAACCGCTACGCTCCACCGCACCGCTTCCAGCGCAACAACTTACGCAACTGCACCATTCTTCATCTTTTTGACCATACTATATCTGTGCACAATACTACTGAGCCTTGCCAGCTTGGTGCACCTCAAAGTCTAAAATAAACCACTTGGTTCACAATATGCACGAAAGAGACTGCACTGTGTTGCTTTTTGGTTACTTGTTGGTCTCGTTTTGTTGATTTCTTTATGTTCGTATTGATTTCCATTCTTTCTTTCCTTTGTTCTTGTTTAGCCACTACGAAACGCATGAGAAATAAAGAAAAAAGAACAATCAAGTGGTGATTCCAGCCTGAAGCCTAAGCGCTGCTGATACTGCTTAGGACCTTTCACGCACATAATTGTTTCTTTTATCATTAAGAACTTGTGATTAGAATTTACTCCCTTTTAAAGAGTACGTCACCGAAGTAGTGTAAAACACATCCCACTTTCTGTTCATGTCTCTACTGTCAGATTCAAAACGACGAACGAACAGCTGCATTGATAGAGATTATTTCTGATGTAGCTGAATTATTATTGTCCTGCTTTTCCTGCCTTTCTTCTACACGCCCTCTTACATGTCCGGAGATCTAGCACATACGATCGAGGGGAATCCTTCAATTCATCTAAGCCTGAATGCAACAAGCAAAAATTCCTCAGTGTCCGCAACATTAATGTGACAGTCAGAGCTAGCAATGGTCATACCTCGCTCGCAACCGTTTCCGTTGTGTGATTCCGTCCACTTCTTCCTAATTGCCGTAAAAACGGCCTGGAAGATGCGCGCGTGCACAAGGCTGGTGCGCTCCAATCGAACTCCTTGTGGAAAATAGTGCGCCGGAGCTCCAAGCCGTATCTTCCTGACCGTTTCATACGGCACTTAGGAAGAAATGGACGGAATCACCCTTTTCCCAATAATCTACGATCCCGTATACGAATACTCCACCAGAAATCCGTGCCACTCCAGATTCGTCGAGTGATGCCTTTAATTGTTACCCGCTGTTCTCACTTTCGCGTCTACGCGGTGAATTTAAGAGAGAGAAATTCACTTGTTCTTACCTTATAACCGAGGAAAGTGTTTCAACAATACAATCACTGTGCAAGAGTGATCCATAGAGTTATTCTACAAATCCTGCTCAGACCTCAGCGTCAAGCTTTAGAATAGAACAAAGTCCTACCACGTCCATCGTAGTGATAAGTGTCAGTTTTAGCAAGGCTCTGCAAGGATGTCCACGATGTATCAGTGTAGTTAGATCGAGAATCAAGACGGTAAAAACGGCTAAAACCTGACGCTTTGCATACAAAGCGGTAGTTTAAACAAAATTATGAGCCGGACTGTTGCTTATCGCAACAGGTACATAACCAATACAGCATAAGCAGCAGATAGCATAAGTAATATAAATGAATAAAATGTGAATAAAACATTTATTAAATCATTTATTCTCCAATTCAAAAATCATAACGAAAATATCCTCGGCAAAATCATTACGAGCATGCCAAGAATAATAAGCGGCCATGAGATCCCACGCTCTTTCCATGGTTGCATTTGATACGATGGGCACTCACCGCATTTCACACGTTCAGGCAAATTAAGAATGGCATCGCGAGCACCTGAAGAAGAGACGGTATGTTTCATCCGAACAAAAATCTGTTTTAATGGTAGGAATTCGAGAAGAACATGTGATGGATTTGTATATGAACAAGTGCTTTTTTTATCCAAGAATATCCAGGAAACCCCCTATCCAGGAAATAACTCTATAAAATCCTAAGGTTCGATCGCACTAGATTAGGTTGGAAAATGATGCGAATTACGCAAAACACGTCTAACGTCTGGATGTAAGTCTTAGCCCAGGCATTACATTTAAACAAATTAGTTGGGATGAGTAACTGCAAATCATCCAGCCATGGGCAGCCGGCTATGAGGACATAGTTTTCAAAATTTAGTTGAACATACCTTCCCAGTGATGCGGTCCAGTGATTCTGTAAACGTAGGGAGCACAAGGACCAAAAACTGTAGCTATTGCAAGCGAAGTATCTTGGAAGAATAAAGGAAAGAATCGTGGTTGACACCCAATAATCCCAGCCAACTCATCCATAAATGGTATGTAGTCAACCTTAAATATATGCAAGTTGCCATCCACTTCAACAGCAAATGAATAGTTCTTATTTATTTATTTATTATTACGCTCAATGGCGTTCCAAAAAGATGTGCCGAGGGTTCTTATCAGAGCATCTGATAAGAACGCTTGGCTTATTCTTTTTTAGATCTGAAAAATTGTACAAGAATTGCACAGCACCTTCTCTCGCACTGTCCTTACCTGTAACGTATGCCTACGACTGTCTACGTATTGTTTTCTCATTTTATCTCGTTTGTTGACAACATCTTTCCTCATTTCGGATGGACTGGGTAGTACTGATTCACCAGAGAGCACAGAAAAGAAGACACGTGCTTGCATTTCTGCTACCGGCATAATCGAGCCAAGAGGCTGAAAAGACGAGTGGGAAAATAGGAGAAATTTACGTGATTGCTGTCAAAACATCGCCTTTTCTCGGGCGTATGAAGAGTTCCTATAATAGAAGTAGAAGTCTAAGTAGAAGTGAAACAAAAATTCTACTTCTTGCTTATTTGGTCACGATTTCTATTCGTGCACCTAACATCAAACAGAAAAATAACTATCCTGAGTAAACGTGAACCTGTATCAGTCCTATGACAGCGAAAGTGTTGTGAGGTTGGTCAAGAGGGAACATGTATTTGTAGAGCTCCACTTGATTTTTGTTGACCTAGGAAAATAATTAGTTACCGAAACTTAATGAACTGACAGCGTTTCGAAACGTCATTAACAAATAAGCCATCATAAAAACGCAAGAAGTGTGGAAATGGAGAAAACAACAGAGTAATCAATCTCTGAAATTTGAGAGTCCAAGCGGTTAGTACTAGCACAAGATTCAAATTGAATTTTGTAAAGACATGAACTGGATCGAAGAGAACCTTCGGTTCTAGTATTTCTTCCAAATAGGCTTTACTAAATGATAATGATTCTCACTCCTATTTACACCTACTTTGATGAGCTGCCCATCCTCGACCATTGGGAATGTGATGTCGTATCCCGTCGACAAAACAACCTACGAAAAAACGTTAATTGCTGAAAAAAAGGAGGAAAACAGGACACAAATTTTACATAATCGATATCTTCCGCTTTGGACCCATCCGTAAAGTGGACATCCTTCTCAGTAAATCGATCGATGTTCGGTTTCACCGCAATAGTTCCGCTAGCGATACGATACGGCAGTTCATCATTTTGCGTTGCATGAGCTCTAGGATGATGAATTTATTCTATAATTTCCAAACACTTTAATGGTACTAATGAACCAACCCAAACACATTGTGTTTTGGTTGAAGACCGTAAGCGACATGGTCAAAACGGTTGTTGATCATTCTTTGGGCGTACCATTCACGAATCGATTGTGGAATGGAGAACACAATGCTGTGAATGAAACGTCTAGCCTGCAAATAAACAATAAACAAAATTAAGCTAGTAGATCTACAGGGATTTCCATAATGAGTTATTGGCTACAACTATTGAGGGGTTATAAATAGTCGGGCCAAAACGACCCGAAGCTCAGTGCAGACACGTTAGCGCGTGCGCTCGGGGCGGTGAGGTGGACGGAGCTGTTGGAATCGAGGTCGGATCCTCATCAACTCCACTTACTGTTGCAGTCCGAGTGAAGATAGCTTCCACCTCGTTTCCAACCACTCTACCGCAGCGGTTCGAGCGCAGCCGACTATGAAGGATAAAAGTAAAGTTTCTGGCGTTAATCAATTCGCTTGGGATGCGCCCCCACGTTCACTTCAATTCAGAATCGTTTGAGGTTTACGAACGTGTATCTGGCCTATACAATGACTTGCGGCTAGCCGATGTGTCAAGTCAGTGTTTTTATCCTCCCAGACAAGTCTGGTACCAATTTATCGACCCCGGAGGGATGAAAGGCTTGGTGAGCACTAAGGCGGGTTCGAACCTCCGATCGATCGTGCAGGAAGCGGAACCTCTAACCGCTGCACTACACCCGCCCCATCTTCTTTATCTATTTGTAATTCTATTTTTGGATTTGTGATGCAGTGTTTTTCTTCGAATTGCCTTTTTCCGTCTCCTAAGGTTATAGTATTCTCAAAACGGCATGAAGCACGTACGCAATTGGGCCTTCTTTCGAGGCGCTTCTTTCTTTTGCAGCTAGGAAGGTGCTGAAACCCTTGCTGGCACCAGCTCCTATCGATCGTGCAGGAAGCGGAACCTTTAACCGCTACACTACACCCGCTCCATGCAATGCAGCCATGCAGCCGACTATACTGTACATAATCACGGGGATTTATTAAAGGCAGCACACCACGAATCTAACATGTCGAAGAAATCCGCAGGAGAATCCACAGTTACAGTTGTAGATTGCGATATAAAGGGTGGTTCCGCTCATATCTCGCTGGTCGTCGTAAGAAACGGTGTGGAAGACAACGTTTTTAAGCTTAACTTTAGTTGCAACAGTGGGACCTTGTGCGCATCCAAGTGCGATCGGTCGAAGATGAGTGATGTCTTCTCACCACCCTATTCAAGTACAATCAATACATAAGCTGCTGAGGGGACCGAACGTGTGCACACAGGAGCGTTCTAATGTACCTCGTAGTGACCAAAGTGGTTCCCACGTCGTCTTTTGCGACGATCAGGGAGAGATGAGCGGATCCACCCCGGATTCCGCAACTTATAACCCCATTTGTAGTTTTCCACGCGGACTCCTTCACCAAGTCAGATTCATGGTATGTTGCCTTTAGAAGGAAAAGTATGAGAAATTAGCAATTCCTCCCAAAAAATCATATCAGAACTCCATGCTTATTACGACAGAAGGATGGCAGTATATTCGAGCATAGAGGCGTTCGCACATATACTCAACTTACCATGCAAATGTCCAACGGTAAACCACGTGTATGTATACGATTCACTACCCATGCTCCTCGTCGTGTAGATAGATAGACCTGGACGAAAACATCTGCTGACTCCTCTACTGAGGTAGTACATGGTCCTCTAGGGATATCTGACGAGAATCTACATACCTGTTCGGCTACTCGGCTCAGTTCCACAGCAATATCAGCTCCAGAGTTCCCAATACCAACAGCGACTACTCGTTTATCCTCGTATCCTGGAATTTTATCCAGAACATTGCACCTATCGGTTAAATGATAAATAGGCACCAACCATTTGGTTCCTTGTAGTCATGTGAATGCAGAATCCTTCCCTTGAAATTGTCCTGGCCTGGCCATTTTTCTGGCCAATGTGGAACTTTATGGTGTCCAATGCAAAGTAATACTGCATCGAAAGTATCAGTCTGATTTGCACCGGTGCTAGAATATTACAGGATCACCTTGCGATTCTAGTTTTAGTTCAACAATCCGGAAAATTATATACGACCTGTCGTTGTATTCCAGTAGCCATTTTCCTCTAGTAACGTATTCTGGAGCTTTTTTGATACTAGTGACTTTGTGGTTGAATTTGACATGTTTGGAGAGTTTATAGTGTTCCGCATAGTCTTGGAAATACTGAAATTGAGAAAAAATAAAAGAAGAATATCTCGCTTGCATCTCGATGTCCGAGCATTTGCAATGAGACGTAACATATTGATTGATTTCAGGGAAAAATAAAGCATACGCTTTTGTGTTTGTAATAATCCCTAAGCAACTAGAGCCCAGAAGGTGTTCGTATATCCTTTGAAGTAAAGGCTGAGAAATGAGCGTGAAGAGGGGAATTTATCCCTAAAAGGTGCGTTGTTCGAAGAAAAGAAAAGAAAAAGGAGTAATAGAATATCAGTAGTGAGTAGTTGGTAGCGCAATAGTGGTATTGTGATTAACTACACTTCATCCGGCATTCCAGAAGTTTATTATTTCCATAAGTGGAAGATGACGGCTAACCTCAGACTTTTATAACTATGTACAAAAAGAAGCAAACCTCGAGAAGTTTCTGATTGTGCATGTAGTTGGCAAAATGAGGCTTAGGTGGAAAATCGCTGTATGCGCTCATCTCTTTAGACGAATTGATTACGGTGGATTTCATCACGGATGCTTCTGAAGTGCATGAAACCATCAATAAGGTTGGTGTCTCGGCTTCTGAACCGATCATCAATCCATGTTTTCCTCACCTTCGCTATCTTGTGGCTTGTAGTTCCATAAACCACCTACTTTGTCGGTCATTTCAAAAACGACAGGTTCAAAACCGTACAGCAACGCATGTCTGTGAGCATTATTTCATTTAAAATTCATTCTTTTTTCTTTTTGTACATATTTGTACAATTGTAAACTAACGCTCACCTTGCTGATGGCAAACCGCTTGGCCCGGCACCAACGATGGCGACGCGTTTCATCTTTAATTCATAACTATCACATTATTCTCGTGAATAAAATTATCAAATCCAATTGTTTAGGTACCAAAACAAAGTATATAAGCAATAAACAAAGTAAATAAGTATAAGTATAATATATAAGATATTGACGACATGGCTCCATACATTTTTTTCAAATGAATTTGTGCAGAATATGTTCATAAGCGCACTGCAAACTTCTCATTCTCAACTTTCTGCATAAATTATCCAGTAATAAAATTGGAAATTTGGCTCTTAGATGGAGGAACTACGGACACAAAAGATCACGCTATACTCCTGCCATGATTTGCCAGAAGGTTCTCAAAGATGGTAAGTCTCCTTTGTGAAGGCAGAACCCAATCTACAGTACGCGTAAAGCTCCCCGGACCACATTTCGTTCTGCTTTTGTAGTCTTTTATCATTTTTTTTCGTAAACTAACGCATGATTAGGCTTAGATAGTATCAAAAATATCTTTTTCATTGGTTTTATCGTTTATTTGCTCCTAGAATGCCTCTAAAACCTTATCTTGTAGATTTAATTTCTGATTTACCTTTGTTGTCTTTTTTTCCATTTATTTTACTTCTTTTTTTTTGGTGTGGCTGTGGATTATTAGCGTTTTCTATGGCCGAAACTAAAGTAAAATCCCAAAATCTGTCGAAGTTAACCATGCACAATCACAGAAAACTAGGAACTTGGCCGAGATTATCTGGAATCAAGAGAATTTTCTGGACTAACGAAAAAGCGCTTTCTCCGTATCAATGTTTAAAAGATGAAAGTCGAATTACCAAAAAAGAATGGAACAAATCAGAGCTCTACAAAGTTAGATTTTAGAAGTCCCGTGCGATGCTCTAAGTTAGCGCATATTTCTCAGTAAGCCCAAGTAATATAATAAATGTCTCTGAATACGTATAGCGCCCCGACGACAAAAGCGGAGTTACGTCCAAGTCGCACCTTGAGCACATGCTATAACGTGCTAACAAGACAATACATTGTTAGCCATTGTATCGGAGAAAAAAAAACTTTCCGAGAATAAAGTATGAACTAAAATATTTTACTTTCAACCAGAATTGACACAAAACCAGTAGTTCTACATATAAATTTTTGAATACATGTGAGCGCTCAATTAATTTAATAAAACTAAATTAAAACATAAAATAAAGTATAAAAAATTCAAATTCAATAAATTTTTGATAATGGTTGTGTCTCTGTCCCATTTGACGTTTTAGAAAAAGTGCAAAACTGGAGGCGAGATCCTCAAAATCTGGAAGAACTTGTTTGTGTTCTGACTTCCTTAATTGTGTGAAGATCGTAAAACAGTTGAAACTCGTAAATATGGAGATGAGAGCGTAATTTTGGGAGAAAGTGGATGTAACAATGTGCTGATAAGATACTATCATCCTGAGTTGGCTGCAAGTTGCGATAAGCGAAAAAAAGGCATAAGTTTCACGTTTATCTCCGCTTGGAACTGTTCCCGAGAAAATGATCTCGTTGTAATAAGAAAAATGAGGAAGTAGATTTCTTCTTTTTCAAATTTTCGAGATCGCCAAAATTTTCGAACTGCTACAGTACACGGCGATAACGATACTGTAGCATATGTAAACAATTTAGATGAAAACAGATGTAGTGAGGTTTATTCATATTCTCGTAGTGAACACAGGCAGGTAGCAAAATGCTTGCGGCAAAAGAAAACTTTTATGAGGGAACTGCGTATAGAAGGTAAGTCGGCAATTGATACGTATACGAAAAGAATGGACGACATAACTCAATCCTTCTTCGTTCAGCTCAGAAAGTTGCACAAATGGCAGTAGTTTAATAGAAAGTTTGAGCGGTTCTACTGATTATGTGAGTTTTTTTTTAATGGGTAGTTGGGAAATGTTGTGATGATGGCACAGTGGCATAAGTGAGTGAATTGAAATTAGCCCGAAATTACATACTTATAGGAATCTGTCCTTGCTGGTCATCGCCATTATCCCAGTGAGCCAACCCAATGGTCATTTCCAGTGAGTTTTTTGTATTTATTTTTGAGTGATTAATTTCATGGAAAAGATCTTAGCTGCAGCAGTCGTCTTGTAGAATGTTAGACGAAAACGGTCTTAAATTCATCACCCCATGAATCTGGGATGGTGCGGGTTTCAGGTGTGTTATGCCTATACGGAGTCGTAGATTATGGAGAGAAGTGTGATTCCGTCTATTTCTTTCTAATTTCCGTAAAAAACGGTCCGGAAGGTACGACTTCGAGCGTTCCGGCGCGCCATTTTCTACAACGAGTTCGATTGGAGCGCGCCAGCCGTATGCGCACGCCGCATCTTCCGGGCCATTTTTTACGGCAACTAGGAAGAAATGGACGAAATCACCCTCCTCTCCATAATCTACGAACCCGTATAAGAACTCTCCACCTGAAATCCGCACCATCCCAGTTTCGTGGGGTGATGCCTTTAAATGACTACCACAATTGGTTTTGGTTGCAATCGTCGATATCCGCTTCCCATTCAATCATTCTCATTTCTTAATCCTACTGCCTCCTGCTCTCAAGTTCCACGACAGTAAAAAAGAACAAAAGAAGAACGCGATGGCACTAACGACATCAAATCGAGTCGAATGGCAATTTATAAGTAACTTGTAACGCCGTACATAACTCTTTGTTAAAGCAGAGAATGTAATTTGTAATGTTTATAGAACTTCCCGATTTTAATAGCAACGCTCTGTACTATAATCATATTAGAGCTTTGTTATTGTGCATTATCATTCCGTTGGTCTTCCTGTGGTTGTTTCTCCGACGAATTTGGCCATTTAATTTTTAAGAATGCTCTCAAATCATCTGCTCATTCCTGAAAAATGTTCATTCCAGGATTCCGAAATCAGTGACCCCGTATACGTCCGCGACAGTAGTGTTTCATCAGTACTCCCTCCACTTCCAAGGGTCGATTCTGAGGTACGCTGCATTTCGTTTTTTTTTTGCCTCTAAGATCGATCGACTTTCACTTCTTTACAGTCCAATTTAAATCCTGATGCACGTATCGAAGAACATTTCATAGGTGTTCGAACAAGTGAAGAGGTGAGTATCGTTCAAATGCAGCATACGCCGAATCTGACTTTATGAGAGGAACCGCGGGAAAACCTAGTTCTAGATTTTTTTTATATTTTTTTCTAGGGGTTCTAGATTGCGGGATCCAGGGTGGTTCCGCTCGCCTTTCGCTAATTGTCGCAAAACAAGGCGTGGGAACAGTTTTAATTCCTACTTCTTCAGTTCAGAAGTACTTCAGAGCGCGCATCTTTTTACACTTTCCGGTGCTCTCACGAGCACATAGGGGGTGTTCCACGCCTTTTTCAACTGCGAGAAGGCGGAGATTTTCGAAACGTTCCAGATCCTGTAAGCTACAACGCCATCTCCAGCTTTTTCCGCGGTTTCCCGCTGAATTCCACATCAGATTCGTGGTATGCTGCCTTTAAAGGCATCACCCCACGAATCTGAGGTGGTACGGATTTCAGGTGGAGTATTTGTATATATAGATTATGGAGAAGGGTGATTCCGTCCATTCCTTCCTAATTGCAGTAAAAAAAACGGCTCGGAAGATACGGCTTCGGGCGTTCCGGCGCGCTACTTTCTACAACGAGTTCGGTTGGAGCGCGCCAGCTTTGTGCACACGCCGCATCTTCCGGGCCGTTTTTTTACGGCAATTAGGAAGAAATGGACGTAATCACCCTCTTCTCCATAATCTACGAACCGTATAGGAAGTACGGAGAGTAGCGCGTTCGGAAAAAGGTTTTCTGCACGATCGATCGGAGGTTCGAATCCGCTCTAGTGCTCACTAAGCCGCTAGCCTCTACAAGTCACTGTATAGGCCATCTACACCTTCGCAAACCTCTAACGATTCCGAATTGAAGTGAACGTGGTGGCGCATACCGAGCGGATTGATTAGCGCCAGAGACTTCCTCCTTCATCCTTTTATCCAGAAACACTACACTTCTCCAGGCCGCTGCTGCCGTGAAACCGGACGATTTTGCGCTCTACTACAAGAATGAGTCTTGCAAAGAAGTACGTCCATCAATTCCTCTCTATCTCGTCCACAGAAGTACGAAAAATGAGGTAAGTATGTATGGAAGGAATGTAGTTTTTCTTACAGTTTGGAAAAACCTGAAATTACAAGCGCATCTTACGAAAATTCCGAGACCAGATATGATGACTGGTTGCAGGCTTGCGTGTTCTAACATGTTCTTACTTGTTTGGAAGATAACAGGTAAGTACGTTACAGGTGTACATCAGGCTTTCACTCCGGCCTCCACCATTGGATAACAAGTAAGAACATGTTGGAACATGTGAGTTTGCCGGGAAGTCATCAGGCATCCAATGATTGAAACGTGAGTGGAAGCCTGACGTATACTTATAACGCTCCTACCTGTTATTTCTCAAACAAGTAGGAACATGTTAGAACGTGTAAGCCGTGGAGTTATGATGAGGCTTACATGTTCCAACACGTTCCTACTAGTTATCCAATGGTTGGAGACTGGAGTGGAAGCCTGATGTGCACCTGTAACGTTCTACCTGTTATCTCCCAAACAAGCAAGAACACGTTATAGTTGGGTCAAAACGACATGAAACACGGACTGTTGCGCAAGCGGCCGCATTCGGAAGCGGTGCGGTGGAGACAGCGGTTGGAATCGAGGTGGGACCACGACGAACAGCAGAGGTGTGTGGCGGTAGCATGGATCCTTACACGATCCCAACCGCTACGCTCCACCGCTCCGCTTTGAGCGCAGCCGCTTGTGCAAATGTCCGTGTTTCATGTCGTTTTGACCCGACTATGACGTGTACACCCGCAAGCAAGTCATTATCTGAGGTTGTGGAACTTTTGCAGGTTGCGAACACTATCACTCTCCCTTCAAAATCTTTAGGTGTTTCATTTCCCTGTACGACGATTAGATGAAGACAATGGTTCACAATGGTGGCACGTAGAAATTGGCAGCAACAAATTGCAATCAGTAAGGCTCCCACCACGAATATACCTCGATTGGAAATCGATTATTGATTTCAGTTCCGGCAACTGTCCGACCTTGTACGTTGCTATCACCTGTATCGGTTCACTGACGCTCGAAGCGGCCGTATGGAGGTGTTCCCTTTGTGGAAGGGAGGTGTTGTAGACGATTTCGAGTAGATGTCCGAATTACATTCAATTAAATGCATTTGTATGGTTACGTTACAAATGAGACAGATGTGTTTCTGAGGGAACTGAGCAGAATAGTTTAGAAGAAAATAAAGGGAAAATTCATTACAAATTCCTTACTACACGCAAGATTCCTTCTAGTGCGTTGCGGAGGACTCTAACCATAGCCTCGGTCGGTTCCTAACAATTGTCTTGCCTACGGAAATTTTCATGATAGCGGTTTAAATGCTGCCTTTCTTAAATAATCTTTTTTATTCAAACTCATTATCGTCAGTAATTATCGTAGTGACTGACAGGTTTATTTTCTACAGCGAGTTCGATTGGAGCGCGCCAGCCTTTTGCACGTGCCGCATCTTCCGGGCCGTTTTTTGAACATCCTTCGATGAACCCATTTCCTTATCTACTCTCGCCCACTGGAGTTACCAGATCTTTAATTCTTTAAGTCGTTAAGAACATTATATCCTTTTTTCCACCGCAGTTTCGTTTTATTGGGTTACCCTAGTGGTCAAGTACTACCTTTCCTGTGTTTCCACTTATGGAGTGATTTACACGACAATACCAGGAGGCTTACATATCTTACTAGAGAGAAGACAATACATTGCTGTACTCAGCTATCAGAAGAAAATGCTAAACTAGGTCAACAGTTCGTAACAATTGACAAGGAGAATAAAACTGAAGAAAAACGAAGGGGAACAAAGAGAAGCAAGATCATAAAGTTTGTTAAATAAATAAGGAGAGATGACACCTTGAAACGTCTGTCCAGTGACCGGATCCAGTGACCGGAGGGCAACGAAATAAATTAACAGGTAATTGTGATCTACCCTTCTAACACTTCCATTAGAATTTGAGTAAAATTGAAATTAAGGAATACTATCGAATATATAAATGACTGTAGGAGATGCATCTATTTTACGTCTAAGGACAATGATGCTTATTTAATCATTTTTCTCTTATTTCGACGATAAAATATTACATTAAACTAAAGCGAACGGACAAAATTTTTTAATGTAAAATCTAGATATCGAACCAGAAAAGAATTACAGAAATAATTCCGTGAAGAAAAGATTATAAACTATGAATTTTTGTAGAAGTCCTGGTACTGTTCCTTTGTTATACTCTTCAACGCTCCCTTCTTGCTTATTTTACTTGTTTATTACCACTTATGTGGTTTTCCGACTATATCGTTCGTTCCTTTTTGACAATGGAATGCCCCATTTTGTACAGGACGTTTCACTGATATGCGTACACGAGATGATGACAGTTTTGCGATAGTGCGATAGTACTAGGACATAATACGAACAATTGTTCTGTAACTCACCGCAATATTTTTTTTTTACATTTTCGAACATTCCTATTTCTGTGCCTTTTACTCGCCCTATCCTGAAATTTCGTCTTTATTAGGCCGTACAAATGTGTAAAAGCCTGAAATTCTTGTGAACTACTCCGAAAATCAAGGCTATCACTTCTGTAACACTTTTTCTCTTCTACTTCTACACTTCTTTCAGATCCATTCAGTTTTCTTTTCAAATTTTCATTTCCCTTTTTTAAAGTCTCCACAATTGCTGAGAACCCGCAAATGTTTCCTATTAAAATGACCGATTTTTTGATTTACTCTTTCATCTATTTGGGTAGGAACAACTACATATTAATTTCTATTTGCTGCTTTTCACAATAATTTCATTTACTTGTGGAAAATCTCCTACTGCTGTCTCAATAGAGAAATACTGCTAGTTAATAAATGAATAATTTAAATAAACACATCAACAATAAGCAAGTTAAATACTGATAAGAGTTGAAAGGCTCACTAAGAAATTTATGAATTTATTTATGGAAATAAAAAGAGTATGTAGATAGAACTGAACGATATAATCGTTCAACTCTATCTACTATTTTTGTTTTTTTTTCTCAGATTTTAATTTTTTTTCAGAATCCTGTTTGCAATATCAATTTTCGATTTTTCCTGCCGGTCTTCTAACTTCTTGAAACCGTGTTTTAAGGAAATAAATTAATTTATTGATTAAAAGCAGCTAAAAAAAAATCTTAAAAACCCGCTGAATTTTAACTAAAAATGTTGCTCCGGGCTACAGTGGTAGTAAAATAAGCCTTGACTATGTATTTGTCTGTTAGCTGTGATTCTTTCACTACAATAATTTTCAGAAAAATCTTTCTTCTTACATGGGATTCATTAGCAAATAAAAGGATCCGTTGCTAACTTTTCAGAAAATTGAAGCAATCATTTCTTCGAGTTTTTTTTTAGTTCTACACCACTTGGAACTCTTCAGATGTTAATTTTTGCCGTGTTAGTAGTCTTCGCATTTGCTGAGAAACAGCAAACAATCGGTAGGTTCTTCCTTATTTCTTAGCCATAAAGATAAGCACTTTGACATGATGGGTCAATCCGAAACCATTAGTGGTTTTGTTTGTAGTGATGTTATAGAGTTGATTGCAGGGAAAACGGCTGATGACGGTTGAGGGAGAATTTTTCTAGAAATACCGCAAAAAAAACCTTTCTAGCAAGTGGTGCCAATTCACATCCTGATATCGTCTCAGGAAAATACATATTTGAGGCGTAAACGCTTCATTGCTCTTCAAACTTCCCTATACAATAATTATAAATAAAAAAAACGTGGATGTATAATGAAAACAATAATATGAATATAGGAGATTTAGGTCAAATCAAAGAGATCAGTATCGCAAAAGAGGAAGAACTTCTTGAAAAAGGCTCATTTTATGCCAAAAATAAGCAAAAATGAGGTGATAAATCGCGGCAAATCCAAAATCGGATTTCATAGTTGTTTGCCAAACATTTATAGAAAAAAACTCAAAAAAAAACCATTTCCGTAGAAGCTTCCGAGACATCATAGTAAAGTTCAACAGAGTAAATGCGGGCAAAATATATTTTTAGATATATTTTGCCGTATTATTAATATTAAAATATATTAAATATTAAAATATATTAAATAAGCTATGTTTCAGCAGGCGATTTACCTAACTGTGAATCAGAAGTTCAAAAATTTAAAATTTGATGAAGATTCGATTAAAAATTCTGCTTATTGTCTAATAACATGGATATCAAGGAAATTCAAAATTTGCTACTACTTCTTCCCTGATCTTTTTCAATCTGGAATTTAAGAGGAACTTCTGGACGAACAAATACCGGATTTTGCCCAACGGCTTACAGGTCAAGTTCTTGTGGATTATGTCAATGAACACCAAACATTTTTCAAGGTAACTCAAGCCTTCGATAAGTACACAGAAGATATTCTTCAACCGAATTTTATTTGTTTCTTGAGAAAAAAGTAAAGGATTCTAATGAAATTTTAACATTTTCAGGCAGAATATACGCCAAATTCTGAAAGAACTCTAAAACATCGTTTAATGAATTTAAAGTATATGGCCAAACCAAAAAAAGAAGAAATATTGAAAATTGAGGATTTTGATGAGGAGCTTCCTGACAGGTAGTTTTAAAAATATTGATGCGATTTTTTTAGCACAGTTTTAGCAAATGAAATAATCTTTTGGTACCCACGTAAAAAATTTTTAGGCGTGCTTCAGATGTTTCACATGTATTAGAAACTTTCCATTCCCGAATTTCAGTTTTGATGCTCGGGAAAAATGGCCAGAATGCACTTCAATAGGCTACATCCGTGACCAATCTGACTGTGGTGTGTCATATAAAAATCGTTTTTGCTAGCAATTCCATCCATTAGTTAGAAGAGAATACACATGGTTTAAATCCTCTCCTCTAGAAATTATTTCAAAAAAAAAAGCTCCTGTGAACCTCTTCTATGGAAAATCTGTCAACGATTTTCCTTAAGGATCAGATTGGGCAGTAGCATCAGCGGAAGTGATGTCAGATCGAATTTGCATACAATCGAATGGCACTAGAAAGGTTCACCATATACAGTAACCCCGTAAGAACTAACATTAACAAATCTCCTAGTTTTTTTTAAGATACTGGTATCCGATGCAGATATTTTTGCTTGTTGTGGAATTCGATGCGGAGTCGGGTAAGTCAAGCGGATATCATTAAAAAATTCACTTCCCTCTTTAATTTTTCCTCTGCATGTAGATGCGTTGGAGGTTCTCCGATACAAGCGTTCCGCTACGTAGAACGAGTAGGTGCATGCACTGGCGGACGATATAGGGAGAAGGTCAGAAATTGTTGGATTTATTTATCCTAAGTAATCGGCTTTTTAAATCATACATTTATTTAAGAATGTGTGCAAACCGTATCCGTTTTATCCATGTGGTCAGCATCAAAATCAAACCTACTATGGACCATGTGTCGAAGGAAACTATACTTTTAACGTTCCAAAATGTCGAAAGATGTGTCAGCTTAAGTATCTGGTTCCCTACGAGAAAGATAAAATTTACGGTAAGATAGCATTCAAAGTTCTTATGTATGTCATACATTGAAAGCAAAATTTGCTATTATTGGGAGGAGACATATGTAAATAAGGATGCAACATCCACACTTATGTCCAGTCGCGAGACCGCGACGCGTCCGCTGTAACTCATTCGCATCCGTCATCTGCTGGACACTCTCACTTTACGTCTCACTTTGCCTCAGCCCATGTATTTGTGCACGTGCCACGTGTAAGCTCATTCGCACAGCATTCGTTTTGTCGTTTCGCCTTCGTTTCGATTCGAAAAGAAACACATCCGCCTACGCATTGCGTGCTCGACAAACACTGCGTGCACATGGTTGTACGTGGTAGATGGTGACAGGAGAAGTAAGGTCGGATTAAAACGACTGCGACTAAGAATTCGACAAAATAAAGGGATAGAAGGATTTAGCACCTGGCGTTGTTCTACCCGCTTAGGATGCGCCACCGCGTTCACTTCAGAATCGTTTGAGGTTTGTGTCCGGCCTATACAATGACTTGCGCGGTGCAGCCGATTTATCAAGCCAGTGCTTTTATCCTCCCAGACAAGTCTGGTACCACTTTATCGACCTCGGAGAGTGAAAGGCTCGGTTGACACTGAGGCGGAATCGAACTTTCGATCGATCATTCTTCAGGTGAAGCGGAACTTCTCACAGATTGCGCTACGCCCGCCTCTTTGATTCTGAAAAAAAGATGTATTTATTTACGATCATCGCTTTATTTTTTGAAAATATTGAAAGATCATTAACTGTAACTCTTTTTTTGGGAGTGTAAACGCGAACAGAAAATAGTTAGGATCTGTCATAATTTTTTCTTGTGCCATTCCATTGCTTCATCAGCTTACATGAAACCCGGTGACAAAACTTCGGCAGCAAATCCCTCTGTGCATCTTGGTCCCTCCTTCGACTATAACTTTGCCATTTCATGGAAAATCTGGGTAATTATGGCAATTCTTCTAGAACTGATTCTTCTAGATGCTGTAAAAGCTGACCGGAACGAGTTCGGACGCTGTGCGCACAGCTCGCTGCCATTTTCTTTTAGGATCTAAGAAAAAAAACTTACATATGTTGTGATGCACAGATTTTCGGCTATGATTTCGCCGGCAGATTCTATCTCTTACAATCGTAAAATTTAGGTGACACATCGTATTTTTTACCAAAGAACGAGAAGCTTATCAGATACGAGATCCTGAAGAAAGGTCCAGTTGTTGCCCAATTCACTGTTCATGAGGATTTTATTCACTACAAAAAAGGAATTTATAAGGTTTTTTCTCTTCTATCTGGATTATAAGAATTTTTTAATCGATGAAAAGCAAGATACTGTACTAATTTTAAAAAGATTATTTTCAGCACAAAGCCGGTGGAGCAGTAGCTCTACATGTAGCAAAAGTGATTGGTTGGGGTACAGAGAATGGTACAGATTATTGGCTACTGGCTAATTCTTATAATGTGGATTGGGGTGAGAATGGTGGTAAGCTTATTTTTTTTATTTTAAAGTTAAATATTTATTATTGATAGAAAACGTTTCTGAAATGTGTAGCAGTGAAACATTTAGGCTATTTCCGTTTTCTTCGTGGAAAAAATCATTGTGAAATTGAAAGTCAAATGGTGGCAGGAACAATGAAATTATAAATACATATGTTGCTACATAGCTTCTGAATTCAGTTTCTTTCTCGTTTATCTTTTAGTGTTCAGCAATTTCGAATAAAATTTTGTGTGGTCCGATGTAACAGCTCTGAATCTATGTATTGTATTGACTAACATAGCTGTGATACGAGAACTGCGGAAGTTTTCGCAAATATTTCGTCGAATTACTGTCAATTTCTTGCATTAGCTCAACCCGTAGAAGCTGCGTCAACATTTTTCGGCGGTGCTTTCATTTGAAAAAGTGCTTCAAATCTATATGTATCTGTGACGAAAGAGCATTTTCACATAGTTTCAAACTTTTCCAAAAGTTTGTTAGATGAAAAACTGTTCTGCAGCATTGCTTGGAAATGAACAAAACATCAAATGGATCGTCCACATCGTAATGATCCACATAAGAACAGGACGAGTTATGACGATCTGAAATGGAACTGACGAGAAGCATTAGGCTGCATCATAAGCTTTAATTGATATCATTTGCTATGTCATAAAATAAAAAAAAATCCCTTAGCAAAAAAAAATGAGAAGGATATCTTCACTCGTAAAATGATTGATGTACGCATTGGTTGTGAATAGCCTCATAAAAATCTGATCCTCATTTATGGATATCTTTGTTCTTTTAGAATCCACTGATTCCACTGTTCATTCAGTTCCTGGTTGCGGTATCAATAGTTTCGAACTTTCTTTTTGAACTTCTCTATTTTTAGAGACTATTCTTGGCTTGCATTTTTCTAAATTTAAGTCAATCTCTACAGTTCTACAAGCGACGAGGATCAATTCTCGCAATGCAGACAATCCTCAAAGGAGTAAAAGCAATGATCTGTTACCTTAACACTACAGTCCCTGTAGCTGCATGTCCACAATGGCTCCGGTTCCAATGGAATTCGGCTGTGATTTAGCTACTAGTGTAGCGGGAATGATCGCTGTCCACTTTTCTCTTACTTACAATGAGATCATGGTTTTATTAATATTTTATATTTATTTGTATCATTATTATTTTATATTATTATTATTATTCAATTATAACTAATACAATTTATTTATTATTACTTACTTCATATTATTATTATTTTATATTTTATTTGTTTATTTTACGCATTATATTTTATTTCATATATTTTTATAATTTCTCTATTTCACTACATTCACAGAATCTCCAGATGGTTGCTCCAATTAGGCCTTTTCGAAGGCTCAAAAACAATAAAATATAGATTTACCGCATTCTTATGTTCCGATTTTTCGGTCACAATGCTCCGACTGTGCTGACGTTCTGCTTTTCGTTCTAAAATCCTTCTCCGGTTCTTCTCCGTCAACCTCCGTGGAAGTTAATTTTGTTTCTCTTTTTTCTTCTTCTGTGTCACTTATTAGAAACAGTAATGAAATTAATAGAGGAATCAAAACGAAAAAAATTATTTTATCTCCGGTCTAACTGCATCTTTTTGTTTCTAGTTTTTATCTCTCGTTTTTATCTCTTATTCATTACCTCGAAAACCCTGCTACGCTTCTTCCGGAAGTTCTCTTTCAAATTACCTTACTCCAATTGATCCACAATTCCAATCACAGACTGGTCATATATTGTTAACCTATTTATTTATTTGCATGCACCAATGGTGTACCAGAAATATACACTTCATGGTACATATTCTTAGAAAGGCTTTTTGGTCTTGGTAGAAACATTTTTTTATTGATGTGTGAGCCAAATAATTGACTAACATAGCTTTTTTTCCAAAACAGTTTACTTTCATTCAAGATGTTTCCAAAGAGAATTTCCATTCACCATCAGAGATTAAATTTAATTGACTGTTGAAAATACTGATTAATTATTCCCTGTCCTGGATCGACAATGGATCAAGATGAGACTTACCTCAGGTGCCCCCCTGTTCTCCTCTTTTAAAAATCAAGCGAACTACGAAAAGTTTGTGAGCTACAAGCACATCCAGCTCTTCTCCTCAAATCCTGTTTACATCAATTTTCATAAATCCAATTTAATAAATCGTTAACGTTTCCGCGACAGACGGCTGCCTTAAGAAATCCCATCTTGTTGGCATCGTTATGTACAACAACGATGTCTCAGGATATAAAATCGCTGATCACGACTAACCAGTTCGGATAGTGGTGAACGGAGACAAACAAAACGACGTATAAGGCTAAATTTACTCACCTTCATAGGTGAAGTGTAATCGCCAGCTACAACCCGCCCAGCAGAGTTATCATCTGAATATGCTTTAGAAATAAAAAGTTCCCTGCCTAATCTCCGCCCATCTATATAAAATGTGAGCGCAATGTACGGAAAAGGAGTTTCATCCACCCACATCCCAAGTATATTTATTTACTGAATTTATATTAAAACGATTTCTTCTTCACTTTTCTTCTTTTTTCCTTCTTCAACTAATAAAAAATGAGTTTAGCTGTTTCTGCTGATATGGTAAAGTTCTCAAGTCCCTTTTTTTCTTCAAAATTCCCGTACCACATAATTGAGATTTTAAAAAGCTGAGAAGTTCTGTGGTACGTGTGAGTATACGATCTGTATAACTTTCACAGTTTTTTTTCTGGCGAAAATTACCCAAATATTGCTAAAAGATGCTGTCACCCAACACACCGCCAAAGCCCAATCCGAGTAGGTCAAATACCTAGAGAAAGCTTGGAATCATTGGTAACAACTTTCCGTTTCGTCATGCTGAACTCCCGGACATTGTCGACCTCAAGTACCGGGGGACTCGGTTTCAATGGGCCGTTCACGTGAGACATCATGCCCAGCAGGATATGGAGCAGTGACGAATGTATGGATTCTGTGCGACCTATTGTTGTAGATCGGGAAGGTTGGGCAGAGCTGTGTTCAAGGACGACGCGCCTTGGCGAATATGCGGGCAACCGCTTCAGGCGATGACACCAGCTTGCCGTTTAAAATGCATTTGATTGGCGGCAAATATCGTAACAATCTATAAGGCCGGGGGAAAAGTTAGTCGGTATGATATTAATCAAGATAGCTCTCATAACCTGGTCTGAATAGAAGATATTGTCTTCACTCCTTTAGCTCGCTTTCATAAGCATTGGTTTTATGATTCGTTCGGAGACTCTATCCCTTCGTTTTGTGCGCGTCACGTCCGCGCATACGCATTTATAGTCGTGTAAAAACGACATGAAACGTGGTGCGATTACGTGAGATTCTGCGCTCGAAGCGGCAGGGTACAACCAGCAATTGCGATCAGGGTGGAACTTTTGCCTGCTCTCTCATCTCTGCAGTCCGGCAACATCCCCCGCCTCTCTACCGTTGCAACTGCACAAGATTTCAGATCGCTTTGACTTGGCTATGCTATGTTTCTTAATTTCGCCGTGGTCCGCAATTGCAGAAATCCAATTTTCAAGTCAATAAATAGCACTTCTGCAATTGCGGACTGCGGCAGAACAATTCCCCTGCTCTTCGTGTTAGCGTTCCAAAAAACAATAGACTTGACATAAACAGCAAACTAAATCAAAATTTATCTGATCGTCTCGCCAACAATCTTCCTGAAACTCTAAGAACACAATCTCAGTAGATTCAGCCGTTGAAATACTCTTTTCCATTTATATTTTCATCTGAATCAATAGTCTCTTTGTAATTGTTGAGGAAATTCTCATTATTTCAGATTAGAATGAGTGCTTTGTTCGCTTGTTGGGTTACCGTCGTTGCAGGAGTAATCACAATAATTTGCGCTGCCAGTATTACCTATATTATTCATGACATTAATACCTTCTACAGCATCATTACACACGATCTTAATGAATTCAGGGTGGGATCTCAATCACTTTACACATTTTTTCATGTGCATACAGTTCATGTAAAACGTATTGTGATACGACGTGACACCTTCTTGGTGAAGACGTGCGCTTAGCTCTTCCTACAGTGAGAAGAAAACACCACACTTCCTTTTTTTTGTTTTTTGCAGTCTTTCACTGTTTTTTTTTTTCATAATATTGCGTGAGTAGGCTTGCGTAGTCTTAAAATGACCTTTACTAAGACGTAGCTTTTCTTATTAGTTCGTTTAAGTTGTAGCCAAGATTGCTATTGATCTTTCTTTATTAAGAGCTAACGTTTTGGCGTCATCGCCTTCGTCAGAGCCTGAAGAATCGAACCCATCAGTGATTTATCCTCTCAAGCGCCTTATCACCCTACAGGAAACACACAACCGATAGACAAATTCAAAGAACTCAGAGATCTCAAAGACCCAACGTCATGGGGGATGTTCCGTCTACTTTACATATCTGACATGAGCTGAGTGGTACGGAGCTAGCGGATCTACAGAATGACGTGAGTGTTGTGGAAATAGCACCAGCGAATCTGAAGTGTCAACTGGTGCGAAGTTGCGCATAATCTGCCCAAGTGCCAGCTGCATGGTTCGTCCAGATAACAAAGAGAGTGATTGCATGGTATCAGGACTGATTCATCGTACCACGTTTAGGACGTGTGGTGACGATTACAGTCCGGAGACGTGACGCCCACTGTGTATTCCAGTAAAGGAGCATCTAGATGGACCCGCAAAATCTGAACTCTCCACCTCGCACCGAGCACACCGTAGAATAAAACTCAAAACTCCGAAATAGAGATAGAAGATACAATCCTTCGAGTCCGAGATCATAGCACGTAGAACACCGGAGGCATTTTGGATAAACGCCAAAAGTTCAAAAATGAACAGGAAGGATGAGTGCATTGCGATCACAAACAAACAATCCCGTATCAAGGCCTATGCGGGTTTTGATCTACGATGCGGCCCGTCCGGGCCCTATAAGAAACCCTTGTGACCCACAGTTGTGGTACGTGGTGGTCTGTTGCGTTACCTACCAGATCCAACAAATGGGGTAAGCAGTACCCGCTGTGTTGTTCGTTAAGTATGCTTATTGTTTCGATGCTTTCTGTGGGGTGATGAGGCGCTTGAGATTATAAATCACTTATGGCTTTGATTTCCAGGCTTTAACGCTGGAACGTTAGCTGTAAATAAGGTTCCAATCTTGCTACAGCTCAAGCAAACCAATAAGAAAACTTTTCTGTTAGTTTTATCGTCTGTTTTGTTACTAGGATGCCTCTAAGATATATATATATATATATATATTCAATTTCTGTGCCATTTTCGTGTGTAATTGTGAGTGATTAGCTTTTTGTTGTAATCAAAATCATAATGAAATCCCAGAATCAGTCCTAGAAGAAGGCTAATTGTGCAGAATTAAGCAGAAAATGATGCAAAAATCCAATCCCTGCAAAGTGAAGTCTTTGAGATGCGCTATAATTAGGAGAAGCTTTTCAACCAGCGAGTAGAAATTCCCTTCATATTATGATACAAAAGAGTTTATCATGTGCAATTACACAGAAAAAAATTAGAGAGAAATCAAATCATACATGCGGTAGTCTGAGCCAGCGCTGCGACCAACCATCACTTTTGGATGCTCGGCGAAGGGATCTTCGTCACTTGCGCTGCACACCATGAGCCAGACCACCTTCTCCTGGCGAGGCTCCAGCTCCCTATCGCATTTATAGAGTAAATCCTTACAAATTAAGATATGGAGGTATCGTTGAAGCAAAACAAACAATAGAACTAATGTGAAAGGACTTTACTAATATTGTGACTTTACTCGTGGATGAAAAACTTTGAAACGTGAAGGGAAAAAATGTTGTTTTGTGTTTTGTTGTTTTCCGCATATTGTAAGGAAAGTTCAGTGCATATCTCCACCAAGTGCGCACGTCGCGTGGTCCAATTACTGCACGTTTTATGCCGGCTGTTTGCATAGTACTATACTCTATGTTGGAGAAAACTCGAGATTTGGGACTGATCCAACGCTCAAATTCTTTCAGGAAGCGGCCAACACTGCATGGAAGCAAATGGAGTTCACAGCACCACGTCAATATCGAAACAGACGACAGATCTTTCTGCCAAACTTGTGGTGCTCTTGCACCACTGCCCCAAACAACTGTCCTCCAGGTCCAGCAGGACCTCAGGGGTTACCAGGACTTCCCGGTTACGATGGTAAGGATGGGCAACCGGGAAAGGATGGTAACAAAGGCAACTACAGCAGTTACCAAACAAGAATCAATAATGGTTGCGCCAAGTGTCCACACGGACCACAAGGACCACCTGGTCCAGCAGGCGCCGCTGGATCACCAGGTCAACGCGGTTTACAGGGTCCAGTGGGGGCTAGGGGCATACGGGGGCCACTCGGGCAACCTGGCACGATGGGAGACCCAGGACCACCGGGAATACCTGGCTCACCGGGTTCGTATGGATCTTCCGGTGCTCCAGGAAAACGACTCCGTGGTAAAATGGGTCCTATTGGACCCGCTGGTCCTCGTGGTCCAGAAGGAAGTCCAGGAAGTGTCGGATCACAGGGATTGCCCGGTTTGCACGGTGGAATTGGCTTGGTAGGTCGACCTGGACGACCTGGAATCCCTGGTGAAGATGGAATTCAAGGTGTTCCAGGAGATGCTGCATCGCCAGGGCCTGATGGCGGGTATTGCCCTTGTCCTGAACAGGAAGATAAGGAAAGACAATTAGGCCATCCTATGCGTCTCGTATCGCTGTCGAGGAGAGTCCGATTGAGAGAAACGCGGAAAGTGCGGGCAAGGAAAGCGTCTCACAAAGTAAGGAAATAAATAGTCCGTGAACCGTTCAGAATTCATATTAAATCATAGTTTCGTGAGTCAGATTTTCGTTTTTGAAGTGTTGTACAAGCGAAATTTCTAAATGGATTTATTTGTCAACGACTCTGGCAGAAGCATTTTGACATGAGCTTCTTTGATTTGTCCAAGGAGAATGGGCAAAAATTACCTACTCAAATATTTTACACTTAGTATTGCTTAGTACATATTTAATATCGAATATTTCTTTTGTTTTGTGCTGCAATTATGTGAAATTTGCACATGCCACATAAACGATACAAACAACACGTACTCTCGATTTTTTTCTTTTCAAAAATTAGAATAGGAAACATTGTCACTTATATTACTCCGGTGTACCAGTATGCGTCCACCTAGTATCACCTTGTCATTTGTTGCGTGTCTGTATTAGGCGAGCTTACCGTAGGCATACCAGCTGCGTAATATTCACCCGTAATGTTCAACTTCACCATCTGCACACTAGCTTATCCGCCACATTACAATCAAGAAGTTCTAGAAACATCATCACTTTGTGACATGTCCCTCTATATTGCATTCTAGGTAAAAATTATTTGATCGAAATAAAGTTGTCATCCTTATCTCACCCTTTTCATGGGATCAAACTATTCCAAGCTAGCACATCCGTCCCTTTTCATACCGTTTACATCACCGGTCTTACATCTTCGCTTAACCGCCTTACAAATATTTGTTATTTCATTTTTGATGACAACCAACAATTGTAGGGAATATGCTGTTGTGCACATCATTATACCTATGAATTCCTATTTAAAAATAATAATAAATCGTGCAATTACACTTCGTCTAGTTTTAAATAAGTAATTTATTTATTGTTAAGTTCTCAAAACATCACCATCATCATATACCGGAACACCAGAATTCAATGAAAAACAAGTCAACCAGACATTTGAGAACATAAATTGACACGTAACTGGTGACATATTAAGGTGAAAAGAATTACAAGTCGATTATGAAAGGCAGATGAAATTAGTTGTGAATTCGTTAATTTGTTTGCATGGTTTCAATACCTTTAGTCTGCTCTTCTATATTCTCCTTTTCATCTTTTAATGCTGGATATTCTTTAACAATTCGCGGGCCATAAAGTAGAACGTAGGCACAGTGCCAGTCTCCGCCTCCAGATAATTTGAGCACCTGGAAACAACGTAACTATAGGAGAAGACTTGTTTTCCACGTATAACAGTCCTAAGAAAGCGCTATGACTTCTTCAGGATACTCATCTTACTTTTGTGTGCGTAAGATCTACTGATCCTAGAAGGTATTTTTTGTAGATTATGGAAAATACACCAAAAGATTGTCGAAAGTAGGATATTCAATGACATTGCAAAAGAATGGTAGGATATTTAATGACATTTAAATGACATTAATGAAAATGAACTATTTTCAACATACATTTTCGTATAGTGAGGCGTACGCACATTTTATAAACTTTATTGGCCAGCAAAGATCAGGATCATCTGTGTCGTACTTGAACCGCATCATTTTGATCCGTCATTACTAGTCTACAGCAGTTCTAGCTGCACAGAAGTCTCAATAACAGGAAAAATTTAAAAGAGATTTCCGTGATATACAAAGTAATCAACAAAAGAAGTCTCAAAGAGTGGAGAAATGGATAGGATTGGACAGATTGAGAAAATGAGTACCTGCTCAGATGTGACTGGACTAACATGTTCATCATCACACATTGCCCATTTATCTTCACCTAAACGCACCCATGCAACGTAATGACCAGAGTTTGACGATCGTCCTTTGTGGGTTATCACAGCCTAAAACAACACCGTACTTGAATAACGTGATGAGTAATACGGTTCTTCTTAAATAAAATCGTTATTTATTAAGAAAAAAAAAACCGTTGCCTTTATGGACAAGAAGATTCTAACTATAGAAAGCGAAAACTATCGAAAATGTAGCGTGCAACATACCTTCAGTTCATAAAACCCAGAATTGTTGCTACCCTCATCATCAGGAAACGAAAAAGGTAATGGTTTACCGTCGTCTTCAACAGCCTGAATAAAGGAGCACTCAAATGTAAATGCAAAGTAAATAGGATCTGAATATTTTCAGATCTTCAGTGGAAGAATAGAAGGTAAATAATAAATTGCAAACAAAGAAGGGGAAGAAGAGAATATAGTGTAACTAAAAAAAGAAATTAGTCCAGGAATAACATCAGATCTGATAGCAACAATGCAAATAGAAGAGTCTGAATGGACTGGGTGACTGCAGAGTGTGGAATTATAAAGCACAATTTGCTAGTACTGCATGATAATATCATATAACGTGCGTTTTGCGTGATATTGACAATAACAAAATGCAAACTAACCAAAATCGAATTGAAGAATGAGAAAAAAAAAAACTCAATCGCATCCCAACTACTTGAAGTTGAGATTTTTATCAGCAATAAAAAGATTAAAATAAAACACAGAAATCCTAATCCCTCACCTTAGAATCAGTACCTTCCATCTTCTGTTTCCTCATGCGTTCAATCTTTGCATCTTCCTCTTTCTGGAAAATTAACAACGAGATGAACTTTAATCAATTACGGAGTGCACCAGAGTCACCTTGACGGCGTCTCGAGCGGGACGTAATCGTTCTTGCAGTGCAGGTGTGCAAATATCACACAAGTCCAAAATCATCGGAAACTTGACGTCTTTCAAGATTTTGGCATTCACCTGATTACATTATTACATTCATTACTTACATTAGGAAAGAAGGTTGAAAAAAAGTACCTGACTGGACTCTTTGTAGAAAAATCGAACCATTTGCACCGAGACATATGCAGGTAGTCGATCAATGAGCACCTAGGGAGATGAAATAGACATCAAGTAATCAACTGCATCATTTAAGAAAACAGAAGAAGAAAATACCAAAGATGAATCACAACTAACATTACGTTCCCACTTTGCGTTCCGACCTAATGCCGTACTCATCTTCTCAATTTCTCCCGAGAGTTTTTCTTTGATTCCACTTTGGATATATCTAACTTCTGCTGACAGGAAGCAGGAAAGCTATAATTAAAAAAAATGAATAACAATAAATAATAAAATAAAATAAAAAATAAATCACAGTTACGCAAAAAAGAGCAGAAAATAGAAGCTATTTACAACCTGACTTATAACTTGAATTATATCTGGTGCAATTTTATACACTCTCAATTCTTTTTGATTTTCTGCGAACGTATCAATTTTTATCTAACGTCTCTTTCGAAGATCTACAGAACATTGATATCCTCACCGAACCTGATAAAATTCCTCAGTGGTCTTCTGTACAGGCTCCTCGTCAGATTCCAAACATTTCTGTATAACCTGGTATTTTCCACGGAAGAACTCCCGGATATCTTTCCCGACAAGCTCTAGAAAAAAAAAAGATTTTTTTTTTCGAGATTCTTGTTAATTAGATCAGAGATATCACCAAAGAAGAGAACACATGAACAATGAAGCCAATGAAAAGGAGAAGAGGAGCAAAGTTGTAGGAAAGAACCTTTGTTAGCAGACAGGGCGCTTAACATCATTCGTTGAATCTCAGAGAAGCACTCATTCGCATCTTGTTGTTCCAAATGACCGTGTTCATCCCTTGAGCTGAACTGAGGAAGTATGTTGTGAAGAGCCTGAACATGAGGTTCGGAACTAAAAGGTAGAAATTGGCAGTAACAAATATACAGTCTGGATTTTCTGATGGCCGTCGAGCAATAGCAGCAGTAATTTTCAAAATGCTGACCTGCAACATGAAAAAAGGCACCAGTGGCTCGTCAGGAGTTCGACGTGGATTATCAAGCATCTCATAAACACTTTTCACAGCCATGGCCATCTTTTTATTTGCATCAGACTCCTGGTTGGATTGGTTTAATCGCTGAAGACCATCCCTGATTTCCGGGATCGTCTACAAGGAAAGATGACACGTAGGAGAAGAATAATATCACGAGAAAGTCATTCACAATAACGACTCTACAATGAAAAGTTCACCTTAAAGCTTTGCAACACCGAATTCATATAACAAGTATTTCCTAGATTTTTCAAACCGCTAGGTAGTTTTATCACTTTTTCGTCGCTCTGCACGGTCTCTTTCTTCTCGTCTTCCGGCTTAGGAGGTGCAGGAACGGCATCAGCACTGAAAACAATGACGAATCATTGACGATTGATTTCATTCAGGAATAATGTGAAATGCTTAGGTGGAATCCAAATCTTTGCATACCTTCCCATCATCATTATCATAGCTCCTTCAGAAACTGTTATCCCCGTCCAGGATTCATCTCCAAGTGTTCTCCCCTAAGCGAAAATAATCGGGCAAAAAAGTATAGCGATTAAGCAATCTTACTGGAAATCAGAACAAAATGTTGAGGAATTTCGGTAGAAACCTTCCCAGTACAAAATAAAGTATGGTCCGGAAAAGTGAACGGTAGAAGAATAGCACCTCATCCAAAAGGTGGAAAATAATCTCCAAGAAGAATCAATTTTTGTATGACCGTAGATGTTACAGGAGATCAGCAAGAAAAAGATTAAAAATAACAACAACAGAACGTAGAGCAGGAAAGAAATGAGGAAAAAATGGTTCTATACATTTGAAATACTGAAAGTCATACCTTTACCACCACTTTTTGACGATCTGGAGGTACACCAGTTAAAGCGAAGAGCTGTGATTTGAAAACAAGAGGTGTCTCATTGAAATCAAGTGAAACTTCATACTTCTCTTTGCCCCATTTAACGTTTACGTTCGGCATTCTGGAATAATAACTCTCGATCTAATCAAAGGAATTGCCACGAAAATAAGGTAATGACGACTTCGAAACTTTCTGGTCACAATAAAACTGGCCTGTTAATTAATAACTAAAATGTTAAGAAAAGATTCAAATAATAAATGAAAAAGTGCTAACCACCTTCAACGTTACTAAATCTACTTTTGCAAAAGGAAAATGGGGTGGAGGCATTCAGTGGCGCCCATTTTATCGACGCTCTAACTTACTTTCTTTACTTAATAACTTTAACTTGCATGTCATAGATCCTCTAAGACTAATGCTTAGGTCTTAGGGCCCCGACCGACTTAATTAGTTACTTCAAGAAATAAGGGCGCTACTAAGTGCTCCCCTCCCCAAACTACATTTAACCCCTTTTGCATCTATGTACCACACCTTCCTTCAACGTCTCGATAGGAAATCAAACGCTTTATTGTTTTCCAGTGCCAAATTTGGCCCTGTGCTCCACAGTAAGTATAAAGTCCAAAGATCTCCCATAAAAAAAAGTTCCGCCAAAAAAAAACATATCAGGAAAGGCGATGAGGAGCTATGAGATCTCTAAAACACATCACACGAGAGCAACAGTTGTCCACGGCTTCGAAGGAAATGACTGAAAAAAGACCACTCAAAAACTCGCTGATGACAAAAATTCTGTGCATTTGCAGAGATGACCCTCGAATGAACGCGCAAAACAACTGAGACCACTTGAGGAAGTTATTCGTGATCACCCTGATCCCTAGATCTGAACAATCATTGTTTGAGTCCGCTGTCAAAACTGCGACAAGTTCAGAAAATGGAGTTGCTGTTTTCCCCGAGCGTGGGAGCACTTTCTGGAAGTTCTTCTAGAAGCTTTTCGGAAGACGAGAACCGTTGAACGGTTATCTAAAGTGCTTGTATTTAGATCATTAGCTACTTTCGATTTTGTTGCTCCTAGTAGGAAAAAAAAACCACTGAAGCGGTTGTGTCATAGAATCATGTTACTGCGTAGCTCGCATGTATTTCAGCATTTTTCTTTAAAAATTGATAATACCCATTTGTTGAAGTATACGCAGCCCAGACAATCCGTACCAGGAAGCGTAGATTTGCCCTCTTTTGGTGCAGTATTTTAGAAATGACGGGTTTCCGATAGTGACATCCTGACAGAGAAAAAGCAGACTCTTCTTCCAGAACAGGGATTAGGTACAGCGCATAAAACATTTTCTAACTAGACGTATTTGAAATTTCGAATATTAAGCAAAAAACAGAGCCTTCTACGCAGTACTGTCGAAATACTGAAGCGCATTGGTGATACGTGTATGCCGAATACTCGAGTACTTGGAAAATCTAACAGCCCGGACACTTGAATGTTTCGTTTCGAAAAATCGCTCGAATATTCGAGATCTCAGCGCAATCGCGCTAGACGGTATGTCGAGTGTAGAGTGTGAAACTTTTTAAATATGTGACGATTCACGCCTCTAATTTCGATTTTGAAAGGTGTAGGACATTTCCATTCTGGCTAGTTGTAATATAGAAAAACTGAGCATAAACTGTTATCTGAGTGTGATGTTCCATTCCTTAGTTCTTTGCTTCTTTTATATCATTGGTGAGATATGTATATATGCTGTAAATCCTTGAAAAAAGAAGTATTCTTATTATTTTTTTACAGAGTAGTAAGTTTCATTGGTCGGATCCATCGTAAATGGCTAGTCCGGAGAAAAAGCAACAAGGAGCCGAGGAATCGAAAGTTTCGTTGCTTCGTCCATGTAAGGTCCTATGTTATTTACACAACCAATCATTGATATCTGCTAGAAAATTGAAGCTAAATTCACTACGGGAGCGGATCATACTGCTTGGAATCGCACATATGCTCGTTCTATTGCCATGCGAATGGGTATTCGGCGTGATGGTGTCACAGAGCAAGGTTTGTGAATAACCGTATTGAATTTATTGGACTTATGAATGCTTGTCTATCCATAGCTAAGATAGGAAATTAACACTGAACCGTGTCTCGTACCATAAACCTCACCAGCATGGTATTGTAATGTTGCTTTTCTCCTTTTTTTTCTTGCTATTCTTATTGCTCTCGAATAGTTGTCGACCGCCATCGTAGCTTCACTTTCGACTGTGTGTATGGTCGTTATCTACTAGTATTAGCTTGGTGTGCGAAGGGATGGTTCAATCTTGAATTTCAACCTTGAATCCTCTTTTTGTTCTGCGTTTTCGTTTTCCCTAACAAGATTTCCTCAGTTTTTGGTGTGGACACAGTTTTAATGGTTTTATGGGTCAAAAATAAGCGTTCTTTAGCTATAGACAATATAATGTCCCATGCGTTGGAAGTTGTTCGAGATGTGGTAATGACGGCCACACATATTGCTGGCCACGGGAGAAGAACGAAAGTGGAGTCCCGTGATATAGAAAACAGCGTTAATGTACTGAACACAATCGTAAGTATTTATTCGTTAGCTTTAGCATCTTTTTTTTTAGTTCGTCTTTTTTTCCAGTAGTTTTCGAATGTTTCGATCTATTCCTGTCTTTTTTTTAAAAAAAGAGCATGGGTTGTCTTGCCTCTTTTATTTCCTTTACTGAGACTGACGGCGACGTGGTTTACTTATCTACTTTGTGAAGTCTGTCGTAAGGATTTTAAATACGGCCAAAGTTATCAAAGTGCTTTTTTTTTACGAAAAAATTACTGTGACTGATTTGGATGTTTCGGAACAATTTTTGTCTAGTTAAAGAAGTTTAAGAAATTCGAGAAAGCACACTTTTCCTCTTTTCTATTCGTTCGTTCGTTTTTCCTCTTTTCTATCCGTTTATTCATTTTCCCTTTCTTGAAAACAACCAAATTTTCCTTAGTGTTTTGTTGAAGGCCTAACCGATGGTTTCAGTGAGTAAATCACCAATTTGAATTTGATTTGAATTTGAAATATTTTCTTTTCTTTAACGATTTAAAACTTGGGGCAAGTGTTGCGTAGTAGATTAGAGGCCCGTTGTAGCCACACGCTCGATGGTTCGAAACCGCGATAGTGCAAACCAAGCCTTTCATCCCTCTGGGATCGGTAAATTGGTACCAGACTTGTTTGGGAGGGTAAAAATACTGGCTTGATAATCGACTGACCTCTGCAACTCATTGTGTAGGCGTTCCAAAACCTCAACAATTACAAATTCTGGTAAAACGCGTTGGCGCATCCTGAGTGGATTGATACGCCAGTGACTCAATCTTTTTTTTAACTAACAGCCTACAAAATAGACCCAGTGAACTAGTATAGTTATATTATACCTTCTTCAATCGCATCATTTCATTGTAACACCACCGTCTACTTAGTGTTTCTATTGCTGTCCAGAATTATTAACATCGTCTGGCTTGCTTACAATCACATATCAAAGAAGTTTGTCCTCGTTTTTAGTTCCCATTCACTTCTTCGCATGCTCCGTCAAATACGCAATTTCGCCTTTCGGATATGCTGAACAAGTCTTTATATCCTAACAATCGATTCGTGGTCGATCTCCGATCGATTATGAACGTGCCGCCTCGTAGAATGCCTTTCAAGAGACGAATAAGAAGTGAGTTTTCGTCAAGATATTTTCAGTTTCGGAAATATTTGGGAAACAACACAAATCTCTTCTTGTTTTCAGAGCATTGGCTAGTTATTGATGGCGAACAACCAAGGGTGCCTGAGAATCCTGTTATTGCTGCTGATTCTGCTTCTACCCAAGAAACCAGCAGTTATCCTCCTGGGCCAAATGATTCGATTATGGCTAGTTTTTTTCTTTTTGCTCTTTACAGGCTTTGTACTGAGTTTTTGCAATGCGTTTACGGTATATTGGTACGTTTCATGCTCATCGTTACGCTTTCTCAACACTTGTAGTTCATAGTAGGTCTTCCACCTCCATCTTTATGGGATTTTCCATTACCCAGCTTTGTGTTTTGTAAATATCTTCTCTATTCCAGTTTCGCCGTGCTCTGTGATCTAAGAACCTGAATTTTTCTCTTTAGGAGGATGCAGCTCGTGCACAAAGAGCTATTCACAAGTCGGAACAATCCAGTTCTCGTCCAGTTACCAGCCATGTGCTTGCATTGGTTAGAACTGATTACACTTATTAAATATGATAATGAGGAGAAGTTTTTGTTCAGGACCAACAAGTCTTCTTCCGAAAGTGTGTGGAAACAGTTATGGGGCCCTCCCCGGAAAAGAGACGAGTATGTGCTGTTTTCTTCCTGTCGATTTAACACCCAGCAGCCATTTATGATACTTTACACACGACGTTTTTCTAGGGTGTTAAGCAGCTGTATATTAATTTTATTACTTTTATTTCTTCATCTGGGTGTTCCCAAATATATTTTCCGGTCAATCATGCTGCTTTTTGCGCCCAAATTGTTTTAACTCGAAGGGATTTTCAGTACTTCTTTTGAACTTTATGAGTTTATCGCTTGGTTCTTCTAGGAGATCCTTCACCTTCTGGGCTCCGATCCAGGACTGCAGTCCTTAGTGCCGCGATTTGCTCTGATTATATTCGAAGGTAACCCAGGTGCACATCTAATTCATTAATAAATCTCTTTACTATTCAGGTGTTCGATGTAACATCGTACAAAGGAACCTTCCAGTGTTACGGAATATACTGAGGTTATTAAAAACGCTAATCGATAACGTACAGGTCAATTTGGACAAATGTGTAAGTAGAAAAATTATAGCTGTCATCAGATAAGGACCAAACAAGCCCTTTTAGCTTCATGATATTATTCCTGCTGTGTGCTCGTGTGTAGTTTGTAGTGAAATAAGTGCAGATCCAGACGATAAGCGACATTTTCGTGTCCGAGAATTTGCCGCTTTGATATTGGCAATGATTTGCAAGTGGGTTCAACCAGTATTTATTTACATTTGTAATAATACTGATTTGATTCGACTTGAAGGAGAACATATTTGGCGGATGTGCGTGCTCGTATCACGACACTACTTTGTCAGATTTTCACTGACTCTCGAGCGAGTCTTGCTTCTCTTTATGGTGCATTGTATGCATTGGGGGAGTTGGGTTGTGAGGTCAGTTGAAGGGTTAGAGAAAGATGAACGTTGACATTAATGAAAGCTTTGCAACGAATTTTATAGACTGTTGCGTCAGTTGTTTTTCCTCGACTAGATCTCCTTCAGCGACGAATCGCTTCCTTAAAAGAAGCAAATCCCATGCGGGCAGGAGATGCAGAAAAGGTCACGCATCTAATTGAGGTGGGCGTTTGAGCTGTGTTGAAATAGGATAAACTTGCTGTAGGGACGAAAAAAGCGAAGTATAGGGGCATAGGTGAGGATATGGTTCGGTTTCTCTTTTGTGCATCATCTTCGCTAGCTTGGTATGCTTGAAGTTGATGTTTTTGAGCAGTTCATAGGTTCCTCTACCCGATTTCTTGCACACTGCTTTCATCTCTAACTTTTAAATGATACCATCACAACATTAAATGTTTTCTAATAATCTAACCAATGATTACATTCATAACTGAGTTCATCTTAATAAATGTGGCATCTCAAGCTGTACCTTGTGTCTTGAGGAAGTCACTTGGCGGTACCAGGTTTATTTAATGAAAAAAAAGCTATTTGCAATTGTAAAAATTGGCAGCAAATTTTCATTTTTTTTTTCCAGAAAATGCTCACAAGATTTGTGCGACGTCGCAAAACGCAGGGTCTGAATGAATTAGCCGATTTCCAGAAAGCGTTTCCTGGATTTGGAGAGGCTGTGTTCAAGTATGTTCTCATTCCATTGTTTTTTATATGATCAAAAGTAGTATTTTGTCTGACAACGAAAACAACTCTAGGAGAATAAAATTAGCCAATGAGAAGCGTCGAGCTCAAGGGACAAGACCTAGTGGAGTCCAGCAGCCTGGGTGCATAGAAGTAGGAACAAGAAAATTGTCTCAGGTGTGTCCCCATCTGCCAAATGAGGTTGGGTGCTTGGAAGAGTACGATCACAGGTCACAAATTCTGCGAAACGTTACCCTCGGCTACCGCAGCTGCCATTGCGTGCACCTGGTATAGTGCGACCAACGCATGCTTCCATTGCGAAGTTAAGAATGTTGAAATACAGTCAGCGTCATGCTGGACGGGGACTTTTTCGACAGCCTCCATCCTCGGCCCCGCCACAACAACGAATTCCGGTACGTTCCGTTTCAAAAGTAAAGTACAGATGCAGAATTTTGTTTTTCCATCTTTAAAATTTCATCCGATTTGAACTTCAAAATTTTGACAGACTACTACGGAGACTCCTCAGCAGCAATTCGGAACAATGCCAACAGGTCCACAACATCAAAACGTTATTCCTCAAACGGTAAGGTTTGCGTGAGTACTTCCCTCAGGTGTTTTTATTTGTTCTTGACAATTTAGATCCGTGGACCAATCACTCAAACGCCAGGACCGTTACCTGCTGTATCAGTGGAACCAGCCTTCCCCCGCAGACGTCCCCCAGCGACTATTGTAGAACAAGGGAGGGCACATCCAGCTGTGACTGTAGAACCTGCCTATCCCCGAAGGCTACCTGGGCCACCAGGAGGCGGAATTTTGTAGTTTGTTAGTTGAAGGAAGATTTTTGTTGTCAGATTGGAGTTGATAAGTTATTTGAATAATCATTTTGTGCAATTTTTGTGCTTTGTACAGTAATGAAGATTTATTAATGTTACATCTCACTACAGTTCTCTGACAAAGTGATGGGTAAAGTGGGTGGCGTTGACCAATCCCTGCAGGGATGTGCCTCCGCGTTCCATTTCAATTCAGCATCGTTTGAGATTAAGAAACGTGTGTGCAGCCCTATAGTAATCTAAAAGTGCGAGCCGTATCAAGTCAGTGTTTCTATTATCTGGTTCCAGTCTATCGACCCGGACCGGTGGAAGACCTTAGTGCTTTCCCGAATCACCAACCGTGCAGTTACCGAACCTAACTTCTTACCGACTAACGTACAGATTTATGATACCGTATTAAGTCGCTTTTTTTTTTTGCTGGAGGGTGCTCAAGAAAATACACGAGGAATCGTCCGTGGAGGTAAGGATTTCCGCTGTATTTTTGTTAAAGATTTCAAAGTATTTGATTACATTATTATTCCGAAAAAGAAAGCCTTACAACATTCAGAACAAATATTTGTTCTAAAACAGGCCAACTATATCCAAACAAGCATACCGTATTCACTTATATTTCTGTACTGCCCTTGGAAGGAAATAAACTCTAGCGGGTTATGGGCGTGGTTTGGTTGCCGCTGTTTTGACATGTAACCTAAGAGAATTTCTGAAAACAGTGAAACACAACGTGTTTTAGCTCCTGGAGTTATGCTTTTGCCTATATCTCTGTTACAGTAACAAACAGCATTTGTTTAAATATTTTTATCAATAACTTATTAATGTTCTCTGGCAGCATCAAAAACTTCCCCAAACTTTATATAGCTTAGCAGCCATTTTGCTTAACAGCCGTTGGATAACCTGTTATTCATCCATTGTTCCATAGATTGTATACAATCTGTCCGTTTATCTTCTGGCATTTGTAGAGAGAAATTCACGATATTTTCCAGGAGAATTGAAACATCACCGGTATTTTTCCTCATTCCTGATTTATACATTATATCATCGTTGGAGCTGGACTGTGCCCGTAGATTTGTCATTGATTCTTTTGCTGCAAATGAGGTTGGCTTTGCGGAATTCTTCTGTGCTTGATATTTAGTGGTAGAATCATCAAATTCGGTAACGCCAGCTGTTTTTGAATTCGTTGAGACGATTGCCCCGGTGTTTGGACCAATGTTCTGATCTTGACTAGGCGAAACAGTGAGAAAGTTGCTCCTGAAAAGCATAAATTTCCAATATTTTGATCATATTTATGTGCATTCGACATCTCAACGATGAATATAACATGTGCACTAATAGATTATCATTTCTTACAGTGTTATCCCGGTTGAATCAGATTTTGTTTCTATGTTGTGGTGCGCTCTACGGGTATACAATAGGTAAATGAATCATTCAGATTAGACATCTAGACAACTCACCTACCACTGCCGACCAATGTGTTCTTTTCATTGGTCTGCGTCGTTTGCTTTCCTCGTAACTCTTTGGAATTGTCGTCCTTAATAGGGTTGGAATGAAGCTCACTGATCTGCAAAGAAGTAAACTCGCCCTTTAACGTTGCCAGTGAGTCGTCGTGGGAAGGTTACACCGATGGCACTTCAAACAAAATTGGCAGGAGAAGGTTTTTTTTTTCGCATCTGCGGCGCAGCTACTGCAAAAATTAGTGAATTTCACTGCACCTGCCGATTAAACATATTCCGTAGTTGACGTGAGTCTAAGCTCAAATATCCATAACTTTCATCGTCGATATTAAGTAGGATTGTCAGTTCCCCTCGAATCTTAAAAAAGGAAAGCCAGTGAGATTATGGAAGCTGTTTACTTCGTTGGAGGAACCTACTTCTGCAAAAATGGGTCGATCATCAGGAATTGCTTTCCAACAGCGTTCCATAAGGCCAAATCTAGAATCTTTACTTAGTCAATTTGAACTAATTAACGAACTATTATGATATCTAACATCTCATTTGGACACTTCTCCGGTTGCGGTGGACGATTTCCTTGTTCGATGTAAGAAATCATGTCCGTTGGTTGGACTGTAGGATACGGTACGTCGCCAAGCGAAAATATCTCGAACAATAGTATTCCAAATGCCCATCTGAATATTTTTCTATATGACTCCATTTCTGCAATCGTGTCAGAGCTACATCCGAAACTCACACATCGGTTTTCTCGGAGAACTCATAGAATTTCAGTGCTTCCACGGCCATGGATTTAAACGGTAGACGACCGCCTCTGGCTGTGTATAGGGCAGAATCTGCGTAGCGCCCGAGCCCAAAGTCGCTAACCTCAAAATTCGGCATTCAAACAGCAATCGGTCAATAATGAGACGTCTCATTTTGTGGAAATTCTAACCTTAGCCACTAACTGTTTTGTGAGAAGTACATTGCGTGCGGCCACGTCGCGATGAATGAAGTTTTTCGATGATAAGTACGTCTGAAAAGTTGATCGATCAGTATTATTGATTGACGGTATTCTATGAAACTATTTTCTGCAAATACACAAAGTCGCGTGGGTTTGGACGTTTAAATTCACCTCAAGACTCGTGCTTGTTTTGTCAAAAACGCAATAATACACTTATGAATTCTGCATTTTTCCTTCTTTATCAGAAAAAAAATATTTCTAATGTCAGTAATAAACACACCATTCCATCACTGACTTGCCATGCAATCGAAACTAAGTCCTTGATCCTTAGACAAATGTCGGCATCCGTTGGGCATACATCATCTTTGCACTAAATTTTCAACGTCAATTTTTCTTCACATCCACTCGAACTCCTTTTCTCGATTACATAGTGACAATAGATATGCGGTGACCCTTCCACAGTTGTGGCTACGAATTTTCTCACAAGAGAAACTGTACTTGCGCAAAAATACTGGGAAATTCGTGCCAAATGAAGAAAGTTGGAGAACTAGCCTCTCCTCACCATAATAACGTGATTACGATTATTCCGTAGGAAATGTAACAGATCGCCATATTCACAGTATTCCACGAGTATCATTGGATTTTGTGGGCAGGACACACAACCCAACATGCTAAAAATTTGAACGATTGTTCAGAGGGAATAATTGATTTTACTACGCGTTTCTGTTTGGAGGACTTTAAAACAATGGCTTGTCTGTGACTGGATGACACGCTTCGCCCACCTCCACTCACCTTATAATATGTGTGTGATAGCCAAGATTTTTCATAAAACTTATTTCCTGGAAAAATTCCATCCGATTTTGATCGTTTGCATGTGATGGCAACCGTTTCACAGCCGTCTGCAAAGATCTTTAACGGTTAATAGACTATGGATGACATCCATATACGCCAAGTTAATGAGTTACTGTACATCGCATGGCCCATCATCTTGCATATGTTCGGCACATATATTCAACCGTGGGTTGACCATCAATAATGGAATTTTACCTGAACGAATAGTAGGTGTATGCAAAAGAGGCCACACCTACAGTACCGTAGTAAAACGTACCGTACACTAACCTTTTAATGTCCCCTTCAATACCACGGCGAATGCACCGTTTCCTAGGATCTCATTTTCGTGGATGTACAGATTTTGTTGTGAGACTTCCCACGGGTCCTTTCTGTAACTTGTGAAGAATTCAAAAGTCTTTTGAACGATTGGTGTAACAGTGGGCCAATCCCAGCCGAGATGAAGGCACTCCCACGCCGACTCATATAAATCTGATAAGTTTAGATAAATCTAATGCACACTTGTTAGCCTCAGCCAATGCTTTGATGTCCATGTAGTGGTTAGCCATCACCAAACTCGCTGGATGAGGTAATTGCGTTAGTTGCGATTGTTGAGGATGGTTGGTTACCCTAAAGTCAAGTTATGAGCGGTTGTTTCAGCCCTTCAGCCATAGTGGGGTTAAAACGACATGAAACATGTACGCAATTGCGTACACGGCTTCTCTCGAAGCACTTTGGTGGACCGTAGCGGCTATGAGCGTGGTGCATCCCTTCCTGGCCCCATCCATCGCTGTAGTTTGCGACGGTCTCACCTCGGTCCCAATTGGTTCCTCCACCGAGCCGTCCCGAGCGCGTACGTAAACGCGCCACAACTACACTCGTGATTCATGTCGTTTTGACCCGACTATAGTTAGGCAATTTTGAAATAAAATAAGTTACATCTCAGAATTACGGAAACCAGACTGTGTCTGCCAAAATGTTCGCCATTGTCGAGTGCTGTGCTTCGATTTCTTATAGCAGAACACTGCACACACGGAGCAAATTATCGTAAGACAGAAACATGGCACACCAATGGTGATGATCATTTCTAGAAACTTCTAGTTGTGTTCGGAAATGTTAATAGAGTTATATGAACGTTTACCGACTGCACTGAGGTTATCATTAGGTGAACTCGTCGAAGCAACCGAACATGTCGTTGACGCTTCCATAATGTCGATTAACTGTACGGTTTGATTACCGTAAACGCTAACATCGCAGGACGTTGAGACCATATTATGACAAGCATAGAAGAGATTATTAGCACAGCCTGCAAGATTTGAGAGCAGGGGTTAGGGGAAGAATAATAATAAAAACCTTGCTGTGTTGGAAACAGTAATCTTATTTTTTTGGGGGTTTCCCACAAGTATTCTTCACATCGGTGCATTCATAGTAATCCGTGAGAATGTAGTATATTACCTACATATTGTGAGCGATGTCCGCTACTGACGAGGCAAACTCGTCCGAGAGGAGCATCCAGGTCCGAAGATCTCGTAAAGATCCAGATAAACGTGTCGAGATCAGGAGTTTTGAGAGTTATGTCACACATACCATCTGTACCAGGAATAAGGGGGTTCCAATAGAGTGAGAGGAAAGTAAAGGGGTAGGATTTGAAAATTTTCGAATTGAATGTGTTCCCCACACTAGCACTAACTGTTTTAGTTATTCTTTCTCCTAATACGAGGAGGCCGAATTTTCAAATTTTTCTCCGCAAAAAAAAGATTGGATGCTGGGACTAGGACAACTGTTTAAAGGCATCACCCCACGAATCTGGAGTGGTACGGATTCCCGGTGGAGTATTCGTGTACGGGGTTGTATATTATGGGGAGAAGGGTGATTCGGTCCATTTCTTCCTAATTGCCGTGGGAAATGGCCTGGAAGATGCGGCTTTGAGCGTTCCACCGCACTATTTTCTACAACGAGTTCGATTGGAGCGCACCAGCCCTGTGAGGCGCCGCATCTTCCGGGCCGTTTTTTACGGCAATTAGGAAGAAATGGACGGAATCGCACCCCTCAACATACCATATGTAGGTAGATTGTGATAGATTTTATTAAAGGTGATGCCTTTAATAAAATCTATCACAATCTACCTACATATGTTATGCTTGTACCGTATCCGCCGTAGTCGTCAGCAAGTATTAAGCGATCACCTCTAAGCCAAGCAGCGACCTTCTACGTAAGATACCGATGATATACTGCTTATTAACACAGTGAAGTTTTTGTTATTCAAAAAAGATTTTTTTCTTCTTTTAGGTAATATAGCGCTAAGAAATTCCCATACTTACCAGATTCGGTTTTATCATCACTGAGAAGCATATATTTCATAACGAAACCCTGTTTTATGAGAGCATTTGTTATGATTTGTGCATCAGAGCGCAAATTTTCACTGCGACACAGTTCCGTACAGGTGAAATCCGTGAAAATGAACGCCACACCGGCTTCATCGTCCGCTAATGGTTTATCCAAAACACAAGAATGCTGAAACAATCAAAATTAATCTACAGGCTTAATTTTATTTAACATTTAAGTGTTAAATAAAACATGTTGTCCTATCTCAACATTATTTTTCTGATAGTCATTTTGGAGTTTTCCTCTCCAATTATAATTTTAGGTCTTTTACTGATTTGTTCAACTCAGCGTCATGAAAGGTTATTTTTACTATGCAAATTTATCTTTCTCTCTTCGTATCCTTTCTGAAAAAATTATATTTTGAAGGACGGGACCGTACGGAAAGAAAAAAGACAGAAGGAAATCTAAAGGAGTAGAACGTGAAAAACCACTGACCCGCCTTACAGAAGCTCTAATCTATTGATCTAATAATTTTAAAAATCCTTTTAAAGTGATTATTATTTTCTGAAAAATTTTTCATTATATATTGCAAGGAAATTTATGGATGTACTATGAATGACGTCAGATATTGACGGCATTCCACCTGTTTATAGCAAGCGTGGGCGATTGCAAGCGACACAAAAAATACGAAAAAAAATGAAAAGATGAAAATTTTGTCAACATATTCGAAACGAAACATTTTGATTCTTGCTTCGGTGACTTTTCGTACGTTCTCCTCTCCATTATACATATTTTTAAAGTAAAGTATATTCTACACCCACATAATCAGCATTCTATGATTATTACTGGTTGTAGGAAACATTTTCCTCTAAGGAGGCGAAGATCAATAAAAGGGTGTGGTCTCAAGAAATCAAGGAATAAAACAAATGATAAGATTAATTGGTGTTAAAAAGAAATAGCTGAATTGTAGTTCTAAGGGATAAAAACGGATAGATGAGAAAAATGAATTATTGTAATTTCAGGATAAAATTTTTCGAATTTAATTATCGAAAAAGCCTTTATGATATTGTCTTGAGTGCGTGCGTTCTTGTACGTTCTTGACATTTTATTTTTCACGGTTTTGACATAGGAAACTTTAGAGCTACTGGATGTATTTCGCCTACCAACTGATCCAACAGCTTGTCCAGTTGATCACCAGCTGATAAACCATTTGTTCTGTACGTGTCACCAGTAGAAATACCATTTATTAAGCTTTTCTGCTGAACAGTGCCCATCTTAAAATTAAACGCTCTAATATGTACACGTAAAATATTATATATTGGACTAATCAATAAAAGGACGTTTTATCGTACCTTTTCTGATTCACAGGTTTCTTTCATTAAAATCCTCCCTGGATCGAATATTTGCAAAGTGCTTCGAGAATCGCAGTTCTGTACCACCTGTGATTGAGAGTGTTTGTTGACTTTCAGATTTCAAGTGAATTACTATTCTTGTGATTGTCTGACCAAATACAGATCTCATTCATAAAAACCATGAGCGATCAATCGATAAACCACATATTGATTCCCATACAGCTTAACGTTGTAGTATGACGTTGCATTATGGAGTTATCAGAAATTTTATCTTGACGTACAAATGGTATCTTTGCCGGCGTAAGCGTCTTTGGGTGAATTTTGATTCTTAGACCAGAAAAAAATCAATATCGGTTAAAATTGCCCCGCCCTTCCGAAAAATTGCGTTTTGCATCTCGGTCACCTATTATAAATCAGAACAGGAGCACATAATATTTTGGGTTCTTTTGGGTTCTTTTTTGTCATAGTGCTACTTTGAAAACTGGTTAGAAATTTCTGAACTGGATTTCCCAGACCAGAAGAAAATCAATATTGGTTAAAAAATCCTACGCCCTTTTCAAAAGTTACGTCGGTGGAAAAACGTACTAAAAGACTAGCGAATGGGTTTTTTCGGTTTTTTTTTTTGTATTAGAGCTTTGAAACTATGTTGATAGAATTAATAAAAGAGAAATTCGCATAAGATTGTTGTGTTTAATGTCAGAAAATCCCATAAAATGATTGACACACTGGAATTTCCTGCCGGACATTTTCTCTGACCATTGAAAAAAAAATCGATCTCGGGAGGAATCTTTTTTTCTGCTACTCGCTGCAAATATCTATGTGAATAGTGATATTTAACGGCTTGAAAATGCTTAACATTTTCCTCGGAAACTCTGTTCCTATAAGCAACAGGCGTGAAGATAAGCGGATAATTCGAGTTTTTTTTTTAAAAGAAATTCATTTTCCTTCAAGACTAGATATGAAACGTGGAAACTTTGCTATAATAAAGAACTATATTGTCTTGTTGCTAGTAAAGCATTTTGTAGCTTCTGACCACTTTTTTTTGAAACGCCGAAAAAAGTTTGGAGTTTGGACAAGGTCGATTTTTCTTTCCACAGTAAGTGACGCCACAACATGAATGCAGAGTGAACGTTTCAGTCAGTTTAATTTTAATCAGTTTGATTTAATTTCTTGGATTTTAGCGGTAATTTTATGTAGGTGTAGGTGGAAAATCCTTCCAATTATTTTTTTCAGGAAATTCTTGATACAATATGAACCCCCTCCCCCCCCCGGAAGATCAGGAACTGTGAGAGTTTTTATGACGCATCTACATTTCGATTTTCAGTTTGCTCCGGATTATTCCGATTGCTGACTTTATCCTCTGCAGAACTTATGGTTAGAATATCTATATACGAAAAAGAAGAGGACAGATTTGAAATTCTGAAATAAAACTATAAAAACATGTTTGAGAAGTCTAAATTCCCCGTTTCGGGCCGTTTACTTACTGTTCTCTGAGAGGGTTTTGTATTCACTAACTTTAAGGAACTATTAATGAAGTTGAAAAGAGCAATGCAGCGGAAATGGAATCCAGATAAATTTCAAGCCGTCCATGCAGTAAATTTTTCTTTCTAAAAGCAGCTTTTCACGAAATTGACGTAGTACGGAAACGTCAGGGAATCCGTAAAGTTCGGATAGATTATTGGAACCAGCTTGGCTTCGCTCAAATTCTCCTAATCGTCGTTTGAAAAAACAAAAAACGGCGTGAAAAACGGGGTTCTTTTCTATGAGGTATATTTGAACGCACCATCCTTTCATACGCGCCGCGACCACGAGCGAGCGGTCGAGGATCGGTGAGGTCTTCTCACCAGACTATTTAGGTAGAACCGAATAGGCTATTGAGGAGACCGGAGCTCGTGGAGCTTGTACAAAGGGACGTGTTCTAACGTACCTCGTAGAAACTAATGACGTTCCCACGTCGTTTTTCACGTCGATTAGGAGAGTCACCTTGGGTTTCGTGATCTATTATACATTTCGAACTATACGGGCTCCCAGGGATTTCTATACCACGTCAATTTCGTGATACGCTGCCTTCAAATCAATGCAATTAAATGAATGACCGAATGACGGAGTTGTGAATGAATACTCAGTGATTCGGTCGTTCATTTAGTTGTAATCACTTTTGATTATTCAGGTAACTAATTTACTTTTCCTGACCAGTTTAGCAGTTTCTAGAATGTCACTCCAAAAATCCAACTATAAGTCGATAGCGAACCACTCACCCCCCTTATAAAAGATTGAATTTGCTGAAGATACAGCGTCGAAAGCCAGTTATTATCAAGCAGTAAAAGCACAGAAACTCTCCAATATTTGCAATTCGACGTGGGTGCCGTATCTACTGAAAAAAGTACAAGAACACCTGGTAACGTTATTGTACATCAACAAATCAGTACGATCAATAACCTACATAAACATGTGCCAGTCCATTTATCCTCATCTGAATCCCGTGGGAAAAAGTTGTACGCAGGAACCTCACATGATGTAGTTGGTGTCGTCCAAGTAGTTTGCAGTATTGTTGCGAAAGTGGTTCCTGACTGGAAAGAAAGTGATTGGTTACGGTTCCCTTCGTGTTATTGAAATAAATATTTTTGCATAATTTTTTCTTATACTTTTAACTTTTATTAACCTATAAGAACATTTCCGAAAACTAATGTTTCAAATTCTTTTTTTTTCTACATCACGTTACATTACTATACCTATCAAGTCCAAAGCTAGCTCCAAAGCTATTTTCGTAGATCAGTTGAGTTTAAAAAACCATGAAAATAAATATAGTAGATCGAATAATCTACAATCTTTCATACTTTTGAAAATTTCTTAGGGGATGTTGTGCTATTTTAACGTTGGCTCACTGCAAAAATTGTTGTTGATGCCTTCGCTAATTTTGCACCAGACTTCTGTTTAACCGTGGAGCACGAAATCCTTTATTTATAACTACTACACACGTAGTACTACAGTACATCACGTTGAAATATTCTATCGCTACATATAGTTGTTTTAACCTTGAACATTGAACGCAAATATACTGAAAGTATTTTGTATCAGTCAATACAAAGAAAAAATCGAGAGAAAATGAAAAGTTGGAAGTGTAGTAGGGTCAGAACGACATGAAGCACGGTGCAGTTCCGTAAGCGACTGCGCTCGAAGCGTTGCGGTTGAGCGTAACGGTTAGGATCGTGCTAGAACCTTTGCTAGCACTATTCTTCGCTGAAGTTCGCTATGGTCCCACCTTGATTCTAACCGCTACGTTCCTTCGCATCGCTTCTAACGCCGCCACCTACGCAACTAAGCACCTTGCTTCATGTCGTTTTCACCCGTACTCCATATGTCCAGTTACTGGCGAGAGATGACCTTGGAGTCCTTTAAAATCAAGAATATCGGCCATAAGTTCTAAGGGGAAATTAAAGCATTTTTTGAATAAATTCGTGGCATACATACCATTGGAGAACATTGACCAGAACTTGTTGCTGTCTATGGAAACTACAACAAAGTATGCACGTGAAATCATCGCACAAAGTGTTTTCACACTCAATGAGTCATGCCCTAACGAGTGCAAATAGGCTTCTGATCTGATTTTCTTCTGCGAATATTTCTTAGAAGTCTGCTAGTTGTCATTTGTGCTAATTGTCCGGCGCCCTCGCCCTGTTATTGAGGGATACATAAAAACATTTTGAGAATTAAGTCATAAACAACTAGGTAGTTACCTGAAATGGATATGTCGCCACTTCCAATGTAGTCCTATTCCGCACTATCGTAGGATACGTATATTTTTGGCAGTTGATTAGGGGAACAATAAAGAAAAATAAGGAAATTTCCAGCATCACATTCATCAGACGACACTTTCGGAAATGACACTTATCAAAAGAACGTGTTAAGCTTCTTAACGCTACCCGCTTATCTCCAACTTTTGATGTTTTCCGGGCTTGGAAACTTGGAGGTAACTAGCGCCTCATCAACATTACATTAATCTGACGGTGAATTTTTCATAAGAAAAACATTTCAATGAGAATCTCCACTTTTTTACAGGAAGCCGGATTAGATGAAACCATGGTTGAGACGAGAAAAGTAATTTTTTTTTCGAAAATGTTACCAAATAAGGATCTAGCCGATCAATCGATGAGTGCCATATTTCCGTGTGTCAGCTCAGGGTCTTTTCTTCGTGATCCTATCTTTCTCGTCAATAGAACAAGCATTTGACCTACGGAATCACCCGATGCTTTTAATGTGTTCCCAGCCAGATATGATGTGTAGTATGAACAAATGTTGTCTTAAAAGACGGATATGTCCGTGGTACTCTATGTAATGAATAAGTGTTTAGTTAGACGGCTTCTAATTGTAACAAGAATCTCTAGAGAAACATTTATGATCATTTAGATCATGGACTCCGGTCCAAGGAAACAGACTTCCTCGTGACAATCTACGCGGACTTATCATCATTTTGTTTAAAGATTATTTGCTAAACATTGTTCACATATTCTGATTACTAAATTGCAAAGATCAATATTGCGAAACAGGGAATTCTTCGTCTATTTCGTCTTCGGCGTATTCGGAACGACGACGTTTGGTTTCGTTTCGGATTTAGGATTCTTACCAGCAGTTTGAGCTGCGTTTTTTGAAACCTGAAATGCAGTAAGCATTCATTCTTTCATATTCTCAATTTTATTTTTTTAAAAAAATTGGTTTCCGAGAAATGATGAACGTTTCATTTCATTTTTTCGAATGGTAAATATTTTGCGAAACTATTAGCTTTTTCACAGATAAATTCGCTCTGAGAGGTATCCATTGCAAAAAGTTTACCATTATCATTGTTGATTATCCAGTTATCATTATTGATTATCGATTACTGATAAGTTTTAAAGCCAAGATTTCGCGAATTTGACGATATTGGGGTTTCTGTGGGCAAACATAAATCCAAATCTTCGGGATCTATGTATATTGTGGATATGAGCAGGGCCCTGCTCAATTTCCAGTACTTGTCTTGAAAAACACCGTGGGAACCGTTTATTTCCTACGAGACACGTTAGAACGGGCCATTCTTGTACACGCTTCGGTCCCCAAGCAGCCTATTCATTAATTTTACTTGGATAGGTTATTGAAGGGACCTCAGGGGATTTTGGACTGCCTGTTTATGAACATGGCGTGTTATAATGCGCCTCGTAGGAATTAAATCGGTTCTCACGTTGTTTTTCAGGAAGTTAAGGTTAATTAAGTGTGCCCACATTTATAGTCGTAATCTTCTATGCGAACTCTGTAATTTTCCGCACAGATCGTATCGTCGTCAATTTCGTGACATGGTGCTTTTAAGGTGATTTTGAAAGGAGAGTATGTAAAACATTTGCAAATCTATCCAGAAATATTGTTATCACTATTGCCATTATTATAATAAAACTAATACTACGTAATTATTTCGGCTATGCGGCTCACGCGCGTGGGACCGCGCCGCAGCTCTACGCTGTCTGGTAACTTTCCTTTTCCTCCTCTCCTCACTGCCCGTATTTACATATGTGGAAGACAGTTCAAGAATTTGGAAAACTTCCACCTCTGAAACACGCTTTTCTTCTTCTTTTCGTTGTGGATCATCACCTGCAGCTCGGCACCGCTGCGTTGCTGTAGCACCAGTAGTATCCAGCCCCAGATTTGTTCCTGACTCTTCTTCCTTCAAAAAAAAAATTTTTTTTAAAGAAAAGTTGCTTTTTTGAAGAAAAAACCCTTCATTAATAGTGTCGTACCATAATAGATTTTTTCTTTCCCCCCTTCTGATTATTTGTTTCTTTTCTTTGTTTTAATTCTTGTTTTGTAAGCCGTCTAAAGTTATCTTTAATGGGAACTTCTGATCGTTCACTAAAAGCTGCTCCAATCCTCGGCCCAGCGTGTTCTATTTCATCTTGTAGTTCTTTCTGGCGTTTTGTATCGATATGAGCAGGTAGTATGTTAATTCTTAAAAATCGAAAAATGTAGTGAGTATCAATTGACAGCATTTATTTTGTACTATGACTTTCTACTCTTGAGAAAAAAGAATACTTTCAGGATATAGCTATTTATAAAGGTGTATAGTAACTTGCATGTTAGAATGTTCTCTTGAAAAGGTCGACATTTGATCGTATAGATCACACCAATTGGCATGCTTCTGAAAATTTTGTTTTTATAACAGTTTGAAATCGATTTTCATCTTTCCTTTTATTCATATCATCTCTTATTGTTTGTTTCTGATCCGTTCCGGAGTGACCACCTGATTTGTTGCACTGGTAAAAGTAATTAAAGGTGTTCGAATAAGAAACCTTTTGGAGAATAAAAGCTTGAAGGCGAGTTCAAACCACATCTTAAATTCGAAAACTAATGAAAAAAATTTAAAAATCTTGCTGTATAAATCAGAAATACTACGTAGAGCATTCATAGACAGCTTTCGCACGTTTTCCTTCGATTTTAAGTTGTTTTTATTTTTTGATTACTTTTTCTGCAGTATGAGCGTTAGATTTGGAATTCCTAATATTCGATCGTGAAACGAAACCTCATGTCGTGACAACATCAACTCAAGTAAGGGAATGACTTCGAGTTCAAATAAGCAAATAATTTTTCTCAACTACTCCTGCGAATTAGTTCATCTACCTGCGTCAACTCCGCGGGAACTGAGGACGATCGACGAGCCCATTCTAATATGAATGACATAGCACAAAGCATTTCGCTACTATCAAGTGGAGCTCCGTTGCAATTATCTGTAATGTATAGGCGTATGGCGAAATTAGGAATTATTTTGCGTAGCGATCGTGACGCGCTGTGGTTATGTGAATTGCGGCGGAAGCGTCGCGGTTGCCCGGATAAACATAAGTGCCGCTGGCTATGGTCGTTGTATTTCACGCTATTTGAGTATATCTAGTCGATTTTGAATAGACAGTGAACCTGTATGCAGCTGGAAAGCTTCGACGACATTTATAGATTGTTGTAATTCGTATACATAGGTGTATATAAGGTGTAATAATGAGAACAATTCTTTCCTTCGTTCGCTTACGCATACCTTAAATGTGAGATCATGCTAAACGTAATAGTAATCAGAAGATACATAAATAAACTATGTCAATGATTGTTGCTCACTGGTCTTTTCTTCGCGAATAACCGTAGCACTCGCAACAGTTCCTCAAAATCATTGCGTAGTCGTAACGTACCCCTGAAATCTTTTCCTATTCAACTCTTATAACACGTGTGTTGTTAGCAAATGTAGTTGGAAAGTAGGAGAAACATTTTGAATCAAAATATTCATAGACGACAACGATAACTTTCGTCCTACGGAGATTTTCTCCCGTTCAGCCAAGATTTTAGGTTCGAAATTGGGAGATGGGCCGCGTATACAAGTCTGATTGTTGTCTTCATGTGGTGGCACTTCTTTTACTAAAAGCAACAATGGATCTGAAAATACACCTTGGGACCGTACGAGCTATGTAATTTGCGCTGTTTTCAACTCGACGCAACTTTCCCAAAACATTGCGAAGTGGTGCTATCGTCCAACACCACCCCAGAGCCCATACGATCAGAGGTCGAATGCCTGAGGGAAATATTAAACCTTTGGCAACAAATATCCGTTTTGTCACGCTGAACTGCCGAACACTGTCGGCTGAACCCCAACAAACTGCCTTGTTAAGGCTTCCAAGATATATCCATTAGCCGCTTGCTGCAGTGCAGGAACCGCGCATCAGAGGATGTCCCGTCACATCAGAACAAGGAACGACTACAATAACATCGTAAAGGAATTTTGGTTCGTCATCATGGAGAGCCGACAAGAAGTTGTACAACAGCGTGATTGCACAGGACATAAACTCTGTACAATAAGGAACGTAAGTGCTTAAAAAGTGTGTCTGTAGCTGATTGCCTACGGCTTCGAGCGTTCCGGCGCGCTATTTTCTACAAAGAATTTGATTGGAGCGTGCCAGCCGTGTGCACATGCCGCATCTTCTGGGTCCTTTTATATGCCAATTAGCAAGAGATATACGAATACTCCACCTGAATTCCCTACCATCTCAGATTCGTGGAGTGATACCTCTAACTTTCCTACTTCAAACCCACTTTCGATTCTACCACCGATGCCGTATTTTCAACATGCTTCGCCCTGATGGTATTCCAGGGAAGTTCCTTCGCTTAATTGACATTGAAAGGACATGGAAAGGAGGACAATTGTTGCCGTTCAAACATCAGTTGGATCCACTTCATCGTTTGAAGTGGAAGCTGGAGTGAGGCAACGGGCTGTCGCGGAACATTTCTTGTTCAACTTTGCCATCGGTGACATCATTCGAAGAACAGTTGAGCAATGTCTTGTTGATGTGGTTCTTGCATCATTTGAACGTCCCTTGGTCGACCTCGAGTACGCCGGGGAAGTAGTAATAGTCGCTTAAAGCAGCGCGAAATTGAAATGTCGTCGACGTGATATCGAACTTAGCTGCAGCCTATAGCTTACGACTCCGCCCTCTGGACTCCGGATAGATGGAGGCAGATGTGGGTCTCAGCGAGAACCTCAGGAGGAATCAGGGCGATCGTATAATCAATTGAGTTTGTAGACGAGTTCAATTTTTTAGCCTGCATGCTTTTAAGCTATGAGAGAGATATTCAGCAAAGATGCACTAAGGCTATCTTCTTATTCAATTCCTTAACGAATTCGTTGGGGTCGACTCTTATTGCTAATAACGTCAAGCTGCAAATCTCCCATCCACAATTCCCCCTATCCCCTGATGTACGGATCAGAGACTCGGCCAGCGTCATGAACGTTCGTGGAAAAGCTCGACCGCATGGGAAGCAAGCTGTTTAGACGGATGTTTGGATACTTTATACCGATACCGCGAGAAAAACATCCACATGTTACCTCGCCCTTTAAAGTAGTAGCCGAAAACCGTCTTCACTTTCTTGGTCACATTATAAGGAGATCATCGGAAGTAAAGTTTCGTAGATAACGGAACAGCGACGGATGGATAGGCTCTGTGCGAGCTCTAGCGGACGACTGAATAGGGCTAATATGTTCAAGGTCGACTTACCTCGGCGAAGATGCGGATAGGCCGCGTTAGGCCATAACACATCTTTACATCTCACACCCGTTCTACATATCCTAACATATCTGGCCCCGCGATCAACATCTTTTTTTAGAAGGTTATGAAAGTGAAATGCGGTCAAGTTTGACTAAAATTCTTTGATTTTAGAGAAGGGCAGAAATTTGTTTCAACAAGCAGCTCTTCGAAACACTAATGCTGTAATAGTCAAGGATTTGTTTCTGTGGTTAGGTTTTTTTTCAAAACTCACCATACATAAAGAAGTACACGAATATTTTTCTTATCACATTTAGTTCCTTTTTGTAGACTTTCTACACTGTACAGGTAATCAATTGTTCGTTCTCCTACGCCACTATTTTTCAATAATGTGAATCTGATTGTGGACTCCATATCTGAAATTGAAATACATATCATCTTCAAAAATTAAAAAAAAATTGATTTTCTGTTAAATAGCCTCTCCGTTTCTTCATTAGTATAACGTTCATAATTTTCATATTGTTTTTTATGGGTTCTAAATATCTATCTATCTAAATACCTCGGCAGTCGAACTTTCCTACGAGACACCTAGTACCATGCCACATCTTCAAGTCAGCGTACAGCTTCTGCGGGCGGACCAGAAAGTCAGTGGCCCACGGATTATCTGCTTAGTGGCAGATGCAGTGCGTATATCTGCATCGCCAGATGCGGCACGTTACTAGAAGTTTCGTAGCAACATTCGATCGCTAGGATTGTATCCAACGCCGTTTTTCAGAACGGCTAAGAGGATTTGGACGCTTGTGATACTCGTGATCTATATCTTTAGGCGTATCTCTTCGTAGAGAGATTCTAACTTCTGAGATAGCTGATTTCGCAATATGTTGCCTTTGAAACTTGAACTCACCTTGGAAATCGTACGATTTCCCGACTTCGCTAGGTAGATAAGGGACTATATCTGATACGTCATTAGTTTTGCTAATCATAATCACAAGAGAATTGGAACTCATACACTGGATGCGACTATACAACATTCTCGCGTTCGCTGCTAGGATCCGAGCGTTCTGGAATGTCACAATTTTAAGTCATTTCCCTGGAGGAAAGGAGTTCAGGCGGCTCAAAAGTGCATCGAAAGATTGCGCAAACGTTTGCTTGAATCTTGGCCTGATTTTGTACTTTGTTTGAACCAAGAAACAGAGTAAAGATTCACTGTGCCAAAAAACAAGCACTTAAAACAAGAAGAAATGACATTGTAAAATTAACTTTATAATGATTTATGTTCGTAATCAACTTCCTTATGGGGAAATCCCCAGAAGAAGAAGCCCCCGGGGATCAATTTAGAGAGAAAAGTCGCTGAAATAGACATCTGTAGATCCCTGTAGATTTGTTCAACAACCCCCAAAGAAATTATTGTAGAAAATCATTTTCTAGATTTGAATACATCGCCGCCGGGGTCGCCGGCGCATAATATATGTTGCCAGTGACAAAATTTGACTTTGAATCATTTCTGACCGCTGGACAGGACAAAGAGATTCCCTTACGTGAGAGATACCCCGTGAGTGAGTAATGGCAGGCAAGTTGAGCATTCTGGGTGCCACCTCCACTAGCTACCTTACGCATGGACGGAATTTGCTCCTGAACAGCAGGTCCAGCGCCGTGGTGTGGAGTCACTGGTACAGATGTCATAGAAGCTGCCCTACGACAGGAAGAGAATGGGTATCCTACGATAGAAAGAAAGGTGAAGCGCTTCTGGGCCTTATGATTCCTTAATATCGGCATGCGATACATTTAAATTTATGAAAATTTGAATTATATAGATATAAAACATACAGGAACGAGCACTGCGCTGTGATTTTGGAGGAAATTTGAGTGTTTATTTGCCAATCCAGATACAACTTCGCCTGCAAACGACATTTTTTGTAATACATATGTGAAAGGAAAGAAATTATAGAGGTATAAATTAAGTTACTACAGTTGCAGAAAATTTATTGGGCGAGTAAGTAAACTAACGCTTGGGATCATCCTTCGAGTATCTCCATATCAATTGCCGATCCTGTATACGCCACACCATAGGATTTTTTGTTAGAATTTCCTATAAAAACTGTTGTTTACTGTTGCGCGAGTCAATCAAAGCACATGGGATATTGTCAACCACGACTTGCCTTACACATTTCACCAAGTATAGTCTTGGATTTATTTGAGAGTCGAAAGGGTGGCGGTGGAAGTGCAGAATGAGATCTCTTCTTCACAATGATTAATGCAATCACGATTATGACGATGAGCAGCAGAATTACACCAGGGAGAATAAAGAAAACTATAGGTTGAAGCTTCTTGGAGCTATTTGAAGTACTTGGAGGAAGCTCTGAAGTGATATATTCGAGTTGAGCCGTTCTGGAATGACATGACCTACTTTTCGACCATACTCACTCGTGCTCTTCTCTTCTCCATGATGAATATCTGTATATGTTGGTCCTCCTGCTGCAGCCATAAACCTGTTCACTTCTCTCCTAGACAAATTTAGTTTTTTGTTGTCGTCAATTTTGATTCGTACAACGGTTTCGTGTTGTGTCACGTCTGTGAGTTTTGGCATTTTTAGTGATGTTAGATCTTCATTGCCGGTTATAGCCATTGCCGGCGCATTTCCTGAACGATATCAAATAAATCACGATGTCAAGAGAAGTGCATGAAAATAAGCGTCGATTTTTTTTTGTTAATTCCATGTTAAGAAGGAAGTGGTGCAAAAATGTTAAAGGTAGCATATCACGAAATTGATGATTTTGGGACCTCCTACGAATGAATAAGTGTAGAGGTGTAGCTCACCAGCATAAGCATGATTATGCTGAACTACACCCCTTCTCTTTTTAGTAATCCAGAAAAAAAGCCTATTAAACACCGCCTTGTATGATCCCGTCTCCCCAACAATGCAACCTACGTCATCGTCCAACGTTCGCAGTTCAACTAATGTAACTCAAATGAGCACAAGAAGCTACCCCTTCCAAAGCAAGTGCTTAGTGCCAACCAACTTTTTCTTCCCTACGGGGTTAATAAATTTCCTACAAGACTAGCCTGGGGGGGGGGGATAAAAACACTGACTTTTTACATGTATTAGCCCCCGCAAGTCATTGTACAGTCTAGTTACGCGTTCGTAAACTTCAAGCGATTCTGAATTGAAGTGAACGTGGTGACGCATTCCGAGCGGGTTCTTTAACGCAAGACACTTTGTACTTTAGTTTTAATAAGGTATAGGCTTTCTTCTGATTCTTATCCTCCCATGCCTTATCAAACTCCTTCACTCTCGATGTCCATTCATATTCGCGATCTAGTTGCAACTGACGGCGTAGCTTCCTTCTCAGACGTTTTTCTTGGTTTAAATCACCAGAGCTACGAGGGTTGCATACGGAATTGTACGTGGGTCTTGCCTCCGCAGGTGCCAAGGCAAACTTCTTCCGCAGGATTAGAACCGGGATCGTTTCCCTGCTAGCATCCTGGATATACTTTGTGAAGGAAGCTCTTCGTCTTTCATGCTTATCTTGTCAGTTTTCGGTCGAAGGGGAACACCTCTGTTTGTCTTATTAATCCACACACTACACCAATTAGTCAACAACGCACTTCCACTTACTTGAACCACATCACATAAGTATTGTAATTTTTTTCAAACTTTTTGCTGAGAAGTTTTACCAAGAAAATTTGCGGTTTATAATGCAGAAGGAACCTAACACAGGCTCTCCCAATTTGTCAGGTATCCTTCTCAAATTCGAGTTATACGCTACAAATTCGCTCTATGATTCCCTTCTAATTCTATCTCCACTCCGAAAAACAGATTTATTTCCATGAATTTCCTTTTACGGTTTCCCAGCATGAATAAACCTACCTTCAACGTTTGGGGTACCAACTATCTCCAAGTTTTTGAAATAGTCAAAATCGCCAAGTCCTTTGTTCCCATAGATGACCAGACGACCCCGAACTTCTCTTGTTTTATAAAGGACGTCTATATTATGCGGCTTCTCTGGAAAGTTATATTATAACTACATTTGTAACTAGTACACTTTTTCAGTTCTGTGTTTTTCTGATGAATATGCTGCACTACTGCTTGCAAATACACACTTTTCCATTGCGCCAGAACCACGTCACCTATCCTTGTCGTGCAATTAGCTGTTTCCTCCAAGTATTCTTCTGTTACAGCACCACCTCGACATTGGTCGGCTAGAAATTATTGAGCATTTTTTTTTTCAAAGAAAAAATCGCTTCAAAAACATGAGGGATTGAACTGTATTTAGAAAACTATGTTGATGTAGTTAATAATTCTATAAATCACATTAGACTTAGCTAAGATGTAGAGCCGTCTGTAATTTGAGAGTAGTGAAATTAGATAATCATAGAAATAGAAATAAAGTAATTAAATTGAACTGAACATAATTTGTTGAAGAAGGAAAAAGGAGTTCAGATGTGTGGAAGTGACTTTCACTCAGTTCCCTAGAGTGGTCCAAAAAAGACGTGTGAAACAATCTTGTTTGATCTCGTTTTCCCAACGATGCAACTTCTCACGGTTAGGAGAACGATGACGGTGCGCTTGTGGGGTGGGGATGGGGATGGCCTAAACTTTGTGATGTGGTGTCTCTAAGTGAAAATAATAATCAACAATCGTTGGTGGTTTTGCTATTCTACCTGTCCTTATGGTAAACTCATAAATGTGAGCACTCGATGTTAAAGGCCTCAAGTTGGAGTGGAGAATTTTTTCAACATTTCGGCTGTCCTTTCTAATCTTCTCAGAAAAAAAAAATTGAAGATTGTTTGTTGATGAACAGACGGTTAGTTCTTGGTTGCTTTCTAGTGATGTCTAACGAAGGAGGAAGGTATTTGAAAGTGCTATCAACGTCTCCTCAAGGCAACATCACCGAAAAAATGGAACTTCTGTTCTTCGTTTTTTTAAGAGTGAGAGAATTCCGGTTTTTACTTGATTGAGCGTATTGCACGTCAGTTCAAATGGACTTTTTGGTGAAATACCTTTGCATGGTTCATAGTTTTGGTAAATACGAACTCCTGGAAAAGTGGCTCGGATTTCTGAAGGGTTCTCTACACAGAGTTGCAGGTTGCGCGTAATATCTGGAAGAAAATACTCCGTTAACTCTCTCTAATTGCTGAAAAGCTTACTGTTAGTTTGTTCACATTGTTCGCAATCCTTTATAGGAGTGAAATTCCGAAAGCGTTCGAGTATTGCCAAGTCGGTGAGCAGGGTATCGATGATTTGTACGCATCCCGTGTATACAAAGTGGTCATGCACTGCCTGTATTTCCACTTTTTCAACATCAATACCAACCACGAGGGGTCCGTAGAGATATGTGCAATTACGAAAATTAATTTTTCGACCTATTTGAAGTGGCATCGCACATTCTAAAAACTATGCTTCTGAGTACACATCTATAATAGACTGCTTGGTACTCTCTCATAAGCAGCATCCCGCAAAATCAACGGTCTAGGGTCTCACAACGGCAAGATACGGTTATGGCTTACTTCCGCTTATTGACACGTTGTTAGATGCGTCATAGGGAAAAGCCATCTCTTTCGGCGTTTCTCAGGACATTTGGGAGAAATTAGCGTAATTGCACCCATACGCGTGATCTACGTTTCTATCGTTGTTTTTTTCGTGGAGAGATGTCAACATCGTCAATTTCATGGTATGCTGCCTTTAAGAGGAAAGGCTAGAACAGGACACCCACCGCCTTCGTGTTGCACATCACGGAAGCCTTTGAATTTTTTCAGAACTGTGGCTGATAGCCTTCGATTCCCACGTATTCGTATAGAATCAGGTTGATTCCTAAGTCCACTTATGAATGTATCGCCTTCAATTTTCTTCAGTAGATTATTCATTGTAATGTCCAAAAATGGCCCTGAATTTCATTGAATTTTTCGTGTTTAATTCCTCATTAATTGGCAATCCACAATATAATAAAGGAAGAACCTTTACATTTTCCAGTTAAACTCTTCATAAGGAATATGAGCTCTGTATAAGGGGCATGTGAAATTTTAATACACATATCTATGTGACTGATTTGAAAAATAGTGTTCACCTGAAAAATCTTGTTTGTCTTAATGTTGAGGAAACAACATTCGTATAAGTTTCTTTCTTATACTCTAATAACACTAACAGGTGTACCGGACTGTTTCCGGTTGTGTTGGTGTAGAAACCATGTCCTTTGGTAAAAAAAAATAATGTGGAATCATTCGATAGCAGTTTGTTGTGCATTCTCTGCGTCATTTCGTTTCTATCATTTGATATTTTCTTCAAAATTAGTTATTTTCGTCTCAAAACGGGTAGTATTTGACCCTACTATACAGCAGTACGAAATCTTTCCATAGATTCGAAAAATGGCGTAACCAATGGTAAAAACCAGGTGGTGAACATCTTACAGTGTTCTCGAAGTGTAAAGAATTGTGTATATTTGCACACATTTAGCGATTACCTACAAACAATTGCCTACATTGTTTGATCATGTCCTTTCTAAATCTTTTTGTACACTCAATTAACATCATACCATATATTTACTTACTTTCATAGATGATTAGACGGTCCGTCTTCGCTGAACGTGAGAGCCCCAGCATCTTTTCCACTTGTTTCTCGTCATTGCCATCCAAGTTTTCAAGTTTCGTGAATGACGTTGACGAGACCCTTGGGCTGTATCCAGCTCAGCTCTTTGCTGGTGCATCCGTGCAGCGAACACATCACCCTTATCTCGTCGGCGGTCTCCCTCGAGAACGTTTAGCATCTCGTGGGATCTAGTCTAACGTTCTTGTAGTGTATTTAACGTTTATTTTTCTCATAATGTGGCCTGCCCATCTATGGTTTGCTTTCGATATATATATATATATATATATACATATATATATATATATATTCAGCTAGGCCGCGAAGACGGGACATTGCTCTTAAGTCGGAGCTAGGTGTTGGGTGCTCCGGTTGAACTTCGGAAGACATCTCTCAAGGGCTATATGGGTAGTGAGTTTCCAGGACGTGGCTACGGTGTGTGTCCACGTCTCCGCTGCGTAACAGAGCGCAGGAAGAACTGTCGAGTCGAAGAGATGGGCATGAGATCTTGGTCCGTCAGTTGGTCGGTATCTTTCCTGACGAGTGCGAATGCCGCCCACACTGCTCTCATTCTTCTACTCAATTCTTCCTTCAAGTCGTTTTCCATATTCAAAGAACGCCCGAGGTATATGTATGACGAAGTTTCCACGAAGTGGGAGCCTTCAGGTTGTACTCCTCCGCCCTCGCAGTAAGCGTTCTTCATGAACTGTGTCTTCTTTCTGTTTATTCGCAGTCCTGTTCTCTCCCTGCTTTGTTCAATTCTGTGACCATCGTTTCTGCTTCATAGTACTTCTCGACTAGAGAAGGATGTCGTCGGCGAAACGATGGTTGGACAAGAATCTTCGAACAAGTATGCCTCTTTCTTCCTAAGAAAGTGATTTCATTATCCGTTGCAATGCAGTCGTAAACAGCTTCGGCGACATACTATCGCCTTATCGTACTCTCTTTTCGATGGGTATTGTGAGGGGGCGATGGAAAAAACTGTATCCTAATGGTGCATTGATCGTAGCAATTGGATAATGTCCTCACATACGACTCGTCCACACCTTGATCGACAAGCGCCAGTATTGCATTCGTTTCTACGCTGTCGAAGGCTTTCTCATAGTTGGCGAAGTTTAGAACAATGGAGAGGCGGTACTCCCGGGAAACCTCTATGCCCTGGACACGGTCTCGATATGGTCCAAACAGTTGAACCCTTGACGGAATCCAGCTTGTGTTTGAGGGTGGGCTTTATCGAGAATCTAGATATGCGCGTGAGGATGATCTTAGTGAATACTTTGTATAACACACTCAGCAAGCATATCGGACGGTAGTTTCGAAAGTCATCTGGTCACTTTTCTTACTGATAAGCGCGGTTTGCCATATTTTCACTCTCTGGGATCCTCTCATTCTGAAGATAAGACGTCATGAGCGCCACTAGAATTGCAAGAAGCGGATGGCCACCAGCCCGAAGAAAGTCTGCTGATATAAAATCAGGTCCGGGGCTGTGCCAGGTTTCATGCTCTTGATGGCAACTCGTTCTTCGGGAAGGAGAATCCGTGGTGGCTTTTCAATAGTGGAAATGATTGGGCTTGTCACAGCAAATGACAAACGGAAAAGACTCGAGTAGAACCTCTCCGTAATAATTTCTATCTCACGACGAAAACAGGCGCGAATCTCGTATTCGCTTAACAAGGCTGTTGTAGCAACATTATACTTGCGGAGGTCCCTGTGGCACTTATTTAAACTTGCCCTTCTTTCTGTTCATGAAATCTTCCTTTATCTGTATTCCAAAAGATTCTTCTGCAACGCCTTTCTGCAGCCAATGTTTGCTGCTAACCGCTCGATGTGCGATGCATTCGGATCCACCCACGAAGTCCTTTTCCTTCCCATAATAAATTCCATTCAAGTATGTCGCATGCGGCTTTGAGACAGCTCAGACTCGCAGTCTTCTGAGCAGTGTACGCTTGGGGCCTCCTCGCTGTGCTAATTATCTTCGTACAAGGAGACCTCAAACATGCAATCGTCGTATACAACTTCTTTCCATCGCTGCCGAAAGCAAATGTTCTTTTCCATCACGTGGCTAAGTCGTATTTTTGTATGAAGGAGATAGTGATCAGAACCACCTCAAAAGAATGGTAATGCTGCGACGTGAAGTAGACACTTTGTTCGGTTGGTATGTGGTCGATTTCCGCACGAGCTGTGGGCAATTTCAATCTCCACTGACGATGACCTCACTTGCTCTACAAGAGCAGATGAGCGACATACGACAGGTGGAAGATGGTGCGCTCGTCATTCGTGGAGGGATGGTTCGAAAAGAAAGGTCGTCAAATATGGACGGTGTTAGTTTTTTTGTGCACCCATCTATTGTCCATCTTGTTGATTTGCACGAGATCCTCCCACCTCGTCCGGCCACTCTTCGTCTCAAAAACCTATAATTATCATCAGCTGCTAATCACCAACATCAGCAGCTGATGAATCCGAATTTGACGTCTTCTACAAGGAGCTGGAGGAAGTGATGTCCTTCTACAAATCCGTTGTCGGAAACTTCTATGCAAAACTAGGAAAGGTAACAGAAGACGAATACAAGATCGGAAGATTTGGACTAAAGGATCGGAATGAAAACGGCAGTCATCTTGTGGGGTTGCTGTCTGCCGCCCGTTCTTTCTGTCACGTATGTATATATAAATATATAAAAGCCACTGGCGAGTCAATTCACTTAGGATGCGCCAACGCTTTTTACTGCAATTCGTAATCGTTAAGGTTTTGAAACGCGTGTTGGCCTTCACAATGATTTTCGAGAGTCAGCGATGATCAAGTCAGTTTTTTTATCCTCCCAGACAAGTCTGGTACCAATTTATTGACCCCGGAGGGACGAAAATCTTGCTTTGCATTAGGGCGGTTTCGAACCTTCGACCATGTTGCTACAACGAACCTCCAACCGACTGCACCACACCCGTTCTTATAAATATGTTATATATAAATATATGTAAATGTATACGTATATTTGTAAAACGAAATTTCAGAAAAAAGTGAGACGAGTCCAGCAACGTTAAAAGCCGTGAAATGAAGTGCAAAGTGTTCCACCACGTCGAACTGCCAAGCCAGCACCAGAAACCGAAATGAATTGATGAAACCAATGAGACGGCTCCAGAGGCGTTAAATTGATGCGCCAGTGCCGGAGTGAGGTCCCATCGCGTCGACGCCAGAAACCACAAAGAGGGATTCCACCGTACAAGATTGGTGCGAGAGCGACATAAGCTGGAAGGTTATTGGTCCGTCAACACACCGCGCAATTCAAAGTGGTTTTGTCAGAAAATGGATGAGAAATTATGAACTTTTTATGGCCGTTACAACTGCATTCGTAGCATGGGATCGTCGTGAATTGCAACGCGCTAAGCGCTGCCAACATCGGTCCTTATCCTGTGTAACTGCCTTAATCGCTACGCTCAGCCGCACCGCTTCGAGCGCAGCCGCTTATGCAACTGCACTGAGCTTCATGTTGTTTTGATCCTAATACATGTGATCTATTTACACTTTATATCACTTTTGCTACACTTATGTTCACCAGATCCCTTCTCCAAAAATTGAGTACAAGCATATATGCAGCTGCAAGGATAGTAGCTAGCAGTTTATCTGATCTGAAGCAGGACCCTTATCATAATCAGGATGCTAATGACCTTCACGTTACTTCGCGTTTGCCCATAATCCCATGTTTACTGCTGTGAAGAAAGACTGTAAGATAGATTGTAAGACTAGAACTTTGTCTACTCCAGAAAATCAAGAATTGTAGCGGTATCGAAGGAATATTGATGTAAAATCATGTTTCAATGCTTGCTTAATGTAATACTGACACCTTTAGGAAGAAACCTACGATGGGAAACTAATAGAATCTTCCATTTCATATAGTTGTGAGGAGAACGAATGAAGTATTGCTAGAAAGGAGGCAATTTTAACTTCTAGGCAGAAATCTATAGAAAATGGCCCTGCTTCAGATTTTTACAGACCTTTGAAAGCGAGCGAAGAAAGCACCCATCAAGTCTCTATTCGTTACGTCAATTTTTTATCTCAGGGAACCTTTATCAAAGAGGACTTGTACTGCAAAGATAGATGTAGAGGCTACTATACCTGATTCTCCGTCAATGTACCAGGAGTAAAGATATCAGGCTCAATAAGTTTGAGATGCGTAGCATTCTTACATTTTTCAAGAAACGTAGATAACGGTTCTTTTCTCACTTCGACTACGGAACCGGAAACAGTGCATTCTGTAAAACGAATATTCTAACACTGAATATTTTATGCAAGAAAGATCCTTTTCCTACCAAACACATATTTGGCTTCGGCAGAAGGTGGCAACTGCAGGAAAAGAAGGATATTTAACACTTGTAACATAACTATATTGACGTTAACGGATAGGAACATGAGAACAAAATCGCTAGTACACTGCCGAGAGGCCGTTGCGACTGCTTCACAGCTGGTCACGTCATTGGAAGAAATAAAATGATGCCTACCCTTAATAGTGTATTTTTGTCAATGAATTCTGATAAAACAATACATTTCATCTAACAAATCCAAACAGAAAGGAAAGTAGTTTGGAAAGGTTAAGCGGTGTATAATGACTCTGAGAGAAAGACTGCAGGTTCGAGGGCTACGCGCTGGTTAGCTCCTCATGTTGAAAAATATGCTTTCCCCAGTAATACAGCTTGAGCAATAGTTTCATTTCTCCCGATTTTGTAAGAATGTAGCACAGTAGTTATATCTAGAGAGTGGAGTACTAGTGTCAAAAAACCATCATATTTTCTTTTGAAGACTTTGCCAAGAAATCTGAACGGGTTACTCGTGGCCTTCCTGACGTGCTTTAGCTGAAAATCAGTTGCTTGCAGATCTCCATCAACGGTTTTCGTTGACGACGACGATGTACTCGTCCCATGTTCATTACACACTCCTTGACAGATGTCAGCGCCTCCGATCTTCGACCGCTCATGTAGCATGGAACCTTGAACCTCAACCAAAATTTGCATGAACGGAGAGAATGGATGAGTGAATACCTAGAGAGTGAAGTATTAGTGTCAAAAAACCATCGTATTTTTTTTTGAAAACTTTGCCAAGTAATCTGAACGAGCTACTCGGGGCCTTCCTGACGGAGTGTGATGGTTTTTTGACACTAATATTCCAATCTCTAGGTATTCACTCATCCACTCATCCAATTAAGCCTCCAGAAACATTGAACGCTGATTTCCCTCCTGCTTCGCAGAGTCCAGATATATGCGTGGCTAACAATAAATAGAGCAGTGATATTTAAGAAGTAAATAATAACAGGTCCTTGGAACTCACCACGTGAAAGCTACCTACCTCTTATGCAAGAACATTGAATATGCTTCTTTAACTAGCACATATCATGCCACAACAACGGTGATTAACAGACCAAAAGGCGTGGAGCGAAGAGCTCACGACCACGGCAGGATTCGAACCTGCAATCTTCTGCTCCGTAGGCAGAAGCGTTATCCATTGCGCCACGCGGCCTACCGAATATCGTGGCACTCCAAGGGTGATTAGCAGACCAAAAGGCGTGGAGCGAAGAGTTCTCGACCACGGCAGGATTCGAACCTGCAATCTTCTGCTCCGTAGGCAGACGCCTTATCCATTGCGTCACGCGGCCCAATGTAAGAACATTGAATATGCTTGCTTAACTAGTACATGTCATGGAGCACCAGCGGTGATTAACAGACGAAAAGGCGAGGAGCGAAAAGTTCTCGACCACGGCAGGATTCGAACCTGCAATCTTCTGCTCCGTAGGCAGACGCGTTATCCATTGCGCCACGCGGCCCAATGTAAGAACATTGAATATGCTTGCTTAACTAGTACATGTCATGGCACACCAGCGGTGATTGGCAGACGAAAAGGCGAGGAGCGAAAAGTTCTCGACCACGGCAGGATTCGAACCTGCAATCTTCTGCTCCGTAGGCAGACTCGTTATCCATTGCGCCACGCGGCCTGCTGTGGATGGATATCATGGCACACCAGCGGAGATTGGCAGACGAAAAGGCGAGGAGCGAAAAGTTCTCGACCACGGCAGGATTCGAACCTGCAATATTCTGCTCCGTAGGCAGACGCGTTATCCATTGCGCCACGCGGCCTGCTGTGGATGGATATCGTGGCACTCCAACGGTGATTAGCAGACCAAAAGGCATGGAGCGAAAAGTTCTCGACCACGGCAGGATTCGAACCTGCAATCTTCTGCTCCGTAGGCAGACGCGTTATCCATTGCGCCACGCGGCCTGCTGTGGATGGATATCGTGGCACTCCAACGGTGATTAGCAGACCAAAAGGCATGGAGCGAAAAGTTCTCGACCACGGCAGGATTCGAACCTGCAATCTTCTGCTCCGTAGGCAGACGCGTTATCCATTGCGCCACGCGGCCCAATGTAAGAACATTGAATATGCTTGCTTAACTAGTACATGTCATGGCACACCAGCGGAGATTGGCAGACCAAAAGGCGTGGAGCGAAAAGTTCTCGACCACGGCAGGATTCGAACCTGCAATCTTCTGCTCCGTAGGCAGACGCGTTATCCATTGCGCCACGCGGCCTACTGTGGATGGATATCGTGGCACTCCAACGGTGATTAGCAGACCAAAAGGCATGGAGCGAAAAGTTCTCGACCACGGCAGGATTCGAACCTGCAATCTTCTGCTCCGTAGGCAGACGCGTTATCCATTGCGCCACGCGGCCCAATGTAAGAACATTGAATATGCTTGCTTAACTAGTACATGTCATGGCACACCAGCGGAGATTGGCAGACCAAAAGGCGTGGAGCGAAAAGTTCTCGACCACGGCAGGATTCGAACCTGCAATCTTCTGCTCCGTAGGCAGACGCGATATCCATTGCGCCACGCGGCCTACTGTGGATGGATATCGTGGCACTCCAACGGTGATTAGCAGACCAAAAGGCGTGGAGCGAAAAGTTCTCGACCACGGCAGGATTCGAACCTGCAATCTTCTGCTCCGTAGGCAGACGCGTTATCCATTGCGCCACGCGGCCTACTGTGGATGGATATCGTGGCACTCCAACGGTGATTAGCAGACCAAAAGGCGTGGAGCGAAAAGTTCTCGACCACGGCAGGATTCGAACCTGCAATCTTCTGCTCCGTAGGCAGACGCGTTATCCATTGCGCCACGCGGCCCAATGTAAGAACATTGAATATGCTTGCTTAACTAGTACATGTCATGGCACACCAGCGGTGATTGGCAGACGAAAAGGCGTGGAGCGAAAAGTTCTCGACCACGGCAGGATTCGAACCTGCAATCTTCTGCTCCGTAGGCAGACGCGTTATCCATTGCGCCACGCGGCCCAATGTAAGAACATTGAATATGCTTGCTTAACTAGTACATGTCATGGCACACCAGCGGTGATTGGCAGACGAAAAGGCGAGGAGCGAAAAGTTCTCGACCACGGCAGGATTCGAACCTGCAATCTTCTGCTCCATAGGCAGACGCGTTATCCATTGCGCCACGCGGCCTACTGTGGATGGACATCATGGCACACCAGCGGAGATTGGCAGACGAAAAGGCGAGGAGCGAAAAGTTCTCGACCACGGCAGGATTCGAACCTGCAATCTTCTGCTCCGTAGGCAGACGCGTTATCCATTGCGCCACGCGGCCTACTGTGGATGGACATCATGGCACACCAGCGGAGATTGGCAGACGAAAAGGCGAGGAGCGAAAAGTTCTCGACCACGGCAGGATTCGAACCTGCAATCTTCTGCTCCGTAGGCAGACGCGTTATCCATTGCGCCACGCGGCCTACTGTGGATGGATATCGTGGCACTCCAACGGTGATTAGCAGACCAAAAGGCATGGAGCGAAAAGTTCTCGACCACGGCAGGATTCGAACCTGCAATCTTCTGCTCCGTAGGCAGACGCGTTATCCATTGCGCCACGCGGCCCAATGTAAGAACATTGAATATGCTTGCTTAACTAGTACATGTCATGGCACACCAGCGGAGATTGGCAGACCAAAAGGCGTGGAGCGAAAAGTTCTCGACCACGGCAGGATTCGAACCTGCAATCTTCTGCTCCGTAGGCAGACGCGTTATCCATTGCGCCACGCGGCCTACTGTGGATGGATATCGTGGCACTCCAACGGTGATTAGCAGACCAAAAGGCATGGAGCGAAAAGTTCTCGACCACGGCAGGATTCGAACCTGCAATCTTCTGCTCCGTAGGCAGACGCGTTATCCATTGCGCCACGCGGCCTACTGTGGATGGACATCATGGCACACCAGCGGAGATTGGCAGACGAAAAGGCGAGGAGCGAAAAGTTCTCGACCACGGCAGGATTCGAACCTGCAATCTTCTGCTCCGTAGGCAGACGCGTTATCCATTGCGCCACGCGGCCTACTGTGGATGGACATCATGGCACACCAGCGGAGATTGGCAGACGAAAAGGCGAGGAGCGAAAAGTTCTCGACCACGGCAGGATTCGAACCTGCAATCTTCTGCTCCGTAGGCAGACGCGTTATCCATTGCGCCACGCGGCCTACTGTGGATGGATATCGTGGCACTCCAACGGTGATTAGCAGACCAAAAGGCGTGGAGCGAAAAGTTCTCGACCACGGCAGGATTCGAACCTGCAATCTTCTGCTCCGTAGGCAGACGCGTTATCCATTGCGCCACGCGGCCCAATGTAAGAACATTGAATATGCTTGCTTAACTAGTACATGTCATGGCACACCAGCGGAGATTGGCAGACCAAAAGGCGTGGAGCGAAAAGTTCTCGACCACGGCAGGATTCGAACCTGCAATCTTCTGCTCCGTAGGCAGACGCGTTATCCATTGCGCCACGCGGCCTACTGTGGATGGATATCGTGGCACTCCAACGGTGATTAGCAGACCAAAAGGCGTGGAGCGAAAAGTTCTCGACCACGGCAGGATTCGAACCTGCAATCTTCTGCTCCGTAGGCAGACGCGTTATCCATTGCGCCACGCGGCCCAATGTAAGAACATTGAATATGCTTGCTTAACTAGTACATGTCATGGCACACCAGCGGAGATTGGCAGACCAAAAGGCGTGGAGCGAAAAGTTCTCGACCACGGCAGGATTCGAACCTGCAATCTTCTGCTCCGTAGGCAGACGCGATATCCATTGCGCCACGCGGCCTACTGTGGATGGATATCGTGGCACTCCAACGGTGATTAGCAGACCAAAAGGCGTGGAGCGAAAAGTTCTCGACCACGGCAGGATTCGAACCTGCAATCTTCTGCTCCGTAGGCAGACGCGTTATCCATTGCGCCACGCGGCCTACTGTGGATGGATATCGTGGCACTCCAACGGTGATTAGCAGACCAAAAGGCGTGGAGCGAAAAGTTCTCGACCACGGCAGGATTCGAACCTGCAATCTTCTGCTCCGTAGGCAGACGCGTTATCCATTGCGCCACGCGGCCCAATGTAAGAACATTGAATATGCTTGCTTAACTAGTACATGTCATGGCACACCAGCGGTGATTGGCAGACGAAAAGGCGAGGAGCGAAAAGTTCTCGACCACGGCAGGATTCGAACCTGCAATCTTCTGCTCCATAGGCAGACGCGTTATCCATTGCGCCACGCGGCCTACTGTGGATGGACATCATGGCACACCAGCGGAGATTGGCAGACGAAAAGGCGAGGAGCGAAAAGTTCTCGACCACGGCAGGATTCGAACCTGCAATCTTCTGCTCCGTAGGCAGACGCGTTATCCATTGCGCCACGCGGCCTACTGTGGATGGACATCATGGCACACCAGCGGAGATTGGCAGACGAAAAGGCGAGGAGCGAAAAGTTCTCGACCACGGCAGGATTCGAACCTGCAATCTTCTGCTCCGTAGGCAGACGCGTTATCCATTGCGCCACGCGGCCTGCTGTGGATGGATATCGTGGCACTCCAACGGTGATTAGCAGACGAAAAGGCGAGGAGCGAAAAGTTCTCGACCACGGCAGGATTCGAACCTGCAATCTTCTGCTCCGTAGGCAGACGCGTTATCCATTGCGCCACGCGGCCTACTGTGGATGGATATCGTGGCACTCCAACGGTGATTAGCAGACCAAAAGGCGTGGAGCGAAAAGTTCTCGACCACGGCAGGATTCGAACCTGCAATCTTCTGCTCCGTAGGCAGACGCGTTATCCATTGCGCCACGCGGCCTACTGTGGATGGACATCATGGCACACCAGCGGAGATTGGCAGACGAAAAGGCGAGGAGCGAAAAGTTCTCGACCACGGCAGGATTCGAACCTGCAATCTTCTGCTCCGTAGGCAGACGCGTTATCCATTGCGCCACGCGGCCTACTGTGGATGGACATCATGGCACACCAGCGGAGATTGGCAGACGAAAAGGCGAGGAGCAAGTTCTCGACCACGGGGATTCGACTGATCTGCTCCGTAGGCGACGTTTTTGGTGTGGATGGATATGGGCACCCAGATTGGCAGACGAAAAGGCGAGGAGCGAAAAGTTCTCGACCACGGCAGGATTCGAACCTGCAATCTTCTGCTCCGTAGGCAGACGCGTTATCCATTGCGCCACGCGGCCTACTGTGGATGGATATCGTGGCACTCCAACGGTGATTAGCAGACGAAAAGGCGAGGAGCGAAAAGTTCTCGACCACGGCAGGATTCGAACCTGCAATCTTCTGCTCCGTAGGCAGACGCGTTATCCATTGCGCCACGCGGCCTACTGTGGATGGATATCGTGGCACTCCAACGGTGATTAGCAGACCAAAAGGCGTGGAGCGAAAAGTTCTCGACCACGGCAGGATTCGAACCTGCAATCTTCTGCTCCGTAGGCAGACGCGTTATCCATTGCGCCACGCGGCCTACTGTGGATGGATATCGTGGCACTCCAACGGTGATTAGCAGACCAAAAGGCGTGGAGCGAAAAGTTCTCGACCACGGCAGGATTCGAACCTGCAATCTTCTGCTCCGTAGGCAGACGCGTTATCCATTGCGCCACGCGGCCTACTGTGGATGGATATCGTGGCACTCCAACGGTGATTAGCAGACCAAAAGGCGTGGAGCGAAAAGTTCTCGACCACGGCAGGATTCGAACCTGCAATCTTCTGCTCCGTAGGCAGACGCGTTATCCATTGCGCCACGCGGCCTACTGTGGATGGATATCGTGGCACTCCAACGGTGATTAGCAGACCAAAAGGCGTGGAGCGAAAAGTTCTCGACCACGGCAGGATTCGAACCTGCAATCTTCTGCTCCGTAGGCAGACGCGTTATCCATTGCGCCACGCGGCCTACTGTGGATGGACATCATGGCACACCAGCGGAGATTGGCAGACGAAAAGGCGAGGAGCGAAAAGTTCTCGACCACGGCAGGATTCGAACCTGCAATCTTCTGCTCCGTAGGCAGACGCGTTATCCATTGCGCCACGCGGCCTACTGTGGATGGATATCATGGCACACCAGCGGTGATTGGCAGACGAAAAGGCGTGGAGCGAAAAGTTCTCGACCACGGCAGGATTCGAACCTGCAATCTTCTGCTCCGTAGGCAGACGCGTTATCCATTGCGCCACGCGGCCTACTGTGGATGGATATCGTGGCACACCAACGGTGATTGGCAGACGAAAAGGCGAGGAGCGAAAAGTTCTCGACCACGGCAGGATTCGAACCTGCAATCTTCTGCTCCGTAGGCAGACGCGTTATCCATTGCGCCACGCGGCCCAATGTAAGACATGAATATGCTTGCTTAACTAGTACATGTCATGGCACACCAGCGGAGATTGGCAGACGAAAAGGCGAGGAGCGAAAAGTTCTCGACCACGGCAGGATTCGAACCTGCAATCTTCTGCTCCGTAGGCAGACGCGTTATCCATTGCGCCACGCGGCCTACTGTGGATGGATATCATGGCACACCAACGGTGATTAGCAGACGAAAAGGCGAGGAGCGAAAAGTTCTCGACCACGGCAGGATTCGAACCTGCAATCTTCTGCTCCGTAGGCAGACGCGTTATCCATTGCGCCACGCGGCCTACTGTGGATGGATATCATGGCAAACACCAGCGGTGATTGGCAGACCAAAAGGCGTGGAGCGAAAAGTTCTCGACCACGGCAGGATTCGAACCTGCAATCTTCTGCTCCGTAGGCAGACGCGTTATCCATTGCGCCACGCGGCCTACTGTGGATGGATATCGTGGCACACCAACGGTGATTGGCAGGCAAAAGGCGAGGAGCGAAAAGTTCTCGACCACGGCAGGATTCGAACCTGCAATCTTCTGCTCCGTAGGCAGACGCGTTATCCATTGCGCCACGCGGCCTACTGTGGATGGATATCGTGGCACTCCAACGGTGATTAGCAGACCAAAAGGCGTGGAGCGAAAAGTTCTCGACCACGGCAGGATTCGAACCTGCAATCTTCTGCTCCGTAGGCAGACGCGTTATCCATTGCGCCACGCGGCCTACTGTGGATGGATATCGTGGCACTCCAACGGTGATTAGCAGACGAAAAGGCGTGGAGCGAAAAGTTCTCGACCACGGCAGGATTCGAACCTGCAATCTTCTGCTCCGTAGGCAGACGCGTTATCCATTGCGCCACGCGGCCTACTGTAAGGACATTGGATATTTTCGTGGCACTCCAACGGTGATTAGCAGACCAAAAGGCGTGGAGCGAAAAGTTCTCGACCACGGCAGGATTCGAACCTGCAATCTTCTGCTCCGTAGGCAGACGCGTTATCCATTGCGCCACGCGGCCTACTGTAAGGAATTGGATATGCTTTTATCGTGGCACACCAGCGGTGATTAGCAGACCAAAAGGCGAGGAGCGAAAAGTTCTCGACCACGGCAGGATTCGAACCTGCAATCTTCTGCTCCGTAGGCAGACGCGTTATCCATTGCGCCACGCGGCCCTAAAACATTGAATATGGATGTTAGTACATATCGTGGCACTCCAACGGTGATTAGCAGACCAAAAGGCGTGGAGCGAAAAGTTCTCGACCACGGCAGGATTCGAACCTGCAATCTTCTGCTCCGTAGGCAGACGCGTTATCCATTGCGCCACGCGGCCTACTGTGGATGGATATCGTGGCACTCCAACGGTGATTAGCAGACCAAAAGGCGTGGAGCGAAAAGTTCTCGACCACGGCAGGATTCGAACCTGCAATCTTCTGCTCCGTAGGCAGACGCGTTATCCATTGCGCCACGCGGCCCAATGTAAGAACATTGAATATGCTTGCTTAACTAGTACATGTCATGGCACACCAGCGGAGATTGGCAGACCAAAAGGCGTGGAGCGAAAAGTTCTCGACCACGGCAGGATTCGAACCTGCAATCTTCTGCTCCGTAGGCAGACGCGTTATCCATTGCGCCACGCGGCCCAATGTAAGAACATTGGATATGCTTGCTTAACTAGTACATGTCATGGCACACCAGCGGTGATTGGCAGACGAAAAGGCGAGGAGCGAAAAGTTCTCGACCACGGCAGGATTCGAACCTGCAATCTTCTGCTCCGTAGGCAGACGCGTTATCCATTGCGCCACGCGGCCCAATGTAAGAACATTGAATATGCTTGCTTAACTAGTACATGTCATGGCACACCAGCGGAGATTGGCAGACCAAAAAGGCGTGGAGCGAAAAGTTCTCGACCACGGCAGGATTCGAACCTGCAATCTTCTGCTCCGTAGGCAGACGCGTTATCCATTGCGCCACGCGGCCTGCTGTGGATGGATATCGTGGCACTCCAACGGTGATTAGCAGACGAAAAGGCGAGGAGCGAAAAGTTCTCGACCACGGCAGGATTCGAACCTGCAATCTTCTGCTCCGTAGGCAGACGCGTTATCCATTGCGCCACGCGGCCTACTGTGGATGGACATCATGGCACACCAGCGGAGATTGGCAGACGAAAAGGCGAGGAGCGAAAAGTTCTCGACCACGGCAGGATTCGAACCTGCAATCTTCTGCTCCGTAGGCAGACGCGTTATCCATTGCGCCACGCGGCCTACTGTGGATGGATATCGTGGCACTCCAACGGTGATTAGCAGACCAAAAGGCGTGGAGCGAAAAGTTCTCGACCACGGCAGGATTCGAACCTGCAATCTTCTGCTCCGTAGGCAGACGCGTTATCCATTGCGCCACGCGGCCTACTGTGGATGGATATCGTGGCACTCCAACGGTGATTAGCAGACCAAAAGGCGTGGAGCGAAAAGTTCTCGACCACGGCAGGATTCGAACCTGCAATCTTCTGCTCCGTAGGCAGACGCGTTATCCATTGCGCCACGCGGCCTACTGTGGATGGATATCGTGGCACTCCAACGGTGATTAGCAGACCAAAAGGCGGGGAGCGAAAAGTTCCCAACCACGCCAGAATTCAAACCCAAAATTTTTGCCTCGTAAGAAAAAAGGTTATCATTGGAAAAAATTGAATATGCTTGCTTAACTAGTACATGATGGCACACCAGCGGTGATTGGCAGACGAAAAAGGCGTGGAGCGAAAAGTTCTCGACCACGGCAGGATTCGAACCTGCAATCTTCTGCTCCGTAGGCAGACGCGTTATCCATTGCGCCACGCGGCCCAATGTAAGAACATTGAATATGCTTGCTTAACTAGTACATGTCATGGCACACCAGCGGAGATTGGCAGACCAAAAGGCGTGGAGCGAAAAGTTCTCGACCACGGCAGGATTCGAACCTGCAATCTTCTGCTCCGTAGGCAGACTCGTTATCCATTGCGCCACGCGGCCTGCTGTGGATGGATATCGTGGCACTCCAACGGTGATTAGCAGACGAAAAGGCGAGGAGCGAAAAGTTCTCGACCACGGCAGGATTCGAACCTGCAATCTTCTGCTCCGTAGGCAGACGCGTTATCCATTGCGCCACGCGGCCCAAAGTAAGAAAATTGAAAATTGTTTCTTTAACTAGTACATGTCATGGCACACCAGCGGAGATTGGCAGACGAAAAGGCGTGGAGCGAAAAGTTCTCGACCACGGCAGGATTCGAACCTGCAATCTTCTGCTCCGTAGGCAGACGCGTTATCCATTGCGCCACGCGGCCCAATGTAAGAACATTGAATATGCTTGCTTAACTAGTACATGTCATGGCACACCAGCGGTGATTGGCAGACGAAAAGGCGTGGAGCGAAAAGTTCTCGACCACGGCAGGATTCGAACCTGCAATCTTCTGCTCCGTAGGCAGACGCGTTATCCATTGCGCCACGCGGCCCAATGTGAACTGTGCATGGATATCGTGGCACACCAACGGTGATTGGCAGACCAAAAGGCGTGGAGCGAAAAGTTCTCGACCACGGCAGGATTCGAACCTGCAATCTTCTGCTCCGTAGGCAGACGCGTTATCCATTGCGCCACGCGGCCTACTGTGGATGGATATCGTGGCACACCAACGGTGATTAGCAGACGAAAAGGCGAGGAGCGAAAAGTTCTCGACCACGGCAGGATTCGAACCTGCAATCTTCTGCTCCGTAGGCAGACGCGTTATCCATTGCGCCACGCGGCCTACTGTGGATGGACATCATGGCACACCAGCGGAGATTGGCAGACGAAAAGGCGAGGAGCGAAAAGTTCTCGACCACGGCAGGATTCGAACCTGCAATCTTCTGCTCCGTAGGCAGACGCGTTATCCATTGCGCCACGCGGCCTACTGTGGATGGATATCGTGGCACACCAGCGGAGATTAGCAGACGAAAAGGCGAGGAGCGAAAAGTTCTCGACCACGGCAGGATTCGAACCTGCAATCTTCTGCTCCGTAGGCAGACGCGTTATCCATTGCGCCACGCGGCCTACTGTGGATGGATATCGTGGCACTCCAACGGTGATTAGCAGACCAAAAGGCGTGGAGCGAAAAGTTCTCGACCACGGCAGGATTCGAACCTGCAATCTTCTGCTCCGTAGGCAGACGCGTTATCCATTGCGCCACGCGGCCTACTGTGGATGGATATCGTGGCACTCCAACGGTGATTAGCAGACCAAAAGGCGTGGAGCGAAAAGTTCTCGACCACGGCAGGATTCGAACCTGCAATCTTCTGCTCCGTAGGCAGACGCGTTATCCATTGCGCCACGCGGCCTACTGTGGATGGATTTCGTGGCACTCCAACGGTGATTAGCAGACCAAAAGGCGTGGAGCGAAAAGTTCTCGACCACGGCAGGATTCGAACCTGCAATCTTCTGCTCCGTAGGCAGACGCGTTATCCATTGCGCCACGCGGCCTACTGTGGATGGATATCGTGGCACTCCAACGGTGATTAGCAGACCAAAAGGCGTGGAGCGAAAAGTTCTCGACCACGGCAGGATTCGAACCTGCAATCTTCTGCTCCGTAGGCAGACGCGTTATCCATTGCGCCACGCGGCCTACTGTGGATGGATATCGTGGCACTCCAACGGTGATTAGCAGACCAAAAGGCGTGGAGCGAAAAGTTCTCGACCACGGCAGGATTCGAACCTGCAATCTTCTGCTCCGTAGGCAGACGCGTTATCCATTGCGCCACGCGGCCTACTGTGGATGGATATCATGGCACACCAGCGGAGATTGGCAGACGAAAAGGCGAGGAGCGAAAAGTTCTCGACCACGGCAGGATTCGAACCTGCAATCTTCTGCTCCGTAGGCAGACGCGTTATCCATTGCGCCACGCGGCCTACTGTGGATGGATATCGTGGCACTCCAACGGTGATTAGCAGACCAAAAGGCGAGGAGCGAAAAGTTCTCGACCACGGCAGGATTCGAACCTGCAATCTTCTGCTCCGTAGGCAGACGCGTTATCCATTGCGCCACGCGGCCTACTGTGGATGGATATCGTGGCACTCCAACGGTGATTAGCAGACCAAAAGGCGTGGAGCGAAAAGTTCTCGACCACGGCAGGATTCGAACCTGCAATCTTCTGCTCCGTAGGCAGACGCGTTATCCATTGCGCCACGCGGCCTACTGTGGATGGATATCCGTGGCACTCCAACGGTGATTAGCAGACGAAAAGGCGTGGAGCGAAAAGTTCTCGACCACGGCAGGATTCGAACCTGCAATCTTCTGCTCCGTAGGCAGACGCGTTATCCATTGCGCCACGCGGCCTACTGTGGATGGATATCGTGGCACTCCAACGGTGATTAGCAGACCAAAAGGCGTGGAGCGAAAAGTTCTCGACCACGGCAGGATTCGAACCTGCAATCTTCTGCTCCGTAGGCAGACGCGTTATCCATTGCGCCACGGCTACTGTGGATGGATATCGTGGCACTCCAACGGTGATTAGCAGACCAAAAGGCGGGAGCGAAAAGTTCTCGACCACGGCAGGATTCGAACCTAATCTTATGCTCCGTAGGCAGACGCGTTATCCATTGGCCACGCCCCAAAGAACATTGATGCTTGCTTAGCTAGTACATGTCATGGCACACCAGCGGAGATTGGCAGACCAAAAGGCGTGGAGCGAAAAGTTCTCGACCACGGCAGGATTCGAACCTGCAATCTTCTGCTCCGTAGGCAGACTCGTTATCCATTGCGCCACGCGGCCTGCTGTGGATGGATATCGTGGCACTCCAACGGTGATTAGCAGACGAAAAGGCGAGGAGCGAAAAGTTCTCGACCACGGCAGGATTCGAACCTGCAATCTTCTGCTCCGTAGGCAGACGCGTTATCCATTGCGCCACGCGGCCCAATGTAAGAACATTGAATATGCTTGCTTAACTAGTACATGTCATGGCACACCAGCGGAGATTGGCAGACCAAAAGGCGTGGAGCGAAAAGTTCTCGACCACGGCAGGATTCGAACCTGCAATCTTCTGCTCCGTAGGCAGACGCGTTATCCATTGCGCCACGCGGCCCAATGTAAGAACATTGAATATGCTTGCTTAACTAGTACATGTCATGGCACACCAGCGGTGATTGGCAGACGAAAAGGCGAGGAGCGAAAAGTTCTCGACCACGGCAGGATTCGAACCTGCAATCTTCTGCTCCGTAGGCAGACGCGTTATCCATTGCGCCACGCGGCCCAATGTAAGAACATTGAATATGCTTGCTTAACTAGTACATGTCATGGCACACCAGCGGAGATTGGCAGACCAAAAGGCGTGGAGCGAAAAGTTCTCGACCACGGCAGGATTCGAACCTGCAATCTTCTGCTCCGTAGGCAGACGCGTTATCCATTGCGCCACGCGGCCTACTGTGGATGGATATCGTGGCACTCCAACGGTGATTAGCAGACCAAAAGGCGTGGAGCGAAAAGTTCTCGACCACGGCAGGATTCGAACCTGCAATCTTCTGCTCCGTAGGCAGACGCGTTATCCATTGCGCCACGCGGCCTACTGTGGATGGACATCATGGCACACCAGCGGAGATTGGCAGACGAAAAGGCGAGGAGCGAAAAGTTCTCGACCACGGCAGGATTCGAACCTGCAATCTTCTGCTCCGTAGGCAGACGCGTTATCCATTGCGCCACGCGGCCTACTGTGGATACTTGGACATGTCATGGCACACCAGCGGAGATTGGCAGACGAAAAGGCGAGGAGCGAAAAGTTCTCGACCACGGCAGGATTCGAACCTGCAATCTTCTGCTCCGTAGGCAGACGCGTTATCCATTGCGCCACGCGGCCTACTGTGGATGGATATCGTGGCACACCAACGGTGATTAGCAGACGAAAAGGCGAGGAGCGAAAAGTTCTCGACCACGGCAGGATTCGAACCTGCAATCTTCTGCTCCGTAGGCAGACGCGTTATCCATTGCGCCACGCGGCCTACTGTGGATGGATATCGTGGCACACCAGCGGTGATTAGCAGACCAAAAGGCGTGGAGCGAAAAGTTCTCGACCACGGCAGGATTCGAACCTGCAATCTTCTGCTCCGTAGGCAGACGCGTTATCCATTGCGCCACGCGGCCTACTGTGGATGGATATCGTGGCACTCCAACGGTGATTAGCAGACGAAAAGGCGTGGAGCGAAAAGTTCTCGACCACGGCAGGATTCGAACCTGCAATCTTCTGCTCCGTAGGCAGACGCGTTATCCATTGCGCCACGCGGCCTACTGTGGATGGACTATCGTGGCACACCAACGGTGATTAGCAGACGAAAAGGCGTGGAGCGAAAAGTTCTCGACCACGGCAGGATTCGAACCTGCAATCTTCTGCTCCGTAGGCAGACGCGTTATCCATTGCGCCACGCGGCCTACTGTGGATGGATATCGTGGCACTCCAACGGTGATTAGCAGACCAAAAGGCGTGGAGCGAAAAGTTCTCGACCACGGCAGGATTCGAACCTGCAATCTTCTGCTCCGTAGGCAGACGCGTTATCCATTGCGCCACGCGGCCTACTGTGGATGGATATCGTGGCACTCCAACGGTGATTAGCAGACCAAAAGGCGTGGAGCGAAAAGTTCTCGACCACGGCAGGATTCGAACCTGCAATCTTCTGCTCCGTAGGCAGACGCGTTATCCATTGCGCCACGCGGCCTACAATGTAAGGACATTGGATATTTTTATATAATGTCATGGCACACCAGCGGTGATTGGCAGACGAAAAGGCGAGGAGCGAAAAGTTCTCGACCACGGCAGGATTCGAACCTGCAATCTTCTGCTCCGTAGGCAGACGCGTTATCCATTGCGCCACGCGGCTACTGTGGATGGATATCGTGGCACTCCAACGGTGATTAGCAGACCAAAAGGCGTGGAGCGAAAAGTTCTCGACCACGGCAGGATTCGAACCTGCAATCTTCTGCTCCGTAGGCAGACGCGTTATCCATTGCGCCACGCGGCCATTGACTGTGGATGTTCTAGCATATCGTGGCACACCAGCGGAGATTGGCAGACGAAAAGGCGAGGAGCGAAAAGTTCTCGACCACGGCAGGATTCGAACCTGCAATCTTCTGCTCCGTAGGCAGACGCGTTATCCATTGCGCCACGCGGCCTGCCGGATATCGTGGCACTCCAACGGTGATTAGCAGACCAAAAGGCGTGGAGCGAAAAGTTCTCGACCACGGCAGGATTCGAACCTGCAATCTTCTGCTCCGTAGGCAGACGCGTTATCCATTGCGCCACGCGGCCCAATGTAAGAACATTGAATATGCTTGCTTAACTAGTACATGTCATGGCACACCAGCGGTGATTGGCAGACCAAAAGGCGTGGAGCGAAAAGTTCTCGACCACGGCAGGATTCGAACCTGCAATCTTCTGCTCCGTAGGCAGACGCGTTATCCATTGCGCCACGCGGCCCAATGTAAGAACATTGAATATGCTTGCTTAACTAGTACATGTCATGGCACACCAGCGGAGATTGGCAGACCAAAAGGCGTGGAGCGAAAAGTTCTCGACCACGGCAGGATTCGAACCTGCAATCTTCTGCTCCGTAGGCAGACGCGTTATCCATTGCGCCACGCGGCCTACTGTGGATGGATATCGTGGCACTCCAACGGTGATTAGCAGACCAAAAGGCGAGGAGCGAAAAGTTCTCGACCACGGCAGGATTCGAACCTGCAATCTTCTGCTCCGTAGGCAGACGCGTTATCCATTGCGCCACGCGGCCTACTGTGGATGGACATCATGGCACACCAGCGGAGATTGGCAGACGAAAAGGCGAGGAGCGAAAAGTTCTCGACCACGGCAGGATTCGAACCTGCAATCTTCTGCTCCGTAGGCAGACGCGTTATCCATTGCGCCACGCGGCCTACTGTGGATGGACATCATGGCACACCAGCGGAGATTGGCAGACGAAAAGGCGAGGAGCGAAAAGTTCTCGACCACGGCAGGATTCGAACCTGCAATCTTCTGCTCCGTAGGCAGACGCGTTATCCATTGCGCCACGCGGCCTGCTGTGGATGGATATCGTGGCACTCCAACGGTGATTAGCAGACGAAAAGGCGAGGAGCGAAAAGTTCTCGACCACGGCAGGATTCGAACCTGCAATCTTCTGCTCCGTAGGCAGACGCGTTATCCATTGCGCCACGCGGCCTACTGTGGATGGATATCGTGGCACTCCAACGGTGATTAGCAGACCAAAAGGCGTGGAGCGAAAAGTTCTCGACCACGGCAGGATTCGAACCTGCAATCTTCTGCTCCGTAGGCAGACGCGTTATCCATTGCGCCACGCGGCCTACTGTGGATGGATATCGTGGCACTCCAACGGTGATTAGCAGACCAAAAGGCGTGGAGCGAAAGTTCTCGACCACGGCAGGATTCGAACCTGCAATCTTCTGCTCCGTAGGCAGACGCGTTATCCATTGCGCCACGCGGCCTACTGTGGAATTTTGGATTTCGTGGCACACCAGCGGTGATTGGCAGACCAAAAGGCGTGGAGCGAAAAGTTCTCGACCACGGCAGGATTCGAACCTGCAATCTTCTGCTCCGTAGGCAGACTCGTTATCCATTGCGCCACGCGGCCTACTGTGGATGGATATCGTGGCACTCCAACGGTGATTAGCAGACCAAAAGGCGTGGAGCGAAAAGTTCTCGACCACGGCAGGATTCGAACCTGCAATCTTCTGCTCCGTAGGCAGACGCGTTATCCATTGCGCCACGCGGCCTACTGTGGATGGATATCGTGGCACTCCAACGGTGATTAGCAGACCAAAAGGCGTGGAGCGAAAAGTTCTCGACCACGGCAGGATTCGAACCTGCAATCTTCTGCTCCGTAGGCAGACGCGTTATCCATTGCGCCACGCGGCCTAATGTGAGGATGGATATGCTTTTACTTATAAAGTCATGGCACTCCAACGGTGATTAGCAGACGAAAAGGCGAGGAGCGAAAAGTTCTCGACCACGGCAGGATTCGAACCTGCAATCTTCTGCTCCGTAGGCAGACGCGTTATCCATTGCGCCACGCGGCCCAATGTAAGAACATTGAATATGCTTGCTTAACTAGTACATGTCATGGCACACCAGCGGAGATTGGCAGACCAAAAGGCGTGGAGCGAAAAGTTCTCGACCACGGCAGGATTCGAACCTGCAATCTTCTGCTCCGTAGGCAGACGCGTTATCCATTGCGCCACGCGGCCCAATGTAAGAACATTGAATATGCTTGCTTAACTAGTACATGTCATGGCACACCAGCGGTGATTGGCAGACGAAAAAGGCGAGGAGCGAAAAGTTCTCGACCACGGCAGGATTCGAACCTGCAATCTTCTGCTCCGTAGGCAGACGCGTTATCCATTGCGCCACGCGGCCCAATGTAAGAACATTGAATATGCTT